>NC_064286.1:19597818-19703568 GCF_019186545.1 Solanum stenotomum
AGTTCTAATCTGAGCACGTTTACCAAAAATATCGACCAAAGGCAAGTTTTGGCTAAAATTTTAAAGTTAAAACGCCTAACGACACAAACTGAATATGAAAGCCTCAACACTAGACGTTGATTTACCACTTCAATTGATAAATTTACCAACTATTCAAATATAAGTTATAATTAATAATTTATCAATAAATTTTATCACAGTTGGTAATAGTTACTATTCAACTAAACATTCATATGTAATATTACCAACTAATAATTAATATGTTGGTAAATTTTACCAATAGATTAATGATCGGTTGGTATATTACCAACTATTTTAATGATGTTAGTAATTTACTAACTACAATCTTTATTCGTCAGCAAAATTTTCAACTAATTGGATATTGGTTGGCAAGTTTACCAACAAATTACATTTCGTTACTAATTTACCAACACATTTATATTTGGTTGGTAAATTTAGCAACACAATCTTGCCGCCGTTGGTAAATGTTTGGTTAGTAATTCATTGGTAATATGTTAATAAATTATATAAACAATTTTTTGTCATATTTACCAACCGATATATACTTCGTTGGTAATATTACCAACAAAAGGTATGCGTTAGTAATATTTCAGTTGGTAATCCATTAATAGAATGTTGCTAAATTTGGCGCCATTTTTTTCCGTCGTATTTACCAACTAAAATACTTAGTTAGTAAGATTTTGGTTGGTAATCTGTTAGAATTTCGTTGTTAAGTTTTAAAATATAATTCAGTTAGAAATATGTTGGTAATTTGTTAGTAGAATACTAACCAACTTAAGTTGTTAGTAAAATATGTTGGCAATTTAGGGTTTTTTTGTAGTGACGGGCGTAAGCCACCCAGCTAGCATGGTATTACCATTGGAACAATAGTAATCAACACTGAATCATGGTTTCTTAGAAGAATAGCAGGAATAACTAGGTACCCGCCCAAAGAAGTCGAAATAAAAAGGGGTAGGAAAGAGCTTGAACGACTTTTATCCGTTGAGCGACGGCCCTTCCACTCGGCACCTAGGCGAAGCAGCCCGAATGCTGCACCCTAGATGGCGAAAGTCCAGTAGCCGAAAGCATCACTAGCTTAGGCTCTTACCCGAGTAGCATGGGGCACATGGAATCCCGTGTGAATCAGCAAGGACCACCTTGCATGGCTAAATACTCCTGGGTGACCGATAGCGAAGTAGTACCGTGAGGGTAAAGAACCCCCGGGAGATAAATAGAACATGAAAGCGTATCATCAGGAATTTACACATTCATGCTCAATTAAATTAGAAAGAAAGTCGTATCCTACATATAGGGCGACCGAGTGCGCTCCAAATTGCAATGCTGGAGCTTTTCCCTTCCGGACATCCTCTGAACACTACCATGCTATCAAGAAAAGGATCACAACGTCATTACGGTCGTGGAGACACTAAGATCACATAAAATAGAGACAAACCAATTTTGAAGTCAAACGAGAATTGTGGGATTCGTGTCGTAATTTTCGTAATTGACTCCATCAAAATGCCCTACACTAATCCTCAAAGTTTTCTCCCAAATTGAACACAATTCGAGACTTAAACTGCGGAAACAATAACAAGCAATGAAAACCAACATTTAATCTCAACCAAGAGAAATGAAGCAGCTTACAGGTAGAAGTCACATAGAACGGATGCCCGCCAACACAATCGAATCAGCTCACTACGTAGCCTTGTCAATTACGAATGCATGGGACTTCGAATTACCAAAATCGGAGCTAAAGCGAGGGAGAAATCCCAAAAACACTATTGGGAGCCAAGGTTGGTCGCGACATGGCCTTAAAGAAGCCTGTCGTTATGAACGCGAGACAGTCGCACGGCCGTGTGTGTCAGGCAAGCTGCACGTGAAGGCAGCTCCCACGCGTGGATGCACTTGCCAAAGTGCCTGCCATACGCGAACGTGACCATGGGCGCACGGATGCACCAAAAGTTTGTGAATGCGACCATAGGCGCGCGAACGAGGGACACACCTCAGCTGACATCAAAGTGCTAAGGCTTCAAAACTTTAGTGGGGTCCCTGAGAATCGTTCGGAACCTCTTGCGCGTAAAAGAAATATGCCCATTGGATTTGGAATTCTTGACTCAACGAAACCATCACAATATCCATCTGAGGTCGTCTCGATGAAAAGTAGATCCCGCACCCAATTTCAGTTTTAAGCAAAAATGTGCAAGGGGCCTCGAAATCAACCTGGAAGCCTCGGGACCTAAATGAAGGGTCGTTCTAGACCAAAATTAATTTTTTAGAGCTAACCGCATTGATGGAATTCTCATCCGAGCTGATTAACTCAGAATGTTGACTAAAGTCAAACTTAGGCCTCAACTTAAATACTAAAATGCCTAATCGCACAGTCTCAGAAGTTGTGTCGACTATGTTACTAGCCTAAAATGACTCTTCCAAAGTGGATGGAATCATCAAAATTGGATTCTTAAAATGACCATTCAAGGTTTAAAAGCTCTAAAATACTAAAACTTGCATAAAATCTAAACGAACGACCAGGTGAACAAACTTTTAGTCCCATAAAGTTATAAATGACTTGGAGTTGCTACGGGAAAGCCCTACATGAAAAAAATGAAGCATACACACAGAAATGACTTGGAAGTCATTATATCACCACCGTCAAAGTACCATCAGATTATCAGTATCTCAAGCCAAAGTTAATTCTCTATTGTTAGAAATGTATTATATTTGTGGAATTATCAATAATTGAATTCACAACAATGTATAATATTGAATTTAAATTGTATTATAACTACCGTTATATTTGTAATGACCCAATCAGTCATTTTTAGAAAGTTTCATGAATTTATCATTTTTCCCCTGCCATTATCGACTCAAAGTATTTTATATTTGAGTTTTGAAAAGTGGCTTTTGAACTTTGAGTTTAAAGTTGAAAATTTGGTATGTTTTGAGTTCAGTGTCTTTTGGAGTTTCGAGTGTCAAAATGCAATTCCGTCAATTCCATCAGTCCCAGAATGTGGAATTTCTTCTACAGTAGTTTTTGATTTCAAATTCGGAGTCCTTTTGAGGATTTAAAGTCCTAAGTTGTGAAATTGGGCAAATTTAGCATTTGGGTTGACTTTAGTCAACATTCGAGGTTCAAATGCTTGGATAGGAATTCCGATAGTTCTGTTGGATTCGAGGGATGATTTTAGTCATAGGTGAGTCTTGGTTAATTTTTTAGAGGTCCTAAGCTTGTTTTAGGCGTTGAGTTAGTGTCTTATGATTTTCACAAATGTTGGGTCAAGGAGACCTCAGATTCGTGTTTCCACGGTTCCATTGAGTCTAAAATCTTGATTAATATTGATTTGCATTTATGGTTTCTATGTATGGGGTTTTGAACGAATCCCTAGGGTCCTTTCAATGTTTTGAGAGTTAGCTGGTTTTCTGGTCCTGGAGTGGTTCCCTTTCGCAATCGTTAGGATCACAGAAGCGAGACCCTGGTCCCGAAAGCGAAGGGTCTTAGTTAGGTGGGGTTTGCTTAGGTGAACCATAGGCCGCGATCGTGATGTTCGCGATAAAGAACCCTAGTTCGCGAAAGCGAAGGTCCCGACATTCACTTTTGCGAACCCAAGGTCGCTTAAGTGACATTAGAGAAGGGTTTATGTTTTAAAATTTTGGGGTTTTAGCCCCATTTTTCATTTTTGAGCTTGGGGAACCCTTGAAGGCAATTTGTCACAGGTTTTCTTGTGCTAAATCATTTGGGTAAGCTTCTATGATCCTAAAACTTCATTTCCCTTTGATTATTTATGAATTCGAACATCAAAATTTTGTATTTTGATTGACAAGTGGCAAGGTTTTTCAGGAACTCAAGTTCTAAACTAAATTTTTGATTGGCAAATGACAAGATTTTTCAGGAACTTAAGTTCTAAACTAAATTGAAGATTGTGAACTGATTTTAAATCATTTTTCAAATTTGTTTTCACCAATGAGTTCCTAAGGCCTTGAGTAACATTTTCAAGTATTGAACTTCAGATTCAAACCTTATTCTGAAATAGGGTTTTGAGTTGATTGACCCATTTTTTAAAAGTAATTGATGTGGCTATTGTTGTTTCCAAAAAATTATTGTGAATACTTGATTGTTATAGATGGTGTGGCTTTGGATATTGGTCAGATGGGGAAGGCTCAACTCTTGAAGTGATTAATTGATTGATTTACGACAAGTGATCTTCTACACCTTGCAATCTCGTAGAATTCATGTATTCTCTTCATTGTTTGTGTGTTAGGAGTAATGAGAATGAGGTGAGGGATTCATTGTCCCACTTGATTAATCTTACTGAATAAAACCAGGTTAAATGAAAGATTATGTGTTGATCATAATGCTTATGATTTGCCTCGTGATGGCCCTTAATTGTTTGATTGATGAAATGCTTGATAGCATGAATGTAGACTTGAATTGCATGAATTATTGTCTCTTCCTTGTGATGTGATATTACTTGTATGCATTGATTGTTGAACACCGTGATGAGACATGTGATGGTTATGATGCTGAGGTAAGTTCTGGCAAGTGTTATGAGGCCGAGGTCATTTTCGGCAAGTGTTATGAGGTCAGGGTCATTTTCGGCAAGTGTTATGATGTCGAGGTCATTTTCGGCACGTGTTCCAAAAGTCCTTACAAAAGCCACTTAGCATACATCATACTAGATAATAGAAATAAAGATTTCGAGTGAGGAATTCTCATATCATAATAGAGTTTGACAAAGCGGAAGGGTAATATAGTCTCAACAAGCCATCTAATACATAAAAATGAGTTGTTAGGACGTAACCCATACACCAGATACAATGTTTAAAAACTAAAATAAATAAAATCCATAAAAATGTGTTAGGACTCGTAACATGAGGACTCACCAATCTTTGAAACGACAAGGGAGATCAACTAGCCACAAGTATGCGAGGCAGGAGCATCGAACCATACATTTGTGAAACAATATGGACACAAGTATGCATTAGTATATGTTATGTACTAAGTATGATAGTAATGCATAAACTATATGAAATCATTCAAAAAGCTAAGGACTTTACATGACTTGTAATGGCCAAGCTAAATCATAATATAAAAGGTTAGAAAACACAAGTCATAATCATGGTCAATGAAAACTTAACATATTTAAAACACTTAGTGAGACACTTTGAAAGTAACCTAGTTCATTATTATGGGATGTTTAACATTAACAAATATAGGTCATGTGAGCTAAAACATGGAATCTAGTGTCTATCCCACACCGTAAAGAGCTGTCCTACGTGCCAAGGTAAGGACCATAAACTTCTAGCTTATGTGGATCCACTAGCTAAGACATCTAGTCGGGGCACGTAGTTAGGGACAATGAGATTGCTACTAGAGACGCGACCTCTACTAATAGGAGAGCCTCCATCTCAATATCCTCTCGGTACTAAGTAAAATCCCATGGAATAGTCAATAATCATATTCATTTTATCATCCACGGAAAGGCGCAATTAAGCTACCAATCCAAGCCTAAGTCATTTAGAATAGCTCCTTAAATTTTGATTCAACTTTGGTGAGAAAACCTTTCAACCTTATGAATCATTTTTTGAGAAAGCCTCTCACAATCTCATTGATACTTTTATCTAAAATCATCCTCAAGTCATATACTTCAATTTCATAAAAGCATGCATATCTTTATAAATTCATAGTTCATAGTTCATAGTTCATGAGCTTCATCATATGTTCATAGTCAAAATAATGGATCATGCATGCGTTCATATGAATTCAACTCAAAATCATGTAAATACTTCACTTCATACATTAAAAGATAGAAATTTAAGCAATTAAATTATAATTGAGAAGAACCCATGAAGATTGAATAAAATGCTAACTTTGAATTGAGAATTGAACTTGTAGAATTGGGATCTTTGGGGACCCAATGGAGGAAAGGATTCAATAGGTGAATACTAACATACCTTGATGATCAACGCCCAATTGATATAGTGAATTGAATGTCTTTAGTTGAAATCCTAGCTTCTTCCTTAGCTTGAGAGAGAATTGGAGGGGATGAATGTGGTAGGGAGTTTGGGATTTAGGAGAATGATTTAGAATGGGTAGTTTTAGGACTTAAAATACTTATATATGGCTTAGAATATGGGTCAAAATGACATAGCTTAGGTATTAAACACATAGGGAAAAGACCCAAAACCCCTAGAATTTAACTACTGGACTGGTCTACAGGTACGACCTATGGACTGTAGAACTTTCTACGGACCATACTGGTAAACCGTAGACCAAGTAATGGAGCCTTGAATTCAAGCCAACTTTGACGAGACTGGTCTACGACCCATATAACCTTCTACTATCCGTAGACCCCAATCGTAGAACTCAACTTTGACCCTAAAATTTCACTAAGTCATGGATCTTTCTATGAGGCCTAGCTACGACCTGTAAAATATTTGATAGACCATCATGGTCGACAGTAGAATGAGATATTGAAACTTGATTTTTCCCAAAAATTCAACCAACTTTCTACGGATGCCATCTACGGTCCGTAGAAGCTTCTACGTCCTCTAGATTGGACCGGTAGAACACAAATAATAGCGAAAAAATGCTATCTTTTCCCTTTACAAAATCTGAGGTTTTACACCTATGTCCTCTGGTGGACATGCACATCCTGGCTGCAGTTGATTACTTCTCAAAATGGGTAGAAGTTGTTTCTCTTAAAGAAGTGAAGAAGGAGAATGTTGCCAACTTTATCCGAGTCAATATTGTTTATCGTTTCGGTATTTTTTCAATATATATTGATAAAAAATGACAATACATTTGAAAATAAGTTGATGAACAAGATATGTGATCTTTTTGACTTCTAGCAATGCAATCCCTCTATGTATTATGTTGTTGCTAATGGCCTCTCTGAAGCATTTAACAAGACACTCTGCAACTTGTTGAAGAAATTTGTCTCCAAGTCTAAAAGAGATTGACATGAAAGAATGGAAGAAGCTCTTTGGGCCTATAGGACTACGTATCGCACACCGACACAAGCTACTCCTTATTCTTTTGTTTATGGAGTTGAAGCAGTCATTCCACTTGAGCATCAAATCCCATCATTGCGGCTTGCCATTCAAGAAGGACTCACTGATGAAGAAAATACTTGGTTACACCTCGAAAAGTTGGAAGCTCTTGATGAAATATTCTAGAGGCTCAACAAAGTCTAGAATGCTATCAAGCTCGTCTAACTGAAACTTTTAATAAGAAGGTCCATCTTAGATACTTTCAAGTTAGTGAAAAAGTTCTTATTGTAAGAAGACCCATTATTACTTCTCATCAATCTGGAAGAAAGTTCTCTACTAAATGGGATGGGTCGTATGTTGTACAAGAAGTATAATCAAGTGGCGCTGACAAGTTGGTTGACTCTGAAGGATTGGGAATTGGCCCCATTAATGGGAAGTTCATAAAGAGATACTGTTGTTGAAGGAAAGAAGCACGCTCCTTAAGTTACGAGCATAAACTACATGTTACTCTCGGCTCGCAAGAGTATAAATTGTGCGTGACACTCCAAAGAAATATCACTCTTTCAGAACTACATTATGACTTGATCATCTTCACTGAGCTAGGTACGTAGGCGCTTGGAGTTTTCCCCTTGATCCTCTTCACCGAGGTACGTAGGCGCTTAGACTTACATCCTAAGTTTAGTATCATAAGTTCGAAAAAAAGAATGGCATTTCATTATTTGGGCATCACAATATTTCTTTAAAATGCCATGGATAACACGTGAGTCATTCGAGTTGGTACAAATTCGCAATGCTTTCAGCCATTTTTTGTGTACATGAAGAATCCTCTTTCAAACGGAATAAAACTTACGTCATTTCGAACTTTTCACAACGAGATATGATCTTCTTTGGCCACAACTACGCAAATCTGGATAGTCGAGCAAGGCAAAATTTAAGTTGACTTCAAAGAAACATCTGTACAAGTCTGTTAAGATTTTAGCCATGATTTTTGTGCATGTTATAGTTCTAAGAGTCTTATTTCCAATGAAAAACAAATCTCGTCGTTTCGACCTTTCCACAACAAGATACGGTTTTTTTGTCCACAAGTACTTAAAGTTGAGTAGTCGCGAGCAAGACAGAATTTAAGTCACCTTCAATGATATATCCATACAAATACGTAAAGATTTTAACCATGATTTTTGTACATGATATATTTCTAAGAGTCTTCTACCTAATGGAACAAAATTCTGATCGTTTCAACCTTTCAACAGTGAGATGTGATTTTTTTTGGTCACAACTACGCAAAGCTGAGTAGTCGAGCAAGATAGAATCAAGTCAACTTTTAAGAAATATCTGTACAAATCCGTAAAGATTTTAGCCATGGATTTTGTACATGCTATAGTCCTAAAAGTCTTCTTTCCAACGGAACAAAATTTTGTTGTTTTGACCTTTCCACAATGAGATATGATTTTTTGGCCACAAATACGCAAAGCTGAGTAGTTGAGCAAGGAAGAATTTAAGTCTACTTCAAATAAATATATATAAAAATATATAAAGTTTTTAGCCATGATTTTTCATACATATTCTATTTATGTGAGTCATCTTTTCAACGTTATAAAAATCACGTCATTTCGAACTTTCTATGTTGAGATATGATTTTTTTTTAGTAAGGCCATGCGAATCTGAAACTATCGGCATTTCAGCATGTGAAGTTCACTTCTAAAATTTATCTAGAATGATTCTGAGGGATTTGAGCTTGAATTTTGGATATGTTTCTATAGTTTTTGGTATATCAAGGCTTTCATAACTTTGATGTTCTCACATCACGATATATCTTTTGTACTAAGGCTGATAAACGACGACATTTATGAGGTTGAGGCTTAATAAATTGTCAATGCATAAATATGAGTAAATAATTCTTGAAGCTTAAATACAGAAGATCATATCATCATATATTATACTATAAGTGGGAAGCTTCCAAGTTAAAAGTTGGATTACGAAAATATCCCTATAAAGTCATAATAGTATGGACAAAAATGTAAATACACATTAATAATTATAATAAATACGTTCATTTTCTTTAAATACTATTATTATATACACACATTAATTATAATATATACTTTACCTTAAGTCCGCCAATAATTTCTTGACATTATTGTACACAAATGTAAATTTACTAATAAATACACATTATTTATTATAATAAATACGTTCATTTTCTTTAAATACTATTATTCTATATATACACATTAATTATAATATATACTTTACCTTAAGTCCGCCAATAATTTCTTAACATTATTGTACACAAATGTAAATTTACTATACAAGTGATTCATAAAAGCTACTACACATTCATGGTATGAATACAAAAGGACAATATTTACTATACAAGTGATTCTTAAAAGTTACCGCACATTCATGGTATGCATACAAAAGGAAAATCACATTTATATTTATTAAGTTTAATAACTCTTCCATTCCCCGCTAATGCACGAAGATAACCGCAGACGCTAAATAAATTAATATTCCTCCATTACTCATTAATTAATGCACATCCTATATCACATAGTTGTGATTGAGGTGGATTCTTTTTATGTAGCGATCGAAAGAAAGGTAAATTTAATTACAATGTTCTTTTCTAACCCCCTAAATCAGTTGAATTTCACTGCTTTTAAAAAAAAACTGATATACTGTTATAATTATGCTTGAATTTATGCATATTATGTGGTTTTGTTATATGCATACAATAGTTTTGTACTACGATATTTACTGTTAAGTGTGATTAGCAGATGAAAAAGTACAAATGAAACATGAAGAGATATTGTTATCATCAAGGCTCATTATTTCAAGAAAATTTGGAACGACGTTGAAGCAGCAAATAAGGAGCGGTCCAAACTTATTTCATGCCAATTATATCAACTTTAATGTTACCTTTTGCGATAGAGAATATCTTAGTAAAACAAGAAATTTCTGAGATGTAAGCTTGAACTACTTTTGTTAGTCTTTAAGTGGTTTTATTCTACTCTAATATTAATAATGATACTCTTTTCTATAGATTTTTGAAGTCCTTATGAACTTTATATTATAAACTATGAAGCACAAAAATTTTATTATTTTTATCTAAATGACATGGTTATCGTATATTTGTAAAGGCATGTGTTTGATCCTTCAACTTCTATGGTTGGTGTGACTTGAAAGTATGACTTTACATTAATAATCAAAATCAGTTGGTTCAAGATTTTGTGATTTCCTCTAAACTATCTTTAGCAAGTTTTTTTTTTCTTGTCAAAAATTGAGGGTGGGGAAGGGGAAATGGGGGAGGATTACAATGTCTGGACTCAAATCCTCTCAAACAAGCTAAGGTGGAAGTTCAGATAACCAACCAAGCTACTAAGATTTTCCTTAGCAAGTTTGGTTCACTGCTTTAAACATAGGATATTTTGTATGTAATATTTATTTTTGTATACTCAAACATACTTCTAAATAATATAAACACATCGTTTTATTTTACAAAATTACTTATTACAATAGAGTGTGAGAATACCTAATTGGTTGTTTCATATTTTATCTGTCTATCTATATGCATGTATATTGTTAGAAGTAGAAAATAACAAAGTTACAAGTTGAATTTCTAAAGTTTTTGATAGATGTTAGTACCTTTAAAAGGGCTATGTTTTTCTCAACATGCACTATTCCCTTGGCATTAATGTACATAAACGTCAAGTAAAAAGAAAGTTAATGTATATTTATAAGAAATCAATAGCAAATTTATATTCAATACGAAGACTTTTAGATAAACCCTAGCGTGTAGAAATTAATAGAAGGGCCTAAAATGCCCCTTAACTATTTGAATTTGTACAAAACTACCCTCCATCCACCTTAGGGTCCCCCAAATACCCATGACGTGAACCTTTCAGTTCAAAAATACCCTTATATCTAACGGATCATGCTCATTGGGTGGATGGAGGGATATATTGTACCAAATCATATAGTTTAAGGGCATTTTAGTCCATTTTCCGTTAAAATAATTTGAAATTACTTAATATATAAGTTCACATGATTGACTTGATTTTGAATTTCATGGTAAATTAAAAATAAAAAAAAGGTTAGGCATCTACTCTCTACACCTCAACCCACCCCCGCCCTTCACTTCCTATCTCTTCCATTTCTTTTTTTCTATTTGGATCTTGTCCACCATTTTAATTATTTTTTTTCAATTTATGACAAACAAGAGAGAAAAAAAGGAGGAAAATAATGATGCATTCATATATAAATAATTAGTTCAATAAAAGATGATTTAATTAAGCAAATATGTACGAATATTACATTTTTCTTTTGTGTGTACCCAAAATTCAAAATAAAAGAATAAAAAAAATTATTTCTCTTATCCCCACCTTCATCCCACCATAACAATAATACAAACTAAAAGAATATAAACATGTGAGTTCATTTCAAGTTTGAGTCCCGGATATCCTAAGTAAGAATAAGAGATTAAAAAAGGTATAAAATAGAAAATGAACAAGGCATTTGGATAATTGATAGAAAATTTTATTTAATGAAAAAACATAATTTTTTTAGATGGACAATCAGTTGGGGTGAATATGAATTTTAGTTGGATCTCCATTTATGAGTTGTGTTACGTTATAATAAATTGGGGTTTGATTTAAAATAGGCAAATATGAAGATCTCATGAAATTAATTATTTTTTAATATTATTTTCAAGTGTATCGGGTCAAAATATGAATCATATGTTGTTTTATAAAAAAATAATTTTTAAAAAATATCATTTTTATTATTTGTTTGAGAAATCACATTAAACAATATAATAAATAAATATTTAATAATTTTACTTTAAGGATGCTATTGAAAATAAGGACAAATATGAGTCAAATAATTAACATCGAGGGTATTTTTGAGTCAAAAAGTGGACGTCAGGGGTATTTTAGAGCCGAAAGGTGAAAGTGAAGATAATTTTGTACCAATTCAAATACTTGAAGGGCATTTTAGGCCCTTCTCCATATCTTTAATAGTGAAGAGTAAATCAATGACAAAGGTAATATAAGACTTTTGGAGACAATTATAGCCATTATCTAAATTTAATGGGATCCCAAATTAATAGTACTCCCTCTGTCCCATTTTATGTGGCAACATTTTCTTTTTGGTCAGTCCCAAAAATAATGTCACATTTCCTTATATGGAAAGTATTTAAAGGTACAATTCCTTTTTTATCCTTGTTGGTCCCACTTAATCTTAAAATAATACTCCAATACATTTATGAGGAGAGAGAAATTGAGTCTACTTTTTAAAAGGGCAATTTGGTAAACATTTCAAAGTCTTCATTTATTTCTTAAACTTCGTGCCCGGTCAAATGTTGCCACATAAAATGGGACGGAGGGAGTAATATATTTTTTTGTTCTTTTATCCTTGAATGATCAATATTTGTGAACCGTGGAAAGAAAGTTTACACATAGGAAAGTAGAGATTAATGAGCTAAAGGTGAGAATTTATTACAATTATTTAGTTATAATTAAAGTAGTGTATAAAATCATTATATCATGACATTTTGGTTAAATATAAATATTAATTCAAGAATACTAATAGCAAATGAAAGCTAAAAAAATGAGAGATGGGAAAACATGTCGAGTTACTGAATGTCGAAACTAGAATAATTAAGAGTATGTATGCAGTTTAGCCTGTTTAGGTATATATTATTGTTTTTAGTACACATTTAAGTAATGACATATGCTAAGTATGCGCGTGCGAAGCACGTGCCCAGAACTAGTATATTAAAAAGAATGTGCAATAGTAAAGCAATATAAACATTTATTTGTTATTGATATTAAAGAACATCAACTAATCAATCAAAATGCTGGAAAAAAGAGAGCAAAAATTTTAGGAATAAATAATATTTTATATAAGCTAATCTAAATATAGCTTATAATTTGCTAAATCTTGGAGAGTGACCTCTAAGACCCTCTTCTTCTCTTCTCCATCATATGAGGCTCTTGCTGCCACTAAGGAAACATCAACACATTTGTTGTACTCCTGTTCAGCTACTAAGACTTTAGATTCAACTTCTTCGGCTTCTTTCTTGGCGGCATCTTAGAGAGCCTTTAACTCCTTCACATTTTTCCTCGATTCCTCATGGGACTGAGGTGTTTGTCATGTTAAGAAATTTCTCAATGTCGATTTAGTCCTGAACTAGTTCCTTTGATCGAAACTGAAGTCAACAAGCTCATTGAAGCAAGTTTTATTTGTGAAGTCAAATATCCTACATGGATTTCAAGCATTGCACCTGCATGAAATAAGAATGGTCAAATTTGAGTGTGTGTTGACTTTAACGATCTTAACAATGGATGTCCTAAGGATGAATTTCCTCTTCCAATGCCTGAGCTTATAATTGATGCCATGACTGCATATGATACAATGTCTTTCATGGATGGTTTATCTGGATACAATCAAATTCGCAGGGCACTAAGGGATAAAGAAATTACTGCATTACGCACTCCTAAAAGCATATATTTCTTTAAAGCAATTCATTTTGGTTTAAACAAGGTTTGAGCTACTTATTAACGAGCCATGCAGAATAATTTTCATGATATGCTTCATAAAATTGAGTTCTATATTGACGACTTAGTGGTGAAATCAAGAAAGAGTGATGACACTTGCACAATTTGAAAATGGTGTTCGAACGACTTCGAAGATACCAACTCAAAATGAACCCTTCAAAATATGCATTTAGAGTCACTTCTGAAAATTTCCTTGGTTTTATTATTTGACATCGATACTGGAGTAGTGAGTGTCACTTTGATTAGTGGTAGATTTCCATTCATTTGAGGCCTTTTAAGTTCAAAAAATAGTGTCATTAATGCCTATTTATGTACTTATCTAATGATATGTTAATATTTTGCATCTATGAAGGATAAAGGAAAAGACAAGGATGAATCTAGGAAAGAGAGGTCAAAATCACTAAAAGGAGTGTAAACTCCCAATTAAAGATCGCCTAACATAAAGGGTGAATTTCCCAACAAGTCCAACCTCGCCGAAAGTGACAGTGTTCGATGATAAAACATCCAGACAGGTCAATGAAGAAAGAATACATCGACGATGCACCAAATGTGAAAAGGCAAACTTAACCCCATCGTTGAAAGTGACATTTTGTCGAGTCAAAACGAAGGCTAAACTAGGTAAAGGAATAGGTAATCAACGATCAGTCGATCGTGAAAGGCGAACTCCATTGAGTTTTCCAAGTAGGGTTCAAACCCTTTCAGCCTGAAACCGAGAATAGGCAAGCTAAATGAAAGAGTTGTGATTCACCGATTGTGCTAGGAGGGCTCGACTAATGTAACCGAGTGGGACACAAAAGGCATTTTGAGTTAATTTTAGGGGAAAGTATAAATAGTCGAAGGAGTGAGAATGAGTTAATTTTAGGGGAAAGTATAAATAGTCGAAGGAGTGAGAAAATGTATCTTTGACCGATTCTAACTTTTTGATATAAAGAAAGTGACTTTTAAGCTTTTCTCTTAGTTTTTGTGGGTCGAAACAACCTTGTAATCGACAATTGTGGGTTAAATACGAAGTGAGCATTAAGGATTGTTGTTGATTTTTAACTCCTTTATGGTTGGAAATATCATCAGTACACTTTCTTTTAATTTTATAATGATTGGCTAAAACCCCAAATCTAGGGGTGTGATTATGGGGTTGCGTGTTGATTTAATTTAGTAGGTCTGGTGCCTTGCTCAATTTTATTGTTGTTCATCCATGGTTTTGAGTTATTTAGCATGGTGTTAATTAAGGGGTTAAGGTGGCCAACTTAATCCTAGCCTAAATCCTCGATTGATGCTCGAAAGAGATCAGTTGAAGTGGGTAAATAGCTTAATGCTTGCAATTTAGGTTTGATTCTTGTTGTTTGCTAGAAAGAAAAATTATGGTTCAATTCTAATTGTCAAATCTGCTTGAAAGAGAGATTTTAGCAAGGTTTTGGGTTGATTTGTCATTCACATAGATGTGACCAGAAGGAGATTCTTTGTTATGATATTTTGAGATTGAAAGAAGATTTGTGTCAGTGAAAATTACCCAGCTTATCCATGTTTGTCTAATATAATTGAGCAAGGACTCGTGCCCCTATTTGACGTCAATACCAATCCCAACACCCCTAGATCGTCTCTTACTTGTCTTATCCCCTCTTTTTAGTTAACTTGTGGTAATTGATTCCAAGACTTCCTTGTTAAATGTGGTGGATCATCCACCCACTTATCTTAATTACTACAATGAATTTGTTGCATTTTAATTTTCTCATTAAATTCTTTTCATTAAATCACTCCTTGTTGGATTCGACCCCGACTCTTTGTTGGGTATTTTTATTGCTAATGGACGCTTACTCTTCTAATTGTGTTTAGGGTAATTTAAGATATATTAAAAATGGCGCCGCTACCGGAGAGTGATAGCTAATAATTCAGTTTGTGTAGTTAACATGCTAACTTGTTTAGTTGTAGTGGAGTACATTTACGCTTGGTGTTGATGTTGTTCTTATTTGCAGATAGAAAAATGAGTGTAGATGGTGGTGATGATTCTAGTCTCTATGTGAAGAGCAATGACATAGGTGATATAGATGACATAAATCTCAATGTAGTTCTGAGTTGTGGAGCGATTTGGTTACCCACTTCTCTGGGGAATACTACATTTACCGTCACTGAGAAAATGTTGTAGCTGCTCCATATGAGATAGATGTTTGGTGGTCTTGCCCATGAAAGCCTCCACGACCACCTCCAAAGATTTGCAAATATTTTTGGTCCCTTCACTATTAGAAGCATTACTCAAGTGTCTAACAGGTTAAGATTATTTGCTTTCTCCTTAATGGGTGAAGCGAAAAAATGGTTGTCTGAATTACCGAAAGATACTATCACTTCGTTGGAGGAACTCATTGAAAGGTTTTTCCCTCCCTCGAGACTGGTGAAGCTGAGAGATGGGATTCAAAACTTCAAGAGAAAAATGGTGAGCCTATTCATGAAACATGTTGTGTTTCCAAAGATTAATATGACAATTTCCAAATCAGAGTATTCCGAATAAACTCTTGCTGCAATATATTTATTAGAGTCCTGACATTGTTAACAAAGGGTTGGCTGCTCAACCCATTGAAGGGGGAATAGTACAACAATCATTTGTAGTAGCTACAAAGCTGCTCGATGAATTGACGAAAGTCAAGAAAGCTTGGCATACAATTGAAGACCAAGCATCTTCTCCTCTAACTGGTATGATCAAAGAACAAGAAGAGAAGATCCGAGAACATGAAGAGAACATAGCTAAGGTGGAGGCGTAAATTGATATATTGTCAAAACATGTGTCACTTCATGAAATCACAAAAAAAGACAACAAACCAACCCAGAAAGTACCTGAACCGAAGAGTTGTTAGCCAAATTTCTTGATAACGTGGAGGGATATGATATGATGTTGTAGGAGATGAGGAGTGATTTCTCACTATTGACAAATACAATTACTTCTGATTCATCTTCTATTAAGCAACTTGAAGAGAATATGCCTTAGCTTGCCACTATGGTGTGTTCAAGTTTTAAAAAAGTATTGGCTCATCATATGGTTATTGGAAAAACAATTGATACCCAAGTGTCGGCGGTAATATCTCGAAGTTGTAAGGTGTTACATAATGAGTCGTTGATTGACAAACTCGACGGTAAGAATGTGGTTACCGATTATGAGCCACCCAAGCAAGGTGATGAACCGTCAATTAAGGATGTTGAAAATGATCCAAAAGCAAGCGATCATGATGGTAATGTCATGGCTCCAACCGCTAAAATCCCTATTAAAATAACTCATCCATTCCCTTAAAGATTAAGAAAGAAAGACGATAGTGCCAAATTCCAAATGTAATTGGGGGTAATCAAGGATTTGTTGGTAAATATCCATCTTGTGAATGTGTTGCTTGAGATGTCTGGTTATGCAAATTTTATGATGGATCTGGTCACAGAGAAGAGGTTAATAGATTGTGAAACTATTGAACTTCCTCAAACTTGTAGTTCCATTATGACCAACAATATAATCGTGAAAAAGGATTATCCGGGGGCCTTTACAATACCATGTACTTTTGGAAAACATACATTCATCAAGCCTGTGACCTTGGGGCGAGCACAAAAATAATGCGATTGAAGATGTCTAATAAACTTGGGATCAAGGAGCCAAAGCCTACCAATATGAGACTACTAATGGCGGATTGGTCAATCAAAACACCTATAGGGGTTAACTATGATGTTCTTGTAAAATTGGACAAGTTTTTATTCCCAACTGATTTTGTAATTTTGGATTGCGAGTTTGATGTAGAAGTTTCTATCATACTTGGTAGGCCATTCCAGAAAGGCATTGGCCGATGTTTAAGGGGGAGGACTAATGTTTTGTGTAAATGGGGAGAAGTTAATTTTAATATTTCAAGTCTATAAAGTATCCATGCAACATGTATGTGGTCACTCATTCAGACCATGTAACACCTCGGTCTTAGGAATAAACTAAATTTAGAAAGAATTAAATTAGAAAGAGCTAAATAAAGATTGGTGCAAGTTACACTTCAATTGTGAGTTTTGGGTCAACTTCAAACGACCATAATTTTCAGTACAGGATGAGTTAGGTGGCCCATGAGGTATCAAATATAAGATCCTTGAGTCCTCTTTTAAACGTTGCCAAGTTTGCTAAATTCCGAGTTCGGATGAAGGAGATATTCCCGTTTGAGTACAACCTGTCTAGTTAAGGCAATTCATCCATTTTAAGGAGGGGTATTTTGGTCTTTTCCTTACCCCCACTAGCCTAGCTCATTTTTCTTTCTAATATTTTAGGGGTCTAAAATGATTGGAATCAGTTTTATTCATTCCTAAATACGCTTAGGGTTTTATAGAGAAGTTTAGGAGGAGAAAAGAAGAACGTTCAAGATTCTTGCGAGCTTTGAAGATTTTAGCCAAAAGTTTGATTCTTTTGAGGTATGGAAGTTTTCATAGTGATGGGTTAGTTAACCCTCACACCAATCATGAGTTTCCGTATTGAATTCGTCCATTGGATTTCGTGTATTAAGTTCTTGATGAGTTTTCTTGAGGTTTTGTTCTTCATTCTTTATTAATGGGGTTTGATGAGTTCTTGAGGTGAGGTTTTTGAGTTTGAGGATTGTTCTTGAAAATATTTGAGTAGATTTTTATTTAATTGTGTTGGGTTTACGAATCTAAGGAAGTTTGGAAGAAATCAATCGATTCTAAGTGAATTATGACCAAAAATTAAAGAGGAAAAATTCGTTGGGTTTTCTGGGCAGGGTCTGGGACGACGCGCCACAGATGCGCCAGAGAGGCTGGTGCGTCGTGCCTGCAGTGCACCTGAAATGAGTTTCTGAAGCTTAGGGGCTGGCTCCCCACGCCAGGAATGCGTCAGGGTCGCCTGCCTCCATTCCTTTTTCATCGTTCGTCCCGTCTAAGTTCTTTTAAAATGTATCTTCACTCTCTTCAAGATTATAACTATCCAAACTATATCTAATCATTGAGAAATCCTATATATCCTAATCATAATTCTTAAATTCATATTTTAAATTCAAGATAGAGTTAAGAGTAAAGTTTGAGGGAGTCTTTTGAGTAGTTTTAAGAGGTCTTTTACAATCTTTTAAAACTTCTTTTAAGACTTGAGTACTTGAGTATGAGGATGAGGAGAGTTGAGTTCATGTTTTCAAAATGAATATAAGGGAACTAAGTATTTCCAAGTGTAAATGTTTTACAATTAAAATAAAAGGAAACCATGATTTTCGAATGAAGTCATGAGGAGTTTTTGGGCATTATCTCTTTTAAGAGAATCTTTTGAGTAATAATCTCAAGTTTTAGAATGAGGAATGTTTTTAAACATATGAGCATGAGTTATATATTATTGGGAGTAGTATTGAGCACCGATATGGGGATGAGTTCAGACAACTCAAAATCCTCATAAACCATGTATGCCAATATGGGTAAAAGGTTATACTTTTTAGATGGTCTTTTTTTGCTTTTAAGCATAGATTAGTGAATCCACTTAGTTGAGGATGTCCTATACTCCGACAAAGTATAGGACAGTTCTGGCAATGTGGGTGAGACAATGTATCATCACATAGCTCATAGTGATGGTTAACGGTTATAGTATCTCCCAATTAAGAGTAAAAAGTTTATTATTTTAATTTGATATACATTGAGTTACTATCTACTGTTTGAAATGCTTTTCATACATTGCATCTTTATTGTTGCCTTCCTATGGAGTTCATTATTCTTGAGTTAAGTTGAGTTAAGGTGAGTATGGTTTCCTTTTTATCAGTTCAAGCTTATGTTTATGTTTCAGAGTTCTGCCTTGCATGCTCGTACATTCAATGTACTGACGTCATTTGGCGTGCATCTTTTCATGATTTAGATACAGGTATTTAGGGTCATCAAGAGGCTCTCTGTTGATACCACTTGCAATCCCGGTTAGCTTTGGTGAGCCCCCTTACTTACGGAGGGTTCCACATTAATTTTTAGTCTTGTTAGGATGCCGTGGATCTTGTCCCGACTTCCATCATATTCATTAGAGGCTTCTTAGACAGTAGTGTTTTGAGGAGTCTTTTCCATTTCCATTGTTAATGTTGATGACTTGAGTTACCTTTTTATGGCTAGTTGAATGAGGCTTCTTAGACAGTAGTGTTTTGAGGAGTCTTTTCCATTTCCATTGTTAATGTTTATGACTTGAGTTGCCTTTTTATGGCTAGTTGAACTTTAAATATTCTAAGTTATTTATCTTGAGACATTGGAGTTAATCTTTGCAAATTGAGGTTATTTATTGTTAAGTTTTCCACTGAGTATTGAGCCAGGCCAAGGGTTCGCTTAAGGACTAACAATGGTTCTCGAGTGCTGGCCACGTCCAGGATGTAGGCTCAGGGAGTGACAAACTTGGAATCAAATCACAAAGTTCAAGAGTCATGTGGCGTCTATGAAGTCGTGTCTGTAGAGTCCTGATTATCCGTGTGAAGAGTGCCACATCTATAATTAGGTGGCTACAACATCTAGGAAATATCTCACTTCTTTCATACTATTTTTGTGTGATAGAGTTCAACTTTAAAAAAGTTTCTTTCTAGTTCATGCTTATGCATATCTTTCAGATCATGCCACCACGAAGAGCTGTTCGAGGTCATTCTTCTAAGAGAAATATTGATCGCTAGGATCAAGGGGTTCCCAATGCACCAGAAGTGCAACCCCAAAGAGAGATCACTAATGTTGGATGTGGTTGATACATCCAGAATACGTGAGTTTTTTAGGATGAATACCCTAGAATTCACAGGTTCAAGTGTCATTGAGGCTCTAGAGAACTTTGTGGAAGAGTTGCAGAAAGTGTTTGAGGTGATGCATGTTGCAGATGATGAGCGTGTGAAGTTAGCTGCATACCAATTGAAGGATGTTGCTAGGGTCTGGTACAACCAATCGAAGAAGAGTAGAGCTGAAGGGGCACCAATTATGAGTTGGGTTATGTTCGAAGAGGCCTCCATGGGCTGAGAGAGGCAAAGGTAAGATAATTTCTCACTCTTAAGCAGAAGTCCATTAGTGTGCATGAGTACAGCCTCAAGTTCACTCAACTGTCCTGTTATGCTTCGGAGATGGTTGCTGACATGAGGTGCAGGATGAGCTTGTTTGTGTCCGGGTTATCTCGTTTGTCAATTAAGGAGGCAAAAGAGCTATGTTGATAGGAGACATGGACATAGGCAGACTAATGATCTATGTGCAACAAATTGAGAAAGTTAAGCTGAGTCTCGATAGTAGAAAACCAGAAATGCAAACCTGTCATGTTTTCAATAAAGGCTAAATGGACCTGCTCCATCATCCGCTAGTGCAACTGCACCAAATTAGAGATGATTTCAAGAACCAAAATTCTCAAAAATTCAGAGCTAGACCTGCTCAATCTCAGGGTATTGTGGCACCAGGAGGTAATTGGACTCCAACTTGTGCTAAGTGTGGTAGAAACCATGAGGAGCATGTCGTGATGGCTCCACTGGTTGCTTCAAGTATGGTCATACATGTCACTTTATGAGAGAGTTGCCCTAAGAATAGGCAGGGTAATAGTAATGGGGGAAATAGACTTCAGCAGCTCCGCTAGACAGAGCTGCACCTAGAGGAGCCACTTCAGGGACAAGCGGAGGAGCAAACAATCTGTATGCCATCACCAGCCGCCAAGAGCAAGAGAATTCACCTGATGTTGTCACTGGTATGATCAAAGTCTTTACTCTTGATGTATATGCATTACTTGATCCAGGTGTGAGTCTATCTTTTGTGACTCTGTATATTTCAATGAAGTTTGATATGCTTCCTGAAAGACTTCTTAAGCCCTTCAGTGTTTCTACACTTGTTGGTGAATCTATTCTAGCTGAGAGTATTTATCGTGATTGTGTAATCTCTGTCAATCACAAGGACACCACAGCTAACTTAGTCGAGTTAGACATAGTGTAATTTGATGTTATTCTAGGAATGGACTAGCTTCATGCTTGTTATGTGTCAATTGATTGCAGAACTTGAGTAGTTAAGTTTTAGTTTCCTAATGAGCCAGTTATTGAGTGGGGGAGAAGTTTAGCCGTGTCTAAGGGTCATTTTATTTTGTACCTTAAGGCTAGAAAGTTAGTTTTCAATGGGTGTATCTATCACCTAGTCCGAGTTAATGACTCTAGTGTTGAGACACCGCCTATTCAATCAGTTCCATTTGTGAGTGAGTTTCTAGAGGTCTTCCCAGATGATCTTTTCAGAGTCCCTCCTGAGAAAGAAATAGACTTCGGCATAGATAATTTTTGGGACACTCGACCTATTTCTATTCCATCATATAGAATGGCTCCAGTTGAGTTAAAAGAGTTAAAAGAGAAATTGAAAGATCTTCTTAATAAGGGTTTTATACGACCTAGTGTCTCACCTTGGGGCGCTCCGATTTTATTTGTGAGGAAGAAAAATGGTTCTCTTAGGATGTTTATTGATTACCGCCAATTTAACAAGGTCACTATCAAGAATAAGTATCCACTTCCGAGAATTGATGATAGTTTTGATCAACTTTAGGGTGCCACTTGTTTTTCAAAGATAGACCTCGGATCTGGCTATCATCAGTTGAGGGTAAGATAGAGTGATATTCCATAGACAACATTTAGGACACGTTATGGTCATTATGAGTTCCTCATAATGTCTTTTGTCTTGACTAATACTCCTTCAACATTCATGGATCTTATGAACAAGTTTTTAAGCCTTATCTTGATATGTTTGTTATCGTATTCATTGATGACATTCTAATTTATTTGAGGAATTATGTCTGGTGAAGGGATTTGAGTTGAACTCAAAAGATTGAAGTTGTACAGAACTGGCCTAGACCCACATCTCTAACTGATATAAGAAGTTTCTTGGGATTGGCTGGTTATTATAGAAGGTTTGTCGAGGGGTTCTAATCAATTTCATCCCTGTTGACTAAGTTAACTCAGAAAACAATTAAGTTTCAATGGTTTGAAGCTTGTGAGAAAAGCTTTCGGGAATTGAAAACCAAGTTAACTACTGCCCATGTGTTGACCCTTCTAGAAGGTACACAAGGCTTCGTTGTGTATTGTGATGCGTCCAGAGTTGGACTTGGGTGTGTATTGATGAAGAATGGTAAGGTTAATGCCTATGCCTCTAGACAACTTAATGTTCACGAGAAAAATTACCCTACTCATGATCTAGAGTTGGCTGTTATAGTATTCACTTTGAAAATATGGCATCACTATCTCTATGGTGTTCATGTAGATGTGTTTACCAATCACAAGAGTCTACAATATGTTTTAAGTCAAAAGAGCTTAATCTCAGGTAGAGGAGGTGGTTGGAGTTACTCAAGGATTATGACATAAGTATTCTCTATCACCCAGGTAAGGCTAATGTTGTTGCTAATGCTTTGAGCAGGTTATCTATGGGTAGTACTATTCATGTTGAGAAGGGAAAGAAAGAATTAGTGAAGGATGTGCACATACTTGCGCGATTGGGAGTCTGGTTGTTGGATTCCAATTCAGGAGGAGACATGATGATGGATGGGGTTGAATCATCATTAGTATCTGAAGTGAAAGAGAGACAAAACCAAGACCCTATTTTTCTTGAATTGAAGGCAAATATTCATAAGCAAAAAGTGATGGCTTTTGAACAAGGGGGAGATGGTGTGTTGAGGTATCAATGCAGATTGTGTGTACCAAAGGTGGATGAACTCCAAGAGAGGATCATGAAGGAAGTTCATAGCTCTAGATATCCAATCCATCCGGTTCCACAAAGATGTATCGTGACTTGAGGGAAATCTATTGGTGGAGTAGTATGAAGAGGTGTATTGCAGAGTTTGTCACTAAGTGCCTGAATTGCAAACAAGTCAAGGTAGAGCACCAAAGGCCTGATGGTGTGGCTCAGAACATAGATCTTCCAGAATGGAAGTGGGAAATGATCAATATGGATTTCATTACTGGTTTGCCACGATCTTGCAGGCAATATGATTTGATTTGGGTGATTGTAGATCGGATGACTAAATCAACCCATTTCTTGTCGGTAAAGACTACCTATTCAATAGAAGATTATGCCAGATTATATATCTAAGAGATATTCAAACTTCTTGGAGTTCTTGTTTCAATCATTTCACATAGAGGTGCACAATTCACCGCATAATTTGGAAGTCATTCCAGAAAGGTTTGGGTTCAAAGGTAAATTTGTGTACTGCTTTCCATCCTCAGACTGATGGTCAAGGAGAGCGTACAAGTCAGACTTTAGAAGATATGTTCAGGGTTTGTGTGATTGATTTCAAAGGAAATTGGGATGATCACTTACCTCTCATAGATTTTGCTTATAATAATAGCTATCACTCTAACATCCATATGGCTCCCTATGAGGCTCTTTATCTAAGAAGATATAGGTCTCTTATTGGATGGTTTGAGGTTGGTGAAGCTGGGTTGATAGGAGCAGACTTGGTTTATCAAGCTATGAAGAAAGTGAAGATCATTCAAGAACGGTTGAAGATAACGCAAAGTTGTCAGAAATCCTATATAGATGTTAGGAGAAGAGACTTAGAGTTTGAGGTGGATGATTAGGTTTACTTGAAGGTTTCACAAATGAAGGGTGTTATGAGATTTGGAAAGAAGGGGAAACTCAGTCCCCGATACATTGGTCCTTACAAGATATCCAAGAGAATTGGAAATGTAGATTATGAGTTGGAGAGAGTGTTAGCATCAATTCATCCGGTATTCCACATATCTATGTTGAAGAAGTGTATGAGCGATCCTTCACTCATTGTACCTACTGAAAATATTGGTATTAAGGATAGCCTATCCTATGAGAAAATACCCGTTGAGATAATTAATCGTCTGGTTCGGAAGTTAAGGACCAATGAGATTGCATCAGTCTAGGTCTTATGGAGGAATTAGTTTGTTGAGGAAGCTACTTGGGAGGCTAAGGAGGATATGAAGAAGAGATACCCATATCTCTTTGATTCTGGAGAAATTCCAGACCAAGGTGATAACTTTTGTCAATAACTCCTTACATTGATATGATGAACTATGTTCTATTTGCATGTTGGGTGTTTGAGTTGGATGTTAGATGTTTTCCTACCCCTATTCATTTAAGAGTTGTCTCATTCGAGGACGAATTTTCCCAAGGGTAAGATATTGTAACACCTCGGTCTTAGAAATAAGTTAAATTTAGAAAGAACTAAATTAGAAAGAGCTAAATTGAGATTGGTACAAGTTACACTTCAATTGTGAGTTTTAGGTCAACTTCAAACGACGATGACTTTCAGTACTGTATGAGTAAGGTGTCCCATATGGTATCAAATAAAATATCGTTGAGTCCTCTTTTTAACGCCACCAAGTTTATTAAAATTTGAGTTCGGATGAAGGAGATATACCCGTTTCAGTGCAACCTGTCTAGTTAAGGCAATTCATCCCTTTTAAGGAGGGGTATTTTGGTCTTTTCCTTACCCCCACTAGCCTAGCTCTTTTTTGTTAATCTTTAAGGGTTATAAACTGATTGAAAGTATTTTTAGTCATTCCTAAACACGCTTAGGGTTTTTGAGAGTAGTTCAAGAGGAGGAAAGAAGAACGTTCAAGATTCTTGCTAGCTTTGAAGATTTTTGCCAAGAATTTGATTCTTTCGAGATATGTAAGGTTTCATAGTGATGGGTCAGTTCACCCTCGCGCTAATAATGAGTTTCCTTATTGAATTCGTCCATTGGATTTTGTGTATTGATTTCTTGAGGTTTTGTTCTTCATTCTTTATTAATGGGGTTTAATCAGTTCTTGAGGTGAGGGTTTTAAGTTTGAGGGTTTTTCTTGAAGAAATTTGAGTATATTTTCATTTATTTGTGTTGGCTTAATGAATCTAAGGAGGTTTGGAAGAAATAAATCGATTCTAATTGAATTAGGACCAAAATTTGAAGAGGAAAAATTCTTAGGGTTTTCAGGGCAAGGCCTGGGGTGACGCGCCACATATGCGCTAGGGAGGCTGGCGCGCTGCACCTGCAGTGCGCCAGAAATAAGTTTCTAAAGTTTAGGGGCTGTCACCCTACACCAAGAATGCGCCAGGAATGTGCCAGGGTCGCCTGCCCCCATTTCTTTTCCGTCTTTCATCCCATTTGAGTTCTTTTAAAACGTATCTTCGCTCTCGTTATGATTATAACTATTGAAACTACATCTAATCATTGAGAAATCCTATATTCTTAATCATAATTCTTGAATTCACATTTAAAATTCAAGATAAACTTAAGAGTAAAGTTCGAGGGAGTCCTTTGAGTCGTTTTGAGAAGTCTTTTACAATCTTTTAAAACTTGTTTGAAGACTTGAATACTTGAGTATGGGGATGACGAGAGTTAAGTTCACATTTTCATAATGAATATAATAGAACTAAGTATTCCTAAGTTTAAATGTTTTACATTTAAAACAAGATAAGGAGTTTTTGAGCATTATCTCTTTTAAGAGAATCTTTTGAGTAATAATCTTAAGTTTGAGAATGATGAATGTTTTTAAACATATGAGCATGAGTTATACATTATTGGGAGTAGTATTAAGCACCGATATGGGGATGAGTTCAGACAACTCAAAATACTTATAAATAATGTATGCCAACATGGGTAAATGATTATACTTTTTAAATTATTCGTTATTGCTTTTAAGCATAGCTTAGTGGATCCACTTAGTTGAGGATGTCCTATACTCCGGCAAGGTATAGGACATTTCTGGAAACATGGGTGAGACGTTGTATCATCACATAGCTCATAGTGATGGTTGTCGGTTAGAGAATATCCCAATTAAGAGTAAAGAATTTATTATTGTATTTTCATATACATTGAGTTACTATCTACTGGTTTAAATGCTTTTCATACATTGCATTTTTATTGTTGCCTTCCTATGGAGTTTAGTTGAGTTAAGTTTAGGTGAGTATGGTTTCCTTTTTATCAGTTCAAGCTTATGTTTATGTTTCAGAATTCCCCTTGCATGCTAACACATTCAATGTACTAATGCCATTTGGCATGCATCTTTTCGTGATGCAGATAAAGGTTTTAAGGGTCATCAATATGAGCTCCATTGATACCACTTGCAGTGCCAATTAACTTTGGTGATCCTCCTTGCTTTGAGAGGTTCCACATTCATTTTTAGTCCTTTTAGGATGTCGTGGGTCTTGTCCTGACTTCCATCATAGTCATTAGAAGCTTCTTAGACAATAGTATTTTGAGGACTCTTTTCCATTTACATTGTTAATGTTTAAGACTTGAGTTGCCTTTTTATGGCTAGTTGAATACATTAAATATTCGAAGTTATTTATCTTGATACATTTGAGTTAATCTTTGCAAATTGAGGTCATATATTGTTGAGTAAGTCTTCCGCTGAGTATTGAATCAGGACAAGGGTTTGCTTGCGGACCAACAATGGTTCTCGAGTGCTGGCCACGTCCAGGGTGTAGACTCGGGGAGTGACAGACCAAATTGATGAAGCCGTACAAGTATTTGTGAAATGGCTTATAGTGGAGAATCGTTGGTTGCGGTATTCCTTAGTTATGATGAAGACGAGAATAAGTCACTATGATGAGGTGGTTGTTGGTGTAGGATCTTTCACATCTAATCCAAAGAAATTAGACATTGATGTTTCCAATCGAGAGGCCCCACAGCCAAGCCATCCATAATAGAACCTCTAAAATTTGAGTTGAAAGCTCTTCATTCAATTATTTTGTATATCTTCTTGGGGGCTGAGAATATATTACCGGAAATAATTACAAATGACTTAGAAAAATGGCAAGTGAATTCATTGATCAGCAGTTTGAAAAAATACATTAAAGCTTTGGGTTGTTCTATTGCAGATATAGTGACAATTTCTCCAGGAGTTTGTACTCATAAAATTCATTTAACTGAGGGGTGTAAGCCAAGCATAGAGAACCATCAGAGATTAAACCCTCCCAT
Organism: Solanum stenotomum; assembly: GCF_019186545.1. NCBI lineage: Eukaryota > Viridiplantae > Streptophyta > Magnoliopsida > Solanales > Solanaceae > Solanum > Solanum stenotomum. Next base: position 19,625,236 of record NC_064286.1, read on the forward strand.
GCAAGAAGTATTGAAGAAAGAAATCATAAAGTGGTTGGATGTGGGTGCGATCTTCCCAATTGCGGATCGCCAATGGGTAAGTCCAGTTCAATGTGTCCCAAAAAGAGAGGCATGATTATAGTCCCAAACGAGAAGGATGATCTTGTGTCAACTAAACCAGTGACTGATTGGAGAGTGTGCATGGATTATTGGAAACTAAATTCATGGATCGAGAAAGACCAGTTGCTTATGCCCTTCATTAACCAAATATTTGATCGTCTTGCGGGAAAAGGTGGTACTACTTCTTAGATGTCTATTCGGGTTACAATCAGATCTCTATAGCATTGGAAGATCAAGAAAAGGCCATCTTCACTTGTCCTTATGGGATGTTTGCCTTCGAGCAGATGCCTTTTGGATTCTGCAATGCACCAACAACTTTCCAAAGGTGCATGTTGTCTATATTTGCTGATATGGTGGAGAAATCTAGGGCTGGGCATAAATACCAAAAAACTGAAATACCAAACCGAACCAAATTTTTTTGGTATTTTGGTTTTGGTATTTCAGTTTTTGGTTCGGTATTCGGTATAAATTTTCATATTTTTTGGTATTTCGGTTCAGTTTTCGATATGTGACTTTTGCATTATTCGGTATTTCAATTTATATTATATTATAATTATAATATATATTAATATTATATTAATTATTAAATAATAAATATTAATATATGCACAATTGAATTATGTCACTGGATAGCCCACACTTCACTTTTAACTTGAGTTTTCATTCTTCTTCGGCGCCGCTTTCACGACCCGCTTTCCCACTTCCACTTCCAGCATCGTCGCATCGACCAACGACCGGCCGACTAGCAGCCGACCAGTAGAAGTGGCCAGCCAACCAGCAGAAGCGGTCAGCCGACCAGTAGCAGCACTCTAGCAGGTAGTGCGACATCTTAGTACAACATGTAGAGAAGAAGAATCTGAAACCAACTCTCTTTCCATTGATAACAAGCACAGTTGTGTTAGTGATGCTTATTCACGATCGACTACCCTCCTGTAACAAAAAACTGAACTGATAAAAATCGAACCGAAATAACATAATTAAACTTAAATAATAAAAATCAAACCAAACCCAAATAATTTGGCTCGGTGTTCAGTACACGTGGTACAAGAATCGAAAACCAAAAAAACTAAAACCGAACCGAAATACCGAATGCCCAGCCCTAGAGAAATCCATGGAAGTCTTATGGATGATTTTTCCATTGTTGGAAACTCGTTTGAAGAATGGTTGAACCATTTGGGGAAAGTCATGCAATGATGTGTTGAATCAAATTTAGACCTCTATTAGGAAAAGTGTAATTTTGTGATGAAGGAAGGGATAGTCCTTGGGCATAAGATCTCAAATAAAGGGATCGAGGTTGACCAAGCTACGATCGATGTTATTGCCAAGTTACCTCCAATTTTGGTGAAAGGTATAAGGAGTTTCCTGGGCCATCGAGATTCTATTGACAATTCATAAAGGGTTTCTCTAAGGTGGTTGTTCCTTTCTGTTGATTGCTTGAAAAAGAAAGTGTGTTTGATTTTGAAGCACACTGTAACAAAGCATTTGTGAGCTTGAAAAAGAAAGTGTGTTTAATTGTGTTCTTGATTTACTTGAGGACAAATAAAAGTTTAAAGTGGGGGTGTTGATGACTTGTAGATTTCCACTCACTTAAGGCATTTTTAGTTCAACAAATAGTGTCCTCAATACCTATTTATTTCCTTATCTAATGATATGTTCATATTTTGCAGCTACGAAGGCTAAAGGACAGGGCAAGGATGAATTTAGGAAAAAGAGGCCAAAACCACCAAAAGGAGTGTATACTCCCATCTGAAGATTGCCTAACATAAAGGGTGGATCGCTCAACAAGGCAAACCTCACCGAAAGTGACAATATTCGATGATAAAACATCTAGGCGATTGGTGAAAAAAGAATACATTATTGATGTGTCTGTTTACATCCCTACTTTATTCAAATAGGGCTAAACGTCGTGGTGACTGAAAAAATAAAATTAATTAAATTTTAAAAGAATTTTAAGAAAAAATCAATTTTATGGAATCGACCGCCTAATTTAAGGCAAAACTAGGAAACCGATTTATTAATTAACTAAAAGAATGTCTACGAAATCAATAAATTCTAGGTAAGGGTTCAAGTTATTCCGAAGGGAATGGGTTAGGCATCCTTCGAAATCCTCAATTGTGGGTCCTGACTGAATTCATTTTTTCAAATTGAGGAAGGGATAAAATAATATACAAGTAAAACAAACATGCGATATACAGAAGTAATAAAGCAAAACAATAATATCAAAAAGGGCCTAAGTTTGCCTAACATCGATAATATATACAATAGTGAATAAAAAAAATAATTCGTACTCCATTCGATTAGCTTCAATGGGAAGCAACTCCGGGGTACCTATAAAGACACTTAGTAAAAGTGTTAGTAATAAATAAAAAAGAATAAGAATAAATGAATCAAATAATAACTTTAAAAATAAAATTTTGTGTTATTAACATGGGAGGCCTTGGTAATCGACGGTAATTTCTTCATCGGCCAATTTTAACAAACAAAATATATAAACTTAAACTAAAATTTGTCTTTAATATTGGGTAGGCCTCGAAAACCGACGGAGAGATTTTTTCATTGACCAATTTTAACATACAAAATATATTCAATATTAATTAAAAATAACAATAAATGACATAAAACAAAAGTAACAAACCGAAACAGTAGCATGAAAAGTATAAAATTATTGAAGGCAACAACATTCCAATATAATAACTAACATCAAATCCAACAAAATGTAACAAACATAATTAAATTATTAAACTAATAAAGTAAACATCAATCAAAATAAGATAAGCATACCAAACAAATGAGTAATAAATAAAATATTCACAATGAATTAAAGACACAAAATAAAACTAAAACAAATAATGCAATATCAACCGGTAACTAAGGTCATAAAAAATTAACAATATAAAATAACAAGATAGTAACGATAGAATAAATGAAAGAAAAAGAAGAGTAAATACAGTAGCTAGAGATTTAATTGGCATGGGGGAAACTCCAAAAACTTAATTTGAACAATAACCACTAAATTTATTTTTTAGGGTTAGGCTATGAAAAAGTGAAAAGGTGGGAAAAAGTGGGGTATGGTTGCGGGGTTATGGACCATTTTAACATTTTTAGAAACTTGGGTATAAAATAAATGTTTATTAAAATACTACCAAGCCCCTTTTATATTTATTAAATATTCTATTTTAAAAAATTCATTTAATTATTCAATAACTTTCCTCTCTCTTCTCAACCTCTCTTCTTCCCTATTTTCTTGAGTAGCTCAAAGATTTGAAATATTTTTTTTCTCCAATCTTCTTCCCCAAGTCGAAACATTCATCATCTTGTGCTCAGGTAAGTTCATTTTTCTTTCCCGAACAATTTTTGCTTCATTTTACTATTTTTTGTTGCATTTTAATTTAGTCGATTTTGAAATTTTACAAAAATTCAATTGTTCTTGATTAAGTTTGTCAAAATTTGATATGTTTTGATTTCATGTTCTTGATTTCGCATCTTTAATTGCATTTTTCTTTGGATAATGATTAGAAAATTTTTGAAATTTTATGTTTATATCATATATTGATTTTGAATTTTTTTCTACATTTTAGTAGATAGTAATGGTGTTCTGGTTGCTGTCTTTTGCATTCTTCCTTTCTAGAATTACTGCTTCTTGTTTTGCATGTTTGATAGAGTTCTTTTTTGTTTCAGTTAATAGACCAGTGGTCGATAGATTGAACACTACAAATTTGTTTTTGCTTATAGAGTGTAAAATATGGCTAAAGATAGAAAATCATTAAAGAATTTGTTTCTACTGCTTGTAGCAGTAAGAAACATAAAACTAAAGAAGTTGATCACTTTTACAAAAATTTCTATAAGAGTAAGGATGACGGTTTTATCGTGATCACTTTAGAAAAATTCTAATTGATCAAAAGTTCTATGCTGATTCCAAAAAAATTTGTTTTGAACGCTTGAGATATTTGTCGAAGCATTTTAAATAAAATAAATAAATGATCTGTTATGTTGTTGCGGTGTGCGGAGAATAAAAAAGGGGCAAAAAACTTAAGTAAACAACTTAATAACTTTAATTACACAAATATAGCAATACTTTTTTTTTCAATTGAATAGTAATATTTTTTTTCAAAACTGAAATTCTTATCAAAATAATAATAAAAAAAAACGTTTACCAAGTCAGCCACAATTATCCATATTCCTTAAATTTCTCCAATTATTTTACATTTCCTAATTTACTCCAATTTGTTATATATCATATTCCATAAAGAAAGGAAACCTACAAAAATAAAACTTATGTTCCAAACTAAGATCGACGATCAAATATGCAGACCAATAAATTTTTAATTCCAATTAATCACAACGGGCGTTGGGACTCATCAGGTAATCTCTTTGGTAATAATTCCTTTGGTTTTGTCAAATTTGGTGGAATATACATTCTTAAGATTTTGGTTAATGTTCTGCTGCAACGGTAAAAGGTATAATTATTAAATATATATTAAGATTTAGCAATTATTTGTGGAATATTAATAGGATTTTCACATAATTTGCGTTTTAATTTTTTTTGGTATTTATTCGTTGTTTATATTAATGATTTTGGTGTAATACAACAACATCATATGATTTTGGTTGTAATCTGATGAGTCGAAAAAGTTTTTTTTTTAAATATTTAGGTTAAATTGATTAAAGAACCAAGTTAATATAAAATCATTAATTAAGTGGTTTAATTGGTATGTTGCATGCCGAATGTTAGCAGATTTTATCAATAGTTTCTTTTGGTATGTGATATGGTGTACACATAGCAACTTCAAGTTAATTTCAAGTACATATTTTTATGTATTTAGTTGTATTATTTGGTATATAAAATATAAGTTCCAAAAAAAATTTCGGTTAATGTTTTGGTGTATTTTATTTATCTGAATTGGTGTAGACAATAATTTGAAAATTGATCATATGTGATCTAGTACTTAATCTGGTATATTTGTTTCTATAAATTGGTGGTAAATTAATACTATGATAAGTGTGTTGGTGTATTTTTGGGTTAAATGTCAGATTACTATTGATACATCGATTGGTGTAATACATTGTATGGTTTAACTGATTGTGTGAATTACCATAAATTGGTTTAGGTATGTGATGTGGTATTTATGCTGGTATATTTGTTTCTAGTAAATAACACCAAAATAATACTATGATGTATGAGTTGGTGTATTAATTGGTCTAATATATAATACCATAATTTCAAAATACGTAATAAATTATTGATGTATGAGTTGTTGTATTTATTGGTGTAATTGATGGTGAAAATTAAGGTGAAAATTTTGGTGAAAAAATTGGTGCACATTTTGGGCAATTACTAATGTATATCGATAATTGTCTTATATACCATCGAATACCAATGTAACTACCAAACTGTTTAAATTGATGAGTGTATAAAATTTATTCTGCAATTTTTTTAAAATTTATTAATAATTTGAATTTTTCTATAGGTAATTACATGGATTACGAAATTGAAGGAGTGATGTATGATGCAAACACCAAATACGAAGGCTTGATTACTACTATATTTTCACAATTGGGTGTGGACCCGACCATTTATCATTTGGAACTCAAGTATTTCGTGATTGGTCCATCACCACCAATGAAGATTCATAACGATATGTGTGTATATAATTTCAGCCTAAAACAAAATAATTTTAGTGAAACTACTTAATGTGAAAAACTTGGTTACCAGAAATAATAGACTATGTTAATGTAAAACGTTGATTAACAATTGTAAAATATGCCCAGATATTGATAAAAATATAGGAATAATGAATAAATGTGTGTTAATATATTGGTTTGATCTGGAACCAATATATGGTAAAATAGTCATGCAATTGATAAACATATAGGCACGTAATAATGATTGTGTGTAGAAATCATATGTTTACTTTATATACCAACATAAAACAATAAATTGAAAAGAAACTAGTTTAGGTTAAAATCATGGTTTGAATGATAGCAGAAAAAACATACTCTGTTAATGTAAAAAAATTGGTTTACTTGAACTAAAAACTACACAAAACTTGGTAAACGTAATGGTATATATACCAAACTAAACATTGCATGAAATCAAATGTATAACACATATAAAAAAGATTTGGTAATGCTAAAACCAATTGTCATAATACTGATTGTATAAAGTAATTCAACTATTTGAGTTATATACAAACCTATAACGATATATTGTAAAAAACTATAAAAGGTTAATATTTTGGTATGGATTGTTACCATAATTACCGCATTCTGTTCATGTAAAAAAATTGGTTTATATATGGTAAAAAAAGGCACAAATATATGGTGAGGCCTCTGGTTAATTCGAATGAAAAACGATTAAGTAAATAAGATGTAAAGTTTAAGAAATATGAATGATTAAAATTGAAGGATTAACTCAATATACCGCTAAAAAAGGATTCTTAATATTTCTAGGAAATAACCCAGTTATTAATAATTAAACCAATTTTATTGGTACCATAAAAATCATTAAATAAAAGGAATAAATCAATATGAACAAAATAATGACTACAAAACGTAAAAAGGAAAATAAAAAAAATAATGAATCGTGTGAAAAGGAATTTGTAATATTTCTTGGAACTATAACTCAAATATAGTATTGTAACAACTTTAGTGGTACCACAAATCTTTATATAAAAGGAATCACAATAAATGACTACAAAACATAAAAAAGGAAATAAAAAAAAAGAACAAACGTGTGTAAGTCGGTGTGTTTAATGAGAGAGAATATATGATAAAATAAAATACATAATTACACTCCACTTAATATGGCACGAACTACTAAGAGTCAGAGAGAAAAAATTCAGGTAAAAAAAATAAAAAAAAAAATAAAATGTTTTGTTATGTATGTAATTTAAAAACTTAGTTTGTAATTAAATATAAGTATATTGATATTTTGTTAATAGAAGTCTTAAGTAGTATACTTTTGTAATTTTTCCTAAAAAATGTTACATGACATCTGGTTCTATGTGAACGATAAGCCAACTTGTTTCATCTTAAAGAAATTTACTTTGATTACGGGGTTGAATTGTTAACATACCCGTGAATAAAAAAGGAGCAACGTCCTTCAATCTTGTGAAATATTTTATTTCAAGGTGACCAAGAAAAAAAACATCACTATTGAAAGACTGACAAGCTTGATCAAATGAAGTCAATTGAGAAAGGAACAAAAGTTGAAGTGCGTTTTAGTTTGGTTAGTGCACTCGGTGCTGCTAGCAAGGGATTCGACGGAGAGAGCGGATTCAAACCAAATAAAAATAGTGGTTGATTAAAATTTCTTTGAGATTTATCCATTTGGAAAAGACTCGATTGGACTAGCATAGAGTTGTTGAAGAATAAGATTGATTCAAACAATAGAAAAAAAAAACTTTTAATAAGAAGAATAATGCATTGTACGCTTTATACGAATTTTTCTAGGCATTTTTGGTAATTATTATCTATCGTCTTATTGATTTATTATAAACTCTTATATGTAAATGTAGTAATATGTAGACTCTATAAATTTATTTATTCTTCCATTGATTGCAAGGTCGGATTTATGAGACTTTTGCTCATCTTGAAAAATATGTCCAAAAGTCTTTAGATTCTGCTTTGCGCATTCCTTGTTTACTTTGATGGAGCGACAACATAACAGAATACACATAACGGAAGGCATTACATTCCTCATTTACTTAGATGGAGCAATATTTTTTTTGCATTGAGTGTTTGAAATGCTTAAAGACATTGTAGGTATTCAAAATTGAACAAAAAATGAAATCAATAAAATGATGAAAGTTAAAACAAAGATTCCCTTTGTTTTTATATTAAAAAAAAGGATGGTGAAAAGTTTTCAAATTCTCCTCTGCGCATTCCTCATTTATTTAGATAGAACAACAATATAATGGAAGACAACCCATTCTTCATTTACTTATGTGGATCAATAATTTTTTTGTGCTGGATGTTTGAGATGCTTGAGACATCGTAGTTATTTAAAATTGAATAATAATGAAGTCAATAAAATGAGGGAGTTAAAACAAAGATTGTTTATATATATATATATATATATATATATATATATAAAAGTCAGTTATTACGATTGGGTATAATTTAAGTTGTACTTTGCTACCATTGCAAAAATGGATATTTAAATTTTGTTAGTATCGTACATGATAAATATAATCAATTATTTCTCATGTGGCTGGTAGATGATGGATTGTATAGATTCACATTCCATCATTTGTAAGGTATATGTTGGTTGGTGCAATGTTAAACAAAATATTAGTATATAACAAAAAAGTAAATAACTACATAAATTATATTATATTTAGTACCATCAACTGAATTCATTGTATATATCAATAATATACTGTATGAGTTTATAACTCTTACTAGCATATTGTCAAAAAAGAAAATAATTAATTAATAAAAAAAATTAATAAAATTTACGCAGCTTAATGAGCTTAAACAAATCATATGATCATATAAGAGTCCATGTAAATTGGGAACGACGATCATCGATGTATGAGGATGGATAGTGGTTATACAATTAACATCCTCGAAATAATGTTTACTAAAGTACAAGTATGTTTTGTCAGAATTTCATTCGTTCAACCACAACTCATCCTCATACATATTTGATTGGTATCTTCAGTATGTCCACTCTTATATGATTATATGACTTGTTTAAACTTAATTAATTGTATAAATTTTAACAGTTTATTTTTTATTAATTAATTATTCTCTTTTTAAAATTCTACTAGTTATGGTCTATACATATGTATCCTAACCTAGTAAGTTTATTATGGATGAAGGTCTTAGTATAGGTTAGACTGTAAGAAGTCCAGGACTAAACTGAGTATAGTCTAGCCTATACTAAGACCTTCATCCATAATAAACTTACTAGATTATGATACAGATGTATATACTTTAACTAGTAGAATTTTAAAAAGAGAATAGTTAACTAATAAAAAAATATATTATTGAAATTTACACAATTAAATAAGTTTAAACAAGTCATATGATCATATAAGAGTCCACATAAATTGAGTATAATAATAAGAGATGTATGAGAATGAATTGTGGTTCAACAAATAAAATCCTTACAACATACTTGTGTTTTGTCAACATTACTATGAGGATGTTGATTGTATACTCACTACTCATCCTCACACATCTTGATCTAATTATCGTCCCCAATGTATATGAACTCTTATACGATCTTATGACTTATTTAAGCTCATTTAATCGTGTAAATTTCAATAATTTATTTTTAATTAATTATTATTTTTATTGAAATAATGGTCTCAGTCAAGCGTAGACCATATAGTCCATTTAATTTATTTAGTACAAATTAATCTAATCGAATAGAAATATGCAATACATTATGTAGTAAGTAGTGCATAAATCAAATAGATAGTATGTACAATATATATTTGTTTTAGTCTATTAATTATAGAAAGGACCAAAGAGGACAAAATTAACATGCTACTAATTATACCAAACTGTTGACTCTCAACTTACACATTACCTTGAGTTACAAAAATAAAGTGGGACAAGCCTATTTAAAATTTATTGTTATTACATGTGGTTCTCTTGTGTGCGGATAATTACACACTAAATACTGATTGTTTCTCTTACTTTTGAAAGTCTCGCCAACATTCTTAACACATTTTCTTTCTTTCTTCCAAGCTTGGTATCAACAAGGGTGAAAGAATATTCACATCTAAGAATTCATGTGGCACACACTATTCGAACTCTACAAGGATAACATTAATTGATTTTGAGTACACAAGACGTCGACTTTATGCATAGGTAAATAATACTCGTAGATGCTTAAACTATTAATGAAATTCTTTGAAAACAATTCTTTGAATTTCTTGTGTCTAGTCCCTTGTCGTTTCGATACAGATTTCACATAATGCGACATAATGACTTTGATTGAGATTTCCTTATGGATGTGCGTGACATGCATGCTCGACGATGCAGGTGTGATAGCCAACATATTTATAGATGAAAAATATGGTCGAGCATTCATACTTCCTTGCCCGCAGTATCCAGGCACAATCAAGGGATACACATTTCACCTTGAACCATTTACTATCATTCTTCAACATAGCATAATCAAAAGAATTCCTCATCGACACTTGGTCTAATAACATTTTCAGCTCATTCTTGCTGCTAAATGTTTGTTCGGTTTGAAAATTAGTTCCATCAGAGAAGCTTTGGTTGAGTTATATCCTAACCCATATTTTCGTTGCTTTTTTTTAAAAACAATTCAGGATCTTTCGATTCCATTGGGATGACCATACATATCAACGATCACACATACTTTTATCTTCAATCGAATCACCGTCATCAATTTTAGGGTGTGGTGAGAGGGGTACCAAAGACCTCACGACAATTTTTATTTTCAATATTGGCCTGGTGCGATCGGCAGTGACATCCAACATGTATAGGGACAATTGATTATCATTTTTTTTTATCAATGTGGGATGTATTTTTTCCCTTTCATTCATTATATAACTAATCACAACTTCGCTTGGCTCGTACGCTAATTTCCCACATCTCAATTACGATTGTCATGTATAAATCATTGCGACGAAATGGGATGACCGTTGTCACCTTACTAGATAATTTTCAAATCTAACATTTAGGAGTCTCCTCCCACACACATTCATATAATCACCATTTACAATATTTACTGCAACTACTATCATTATAGACCACAATGATCGATCCTAGATTACGGTGTCGGTCTATAACTGGAAAAGGACTAGTATAAAATTCTCCAAACAAAAATGTCAATAAATGAAATCGAATGTAATAGGTACCCTGCTAGCTCTGGAATGGAGAAATGTATTAGTAGGGCTTCTAAACTATGGAATCTATCTACTAATGAGGTATTGGGTGAAATTTTCAACCTAGTAAAAATGGTGTAAAAATAATTTTTACTAAAAGTTTTAAAAAATGGAATAACAATAGAGGCAATGAGCAAGAATGGAGATTTTCAGTTGTGATGAGGAAGATTTCGCTGGAAAAATCATCGAAATCGACAAAAATAGGTGAAAAAAGGCTGGAAAATAGGAGCTTTTATTGGGCTTGAATAATATTTTCTTTTTTGATTATTTTTAAATCTGAAAATAATGATGGGAAAAATATTATTGGAAGAGGTGGGGGAACTAAGGTGTAATATTAAAAACTTTGGAGTTGGTCTTGCATATTTTGAAAGAATAATGAGTGATGTCATAATTAGTGTCTAAAGTAATTGTTATTTAAGACTTCTGTCTAAATGCACAATTAAGTTTTAAGAGTGACTATTTTGCCAACTCTCCCCAGTAACTAAATAAAGCAACAAACACAATATGAAAATATGATAAAATTACCCATTGACTGGCGTTTCTTCGATAGCTTCACAGGAGGAATTTGTTTGGTTGTGACTTCACTTGTTGTTAGTGATTTCTTTCAACCATTTTGGCAGCGTTTTGGAGCTATTGTGGTGCGGCCTTTATCGCAGTTTGGAGCTGCTGGTTGTTCCTCCATTTGCGGTGGGTTTCCGGTGGTTTGGAGTTGCTTCGCCGGTGACGGGTACTTGCAAATATAAAGGAAAAATCGTGAAAGGGGAGAGGGGAAGGGAAGCATCGACATAGTTATGTTGTTGTGGAGTTTGTATGGTTTCGCAGAGAAAAAGGGCCGTTGGTGGTGATATTTCGAAGGTGTTTGCGCGGCTAGTTACGCTGGTGGATTTGGGGTTGCCAGTCGTCTGGTGGGTCGGTTTTCTGATGGAGTTTTGGGTTGGGGTTTGTCAACAGTGACGAGAAGAAGAGAGGGTCTAAATAGGTTTTGGTATGGTTCTTTGATGATGACGGCTGGATTGAATATGGCTGGAGAAGATGGGTTGTGGAGGCTATTGGTTTGGTCGGAGAAAGTGATGAAATGAGCGGGTTTTTGATGGCTTTTCATCGGAAAGAATGGAGGAAAGGAGAGGATTGAGCAGCTGGGTTGTATTTTGGTGGTGGACTTTGCCGGGACAGAGAAAAATGAATGGGGGTTTATGGTGGTGGCCTCGCCAGAGTCCGGCGGAACTCTAGCGACTTGCGAGAAATAATGAACAATAAAAGAATAAAAAATATGAAAATATTACCCCTCTAAAAATCTTATCCACCACCACTAACTTAATGACTAAGAAATTCTTCAAATAGAAAAAATGAAAACCACCAATAGTACAATATCATTATCTTAAAACTGTAGGTCAAAACCACCAGTTAATAAAATATCTGTCTATGAAATCTTATGCATATTTGAATGAATTTCTAGATTGCGCAAAAAAAAATCACAAAAAATAAATATTAAACAAATGTAATGAATAAAATGAATAGTACGTAAAAATGCAATTTAACATAAAATAATAATTTAATCAAAGACACGATATTCACAACATATTCAATTGGTTGTAACAAAAAAATGTAACTAAAATGAACTGATGAAAAATTCTAAAATTTTGAGAAATAAGGATAAATATCGACAAACTTATTTAAAATTATAAAAAAAATTATTTTGAACTACTGAATAAATTAAACTTAAAAGTTACGAATTTTGAAAATGTTAGGCCAAAATTGGGTGTCAACAACTGTTCCTTTCGCTGGAGATGGTTGATGAAAGAAATCATTGACAAAGAAAATTGACAAACCCAAGTTTTGCCAAACACATGACCTCTATATAAAAGTGTGGTTGGAACGTGGTGGAAGTCGATCCTTAACTTGCTTCCAAAGGGTTCCATGTTGTGTTGTATCCTTGTTGACGTAGTCCACCTATGACTTAATTGAGAATGCATCCTCTTGGATGTTCTAAAAAAAACAAAGATAAAACTCATTAGTAGAGATAAAATTAAAGAAAATGTAGCATCCCTTACGATACGATGAATGAACACGATCCACTAGTAGGATATAATGTATGTCCATTGGTAAGACAAATGAAGATGATTAATCAGTAGGACGTAAACACGTGTATGTCCATCGGTAGGACAAATAAACATAATCCATTGGTAGGATGTAAATGCATGTCCATCGGTAGGATATGAATGTATGTCCATTGATAGGATGAATATAGATAATACATTGGAAGGATGTAAATGTATGTCCATTGGTAGGACGAATCAAGATGATCCATTGGTAGGATCATAATATATGTCAATTGGTAGGACGAATGAAAATGATCATTGATAGGATATGAATATATGTCCATCGGTAGGACGAATCAAGATGATCCATTGGTAGGATCCGAATGTATGTCCATCGGTAGGATGAATGAAAATGATACATTGGTAGGATATGAATGTATGTCCATCGGTAGGATTAATGAAGATGATCCATCGGTAGGATATAAATGTGTGTGTCCATCCATTGATAGGATATGAATGTGTGTGTCCATAGGTAGAACAATGAAATTGATCCATCGGTAGGATCGTTGGGCAAAATAAACGCATGTCCATCGGTAGGACATATGAGAATGATCCATCAGTAGGATATAAATGCATGTCCATCGGTAGGATGAATGAAGATGATTCATTGATAGGATCAAAAATAAATGCATGTCCATCGATAGGACATATGAGAATGATACATCGGTAGGATTTTTTGACAAAATAAATGCATGTCCATCAACAGGATGAATAAAGATAATCCATCGGTAGGATGTAAATGTTCACAAATAAACTATTCACATCACAAAGTATTAGGATAAGCACCCTTCACAACACATTTGCACTAACTTGGAACTCCAGTCAGTGACCACAATTACAATAACATAGTAAAAAGCTCCAAAATATCGAGATAAACACATAATCTTACTAAAAGCGATCAACGCGTATAGATCTAAATAAAAAACACCTTAATGTATTCTAAAGATCATACATCACCAAAACAAGACTAAAGTCAATCATAAACTAAAACATAAGGCTAAATTTCAAGTATGAACTATAAAAAATTTCTAAGATGTAACTAAGGCTCATACAAGCCTAATAATTCACCCTACTACCTTCCTAACGATTATACCATACAATTTATATAGAAACTAACTAAGTTAGGTCTAAAGAAGGAAGTTGTAACATACCTCAAATTCCAAATTGCACTTGAACCACTACTCAGAGCCTTTCCCTTCTGAAAAGCCTCAGAATGATGTCACGCTATCAAAAACAAAAACTAATCGTCAATACGAGAATAACCATACCCATATTAGTATTGCAAATTCATATCAGAAATTAGGTCCAAAATTGACTCTCAAAGCTCAATAACGAAATGGAAAACTAACTTTTTCATTATGAACCCCCCAAGGTGAGGATCACATGCCCCAAATTTGGGTGGAGACAAGAGTGAAATCGGACCTCAAATGGTCTGAAACTACTTTAAAGAAATCCAAAATTGTTGAATTGAAGCCCAATTCAAGAATTAATCAAGGAAATGTATCCAGATTAAGCAATAGAAAGTGAAGAGGAAGAGATTTACCTTTGAATCAAAAGAGATGGTCAAGAAATGAGAAAATTCACTCAAGACGAGCTCTTTTCAACAATGAGTTCTTTGAAGAAATAAAGACGGAAGAGACAAAACTATCAGCGATCATCGCCTCCACCAAAGCAACATCTTCGAAGAGGAAAAAGACTCGTCAGAGTGGAGGTCAACAGTAACCTATGACTCCATGAGAGAAAAATGAGTTTTCTAGAGGCAAGCTCGTTGGAGCACAAAAAGCTTGATCGAGAGTGTAACACCTCGAATTCGAGAAAAGAGAAAAGTGTTGCTTTCCATGATCTGGTGTTAGAACCAACGGAAGCCACCAATGGACTGTGGGTCAGACCACGAACCGTAGGCTGGGTACTGTGGTTCAGTCCCACACTTAGGGGAATTTCAGGATCAAAAGGTGACTCCTATGGCCGTGAACTACGGTCCATTAACTGACCACGGACCGTAGGTTTTGCCGTGGTTGGTCACCCAAACAGTGCCCAAAAGACCCAAAACCACGACCTAACCACGATCTTTGGTTAGGGGTTCGTAGGTCAGGGCCCCAAGTTCCAACTCTCTAAGCTAGACGACGGACCACCAGGATGGACCATCGGGCATACCACGATCCATCGGTCAGGGTTCGTAGGTCGTAGGTTGACAGTTAGTTTAGGGGTAATAAGGTCTTTTCCTAATTATTTTAACCGTAAACTACGACGTTTTACTCAGTTTAAGCCTAATATTCTAGGCAGCATTACCCAGAACCCCCATTCACCAAAACTTAGAGCAAATTAAGAAGAAAGAGGCGCCAGTTCCTCTCGAGAACAAGCATGAGGTTTTCTTCAAGTTCGGCCTCAAAATCGAAGGAATTTCTTCGTAGATTTCATCACCAGGTATGTGGGTTTTCACTAGTGGGTTCCTTTCATCCATTAGGTCCCTAGAATTTAGTTAGTTCTTAAGATTCTCATAAACTGGTTTCTAAAATTTTCAAGATTTATTGTTTTTATGATTCCCTTGATCTAAATAACTTGTTTCTTGATAATTTTGTATAATTCCATGTATAGTACTCAGAACCGTAGTTCTGTAGATTCTCTTAGTTTGTGAATTACACTTGCTAGGTTAGTTAAACAAATAATCATGCTTAAGATTTCAAATGTCACATTATTAGTATATAATTGTTTCATTCTCAGCTAGTATGTCAGTATTTTGAGTTATTCAGTATTTCAGTTACATTTTAGTCATATACATATTCAGGTGGGAGTAGACTTAGCACCGAGTTGGACTAGGTTCAACGTACCCTCATAGTCCTAGAATTACATTCCCGTAGAATTTTTAGCCCCTCTGTTGGGCATCAGATATAGTGATCACGCTAATCATGCCTTTATACCCCTAGAAAGGTATATTGGGTCCTCTCAATGGGGCATATAAATTGGACTGCACGTTAGCTCACATGGTTTATGTCGGTTTATAGTAGCTCCCACAGTCAGAATCTTAGTGAATTTGACCAGGTTTTCAACATTTATATCAGTTTACAGTTCAATATGTTACCTTCATGATTAGCACTTGGTCATTACATTCAATTCAGTACTTTTCACTTATACTTCAGTACATATCTATATTTTGTTTCAAATTATATCATTGCTCAATTATGATTTGTTCAGCTCATATGTATTTTTCAGCTTAGTATTTATATCCTGCATGCTCAGTACATTCCAAGTACTGATGCATACTCCGCTCTACATCCTTTCATAATGTAGGTTCAAGTACTGAGCATCCAGATCACACTTAGATCGATTCTCAGTCACTATTCAACAACTTTTATGGTGAGTCCTCGTATTCCGAGGACAATAGACATGCTTTCTATTTTAGTCTTTATATTCAGTTTTCAGTTTTTTTTAGAGTTCGCTTGGGGAATGTCCCAACAACTCAACTCAGTTAGAGACTTTCTAGACATAGTAGTAGATTCAGCTTGAGTTTTTAAGTGATTGTTCAATTATCGCTAAATCCTTAGTATGTTTTTTATATTCAGTTTAGTTGGGTTTTTCCCACTTTCAGTTATCTATTGTTTTAGCTTTCGCATAGTACTTGTTTTATTAGTAACTTTTATAGTATGCTTATGATATGTTAGACACAGGGTTAACTTGGGGTCACTTGTGATTCTAGGTCACGTGTTACGTTAAGGGGGTAGCCTCGGGGTGTGATAAACTTGGTATCAGAGCATTAGGTTCCAGAGTCCTAGGATGTCTAAAAGTCGCACTAAGTAGTTCCCCTTTCATCAGTGTGAAGAGAGCCACACCTATGAAGGGGATGCTACGAAGTGTTTTCAGAAAAGCTTCACTTCATTGCTATTCTTATCATGAATGGGTATGATCCAACTTCTCATTTCTAATCCGTCGTTATGATTCTCAGATCATGCCTCCTCGTAGAGCTAGCACACACAATGCTAACATTGTTCCTCCAGTATCAAACTATAAGGTTACGAATGTAGAATTTCGGAATGCGATCCAACTTTTGGCTCATAGTGTGCCAATTAGAACAATCAACAGGCCACAGTTCCTACAAACACAAATGGTGGATCAGCTGCAGCTAGGGTTTAAGACTTTGTTGGAATGAATCTGCCTGAGTTTTTGTAACACCTTGGAAACTAGTAGGCTAAACTAGAGCTAAACGTGAGGGTTAGAGCCATAGAAGTGGGCAAGGGCCAAGGGTCAGGACTAGGGGAGTCCACTCTCTCTTAGATACTATCCAAGCAACCACGACCACCAGCACGACTTGTGGTGTGGCTCGTAGTAGGCTAGGTAGTAGCCTCCTCAAGCTGCCCAAAATAGTCCCCTCTTCACGAGCCAATTCACGGCTCTTGGGAAGGCTCGTGGAGGGGAGTTGGATTCTTTGGAGTGAGGGAACACTTCCCTAGCTATTGTTCCATGGACCAAGAAGGGCAACATGGCCCGTGGTAGGGACCACAGTCGTGGAAAGGGTCGTGAAGATGCCTTAGCATATAGGGGTTTTAGAAGAAGGCTTCCTAACCACTACCTCATGGTCCACGAAAGGGACCACTACTCGTGGGGCCTCACGTGATCCTTGGGCAGTGCACTAGCAAGTTCGGGGTTAAATGGTAGTTCCAGTTTTTACTAAAATAAAGCTATGTTGTTTTGTTTAAGCCTAGGCCCCTATATAAGTCTTATTAACTCTAAAAAGCACTCATTCAAGTCATATTTTCCAAAACCCAAATTAATTTCCCCAAAAGCTCTCCTCTCAAATATTTCTCTCTCTAGAAACTAGAAGAAGAAGGAAGTTCAAGCTAGGATCAAGGTCAAGGCTCAATTCCTCCATTGAAGCTTAGCATTGGGCTTTGTTGTTAAGTTATGATATCTTTCATCCATGGAGTTCCTTCAAATCTCAATTTCAAAAGAGATAGAAGTCCCCAATTGTTAGGGTTTGATTCAAAAGTCATGGGTTCCTTTCAAACTTGATTCTAATGGTTGAATTATGTTATATTAAGAATAAATTTATGATTTCCTATGGTTTTTATGATGTATCTCCAAGAACCCATGTAATTCCCATATTTCTCAATTGTGATCTTATAATATGGGTATTTGTTGATGAAAGACGAATTTTATGAATTGATGTATGATGTGATAGAATCACATGATTTATAATGAAATCCATGTCTAATGTTTGAATTCTATACGCGGTGATTGAAATTGGGTTTTGAACCTTGAAAGAGTATGTATGAGATTATGCATGTCTTTATGAGATCTATATATATGTATTAAGGACACTTTGAGGTTAAACTGTCAATGATTATGTTGTTGTTGTGGGGTGATTGAAAAGTTATTCTCATGAACTCATATGAACATTAATGTGAAAGGTTTTCTCATATAGTAAGGATTCTAAGGTTGAAAGGCTCTTCTCACCTAATTGAATCTAAGAGTAAAAGTGATCATGGATGGTGATAAGTGCTCACGTGTGATCTAATGAGCTATCCTAATGAACTAACTTGGTTTGGTTGTCAAGGACATCCTTTCATGAGACATGAGTTAAGTTAAGACTTTATAAGTTATCTGTGGGATTTATGCTTAGCACCGGGTGGATATTGAAATGATATGGAGGCTAACACATAGTTGATTCCGGGCTTCCAAATGGGAACTCTCACGTAGTAGAGTCTGGGTTTCCTAAGTATGTCTCATAAGTTGAAAGCCTTCACGTAGTGGAGTTTGGGTTTCCAGTAAAAATCTCTGTATCCCATAAACTACGTGCCCCCTAGGATATTTAGCTAGTGGATCCACCTAACCTAAGAGTTACCCGTTCTACCTTAGGCAAGTAGACCAACCCTTTTTGGTGTGGGTAACACTAGGTGATCATGTTATAGCTCACATAGTATCAATGTTGGTTAAGGCTTATTCCCACATCAAGACTAATAATTAACTAAGACATGCTTAAAGAAGCATCTCATAGTGTTCAAGGATAACAAGATAAATGATGAACTAAGACATGCTTGAAGAAGTATTTAGAAGTGTTCAAAGGTTTCAAAGATAATACTAGTTTTCATTGTATATGATGATTACGATTTATGGTTTCCAACTATCTCTATGATGATGTTTAAACTTGTTAAATTGTATGCTTTGAAATGAAATGTCCCTTTTAATATGTTTTGAATGTTTTTTGCATAGTTATCATACTTAGTGCATTTTTGTACTAACACAAACTCTTGCCTACCTTTTCCCCAAATGTAGGGTCTGACCATGAGGGTCAATTTTGTGGCTAGTTGTTGATCTTGAGATTCCAAGCTTTGGTGAGTCCTCATGCTTCGAGAATGGAGTTTTATTGTTTAGTTCCTTTCTTTCATGTATTTATACTTTTGGACATGTTGTATGTGTTAGGCCCAATTTCATTCGATATTTTAATAGATGGCTATGATGAGACAAATGTTTACACTTCTGCTTTATTTTATGAAAAACATTTTAGACTTGAAATGTGTTTTACTCTAATTATTCTATTGCTTATGTTATGAGGACTAACTGGCTTGTATGGAGTCCTTCAGGGTTCTATATGCCATGTTACATCTAGGGGGTACCCCTGGGTCTTAACAAACTTAGTAATCAGAGCACATGGTTTAAAATGGTCCTAGGATGATGTCTCATAAGCCACGTCTAGTAGAGTCTTGTTCATGAGTGTTAAGCACGCCACATTTACGAATGAGAGGCTACAAGATGATTAGAAAACTTTACTTTTTTTGTTACTCTAAGTCATTTCGTAGAGTTTAACTCTATAAGATTTATCTCCTAATCCTTACCCGATGTTCTTCAGGATATGACTACTAGGAGGGCAACTAGAAGGATAGAGGGTGACAATGTCGAACAAGGAGCTCCTCCCTAAGCTCCTCACGATCTGATAGATCCTTTGGCTGAGAATGTTACGAATGCGAAGGTTAGGTCGGCTTTTCAAATATTGGCCCAAGCCATGATGGCAGAAGCCAATAGAGAGGTGGTAATCCCCATGAACCCAAGCGTGGGTACGACAGCTTCACGAGTGAGGGATTTTATAAGGATGAACCCTCCAGAATTTTATGGCTCTAAAGTTGACGAGGACCCTCAAGAGTTTGTCGATGAGGTCTATAAGGTACTTGCTATTATGGTGGTGACTTTGGAAGAAAATGTGGAATTGACCGCTTATCAATTGAAAGGTGTTGCTCAAGTGTTGTATGACAAATGGAAAGAGGCAAGGCCAGTAGGAGCAGGTCCCATAGAATGGGAAGTTTTTAAATCTGCGTTTTTTGATAGGTTCTTTCCTCTTGAGATAAGGGAAGTAAAGGTGCAAGAGTTCATTAACCTTCGTTAAGAAAGTATGAGTATGAAGGAGTATGCCCTAAAGTTCACTCAAGTTTCTAAGTATGCTCCAAAGATGGTTGCGATTCTAGGGCAAGGATGAGTAAATTTCTAACGGGTATATTCGTGATGGTAGATTATGAGTGTTGTACCGCCATGCTCATTGGTGACATGGACATCTCTCGTCTCATGGTCGATGCACAACAAATTGAGGAAGAGAAACTCAAGGAAAAGTCTAGGGAGGTAAAAAGGGCTAGGACCAAATATGGGAATTTCTCAAATGCTAGATCTTATAGACATGGTCGTCCTAAGTTTCGTAAAGGGTTTTTCGGTCAAGGTACTTATAATGATCCTCCTAAGTTTAATAAGAATAGGGTGTCTAATCCTAAACCTCAAGGAGGGAATGGAGGTTGTTCTTCTTTGGTTGGGTCTAATTGTGTTAAATGTGGGAGGAAACATGATGGTAGATGCCTAGCCGGCACAGATGATTGCTATGGTTGCGGCTAGAGTGGTCACAAGATGAGAGATTGCCCGATGCTCAAGGCTAAAGGGAGAGAAGGCAAGCAAGCTCCTCCTAGAGGTACAAACTCTAATGCTCCCAAGCAAAACCGTTTCTATGCTCTCCAATCTAGAGGTGACCAACAGAGTTCTCCAGATGTAGTTACCAGTATGTTAAGAGTGTTTCAACATGATGTGTATGCTTTACTTGATCCCAGTGCTACTTTATCTTTTGTGATGCCATATGTAGCGATGAGGTTTGATGTTCTTTCGAAAATGTTATTAGAACTTTTTTATGTCTCTACTCCTGTTGGTGATTCTATGGTGGCTAAGAGGGTTTATAAAAAGTTTCTCATTTTCTTATCCCATAGAGTTACTCTTGTTGACTTGGTAGAGCTAGACATGTTAGACTTTGATGTGATTCTTGATATGGATTGGTTGCATTCTTGCTATGCCTCTATCGATTGTAGGACCCAGGTAGTTAGATTCCAATTCCCAAATGAGCCTATCCTAGAGTGGAAGGGGGGAAATTCTATGCCTAGAGGTCAATATCTCATGTCTTAAAGCTAGAAGAATGATTTCTAAGGGTTGTGTTTACCATCTTGTTAGGGTGAGGGATGTAGATTCTGAAACCCCTACTCTTGATTCGGTCCCAATAGTTAATGAGTTTCCGAAAGTATTTCCCGATGATTTGCTCGGTATTCCTTCTGAGCAGGAAATAGAATTTTGTATTGACCTTCTCCTGGATAAGAAACCTATCACTATTCCCCCTTATAGAATGGCTCCAGTGGAACTTAAGGAGTTAAAAGATCAATTAAAGGATTTTTTGGATAAGGGTTTCATCCGACTGAGTATCTCTCCATGGGGTGCTCCCGTGTTATTTGTTTGAAAGAAAGATGGGTCTCTTTGAATATGTATTAATTATCGTCAGGTCAATAAAGTGACCATTAAGAATAAGTATCCTCTTCCAAGGATAGATGACTTGTTTGACCAACTTCAAGGAGCTAGTTATTTCTCTAAGATTGATCTTCATTCGGGTTATCACCAATTGAGGGTGAGAGGGGATGATATTCCAAAGAAGACTTTTTGAACCCAGTATGGTCAGTATGAGTTCTTGGTAATATCATTTGTGTTGACTAATGATCCGGCAATGCTTATGAATTTGATGAATAAGGTGTTTAGACAATACCTTGATATGTTCATAATTGTGTTTATTGATGACATGTTGATCAATCCAAGGAGGATAATCAATATATTGATCATTTGATGTTGCAAGTTCTTAAGGACCATTAATTTTTTGCAAAGTTTAGCAAGAGTGAATTTTGGTTAAAGTTCGTAGCTTTTCTTGGTCATATTGTGTCAAGCAAGGGAATTGAGGTAGATCCTAATAAGACAGATGTGGTCAAGAATTGGCCTAGACCTCTAACTCCTTCGGACATTAAAGTTTTTTGGGTTTGGCCAGTTACTATAGAAGGTTTGTTGAGGGATTTTCTTCCATTGCTTATCCTTTGATGGCTTTGACTAAAAAAAACGGCTAAGTTTGTATGGTCAGAAGCTTGTGAGAAAAGTTTCCAAGAGTTGAAAGATAGACTTACTTCCGCTCCGGTGTTGACCTTATCGGAAGGTACGAATGGTTTTGTGGTGTATTGTGATGCCTCTAGAGTTGTGTTGGGATGTGTGCTTATGCAAAATGGTAAGGTGATTGACTATGCTTCAGGGCAACTTAAAGTCCATGAAAAAAATTACCCTACTTATGACCTTGAGTTAGCGGCGGTTGTGTTTGCCTTAAAGATATGGAGACATTATTTCTATAGGGTTTATGTTGATGTTTTTACCAATCATAAGAGTCTACAAGATGTGTTTAGTCAAAAGGAATTGAATCTTCGCCAAAGGAGGTGGCTAGAATTATCAAAGGATTATGACATGAGTGTTCTTTACCATACCGGTAAAGCCAATGTGGTAGCAGATGCTCTTAGTCGGTTTTCTATGGGTAGTGTGGCTCAAGTAGAGGATGACAAGAAAGAGTTGGTTCGTGATGTTCATAGGTTGGCCCGCTTAGGTGTGCAATTAATGGATTCCACCAAGGGCGATGTTATGGTTCATAATGGTTCTGAATCGTCTCTTGTGATGGATGTGAAGGCTAAGCAAAGTCTTGATATGATTTTGGTAGAATTGAAAGAAGCGGTACTTAAGAAGCCCGTTGATGCTTTCTCCCAAGGGGGAGATGGTGTGCTTAGGTATCAAGCTCGTTTATGTGTTCCGAATGCTGATGAATTAAGGGAGCATATCCTTGAGAAAGTGCATAGTTCCCGGTATTCTATTCAGCAAAGAGCCACCAAGATGTACTGTGACTTACGGGAAGTCTATTGGTGGAATGGGATGAAGAAAGATATTGCGGAATTTGTGGCCAAGTGTCCTAATTGCCAACAAGTTAAAGTTGAGCATCAAAGGCCGGAAGGTTTGACCCAAGATATATCTATTCCTATTTGGAAGCGGGAAGACTTGAATATGGACTTTATAGTAGGTTTGCCTCGCACCCAGTGACAACATAACTCTATTTGGGTGATAGTAGATCGGATGACGAAGTCGGCCCAATTCATTCCCGACAAGGTTTCTTATTCGACGTAGGACTATGTCAAGAAGTACTTGAGAGAGATGGTAAAGTTGCATGGTGTGCCTCTGTCTATCATTTCCGATCCTGTTACCTAATTCACTTCTCAATTTTGGAAATCAATCCAAAAGGGTCTTGGTACCAAGGTTAAGCTTAACACAACTTTTTATCCCCAAAATAATAGGCAAGCGGAGCGTACTATCCAAACTTTAAAAGACATGTTGAGGGCATCTATGATCGATTTGAAGGGTAATTGGGATGGCCATTTTTCATTGATTGAATTTGTGTTTAATAGTAGCTATCAATCGAGTATGGTATGGATCCATTTGAGGCTCTTTATCGTAGGAGGTGTAGATCTCCTATAGGTTAGTTTGAGGTGGGCAAGTCGCTTTCATAAGTCTCGAGTTAGTTCATAAGGCTATTGAGAAAGTTTGACTCATTAGAGAGAGGTCGAGAACAACTCAAAGCTGACAAAAGTCATATATCAATATTAGAATGAGGGATCTTGAGTTTGGTGTTCATGATTGGATTTATTGAAAGTCTCATCTATGAAGGGCGTAATGAGGTTTAGTAAGAAAGGGAAGTTTAGTCCCCGGTATGTAGGCCCATATCAAATTTTGAGGGGTGTTGGTAAGGTTGCTTATGAGTTAGATATGCCAAATAAGTTGGCATCTGTGCATCCGGTTTTTCTTGTCTCTATTCTTAGGAAGTGCGTTGGAGATTCGACATCTATAATTCCCCTAGTAGGGTTGGGAGTTGACGAAAGTCTCTCTTATGAAGAAGTTTCGATTGAAATTTTCGACCGACAAGTTAAGAAGTTGAGAAATAAGGAGGTTGCTTCCGTAAAAGTGTTGTGGAGGAATCATTTAATTGAGGGTGCTACTTGGGAGGCCGAGGCCGAGGCCGATATGATGTCCTGATATCCTCATCTCTTTCCTTCTACTCCTACTCTAGCTTGAAGTAATGATTTCCTCTTGTTTGTTTAATGTTTTGGAGTCATGTGTGTTTTAGCATGTGTTGCATGATCTCCTTGAGTTATGCATGTTCATGAAAGTTTATGTTTTGAAATTAAAATGAGTTACATGATTGGTTTTCCTCATGTTGTTGTGCATTGAGTATGAGTTGCATATTGGCTTCATGAGATGAATTGTTGAACATGCTTTAGTTATGCTTTTTGAAAGTAAATTGCATATTGGCTCCATGAGATTTTGTTGAGCATGCTTTTCAGCTTGGAGAAGGTAGTTCCTCCTAGAACATGAAAAATGTGGAAAGTTTCATGCATATGGGTTGTTAGATGTAGTTCCTACTTCCTTGCGATGCATTGATTATGTTTAGTTTGGAGTTGATGTTTCCTCCTTTGGCTTTTGCATTGTTATGGTATTGCATGCAGGATAAGCTGATACTCTTGAGTCTTCACTTCCGTAAGATGTCTAGAACGTCATTCGAGGACAAATGTTTTCATACACCCCAGAAATTAGTAGGCTAAACTAGAGCTCAACGTGAGGGTTAGAGCCATTGAAGTGGGCAAGGGCCAAGGGAGAGGACTAGGGCAGTCCACTCTCCCTAGACACTGCCCAAGCAACCACGACCACGACCACGGTTCATGGTAGGTGATACACTCAAATTACACCTCTATTAAAGAATCATAAGTGATCGTTGTCAAATAAAGAACCCAACTTGTAGGTTGGGGTCGATCCCACGAGGAAAATGGTTTATACTGAAACTTAACCCACTATTATCTCCGTTTAGTCAAACTTTTTCCGAGAAAACTAAAGGGAGGGAGGGATTTTGTAAGTAAGTAAAAGATTTGAATGCTTAAGTGACAAGTAAGCAAGATTAACATCTTGAGAAATCACAAGCTCTTAACGCAGTAATCCTAATAATAGTAATCTTTTCCTAGTGTTTAACATGCAAAGTTGGTAAGTTGGGTATTCCTAAGTGATTGGTCCTCCAAATAGGGAATTTCACCACGCACCTTGATCCGACTACAATTGTATGTTTAACTAACCCTTACATTTACCCAGATAAGTCATCACATCAATGTATGGCTCAGTTTTCACCCTCACTCCAATTGACATCCACTAAATCTCTGTTGTTTAATCATTTTCTCGTTCATTACCTACTTGGTCCGGCAAGTAGGAACGAGGTGAGTTCTAACGCGTGCACTCGTTAAAATGACTTCTAAAAGAAAGGATTAACAATACATGCATAAACACTATTCAAGAAATTACTTAATTATTATTCATACTTTGTTAACTGCTCATGGTTCCCACAACCATAGTTGTGGATTTAGCTACTCATGCTTGATAGTTCTCAATTCATAATTAGGTTAAACGCATTTGTGAACTTACAATGAAAATAGATGAAAACCCAAATCTTGAATTGAAATTAGAAGTGAAAATCATATAAACCAACTTCCAGAAATTAAATTGCTAAGTGATTGCAAAATAATTCCAAAAGACAAAAGTAAAACCTTACAATAATGTCTAACTAAAGAAGAAGAAGAAAAAAAGAACCCTCAAAAGTATCTCCTATGAATGATCTTCCCCCAAAATAATTATTTTTGTGGACTATTTATAGATATAGAAAACCCTAAATAAAATAACTGAGTCCAAATCAAATTAGGAATTCAAAACCAAAAAGGATTGGATTCCCTTTTTTTTGCCGCGTGAGCTGTCCGCGTGAACCTCCTCAATTTTTACGCCTTTCGGTGATTGGCAAGTACTTTCAGAAGTTGCCACGTGGCAAAAGGGCACTTTCCATCAATTTAATTGCCTTCTTTTAACTTCTGGCTACCTTTCCATATATATAAAAATATTAATATAATATTCAATTTAATCCTTTAAGCTATTTGATTTCCTTCTTCAACCTTACATTTTTATTTTGTTTTAGCTCCAACCTTCTTCCACTTTACACCAATTTATTCCTACAAAAAAAATATATTACTTTGCACAATCCATAAAATTCATGCTCAAAATGGAAAAATATAAATAATAAATGTGAGGCAAATAATGATTAAACATATGTATTTTGGCCTCACATCAACACCCCACACTTAAACTTTTGCTCTCCCTCGAGCAAACATACATAAAAACTCATCTCAAAAATCTCAAACTAGGAATGTCATCACTTTGGTTGACACAAACAATTAGGCCATGTACAAATTTCAAAACTTCAAGTGCAATCCC
This sequence comes from Solanum stenotomum, assembly GCF_019186545.1. NCBI lineage: Eukaryota > Viridiplantae > Streptophyta > Magnoliopsida > Solanales > Solanaceae > Solanum > Solanum stenotomum. Next base: position 19,651,961 of record NC_064286.1, read on the forward strand.
CTCTCATTATGCAGGACATCAAAAAAAACAACAAACCTCTAACCTCCTAATCTCAAGGAAGGACTTTGAACTCATCAAATTTAAGCTTGCTTGCCTATTCTCATCAAAGAAAACTAATAAAATCACTTATCTATCATGAAACAAGTGGCCTCACAAGAATAAATAGTCCACACACTCAATTCAAACGATTGAATATAAATTAAGGACTTAGCATCAAAGAACACCTCACACTCAGAACTAAAATTCACATGTATGCACAAAGAACCATAGGCCTGCCCATTATGTACATCTCCACTAATTAATCATGCTTGATTAGAATCAAAGAGGACTTTAACTGGTTGTAATGTAGGCTAGGGGACGGGTAGGAAAACTATATAATAGGGTGACTTACACTTCCTTAAGCACTTTGCAATTTTAGACTTCATCACCCATTATTTTCATCCCTCTCTTCAATCAATTATTTCCCAAGTAATGCTCATTATCTCAAGAATGCTTCAATCATTTTTTTTTCTTTTTTCTAGTTTTCCTTCAAAATAGTCACCCTCAACTTACGTATTTTACATGCGTTAAGGTGCACGATGTCCTTGGAAGGACAAGGGCCATCATCATGGTAACTTCTGAGGTAGTCACCCTCAACTTAGGTTTTCAGCCCACGTTAAAGTGCACAATTTCCAAGGAAGGACCAGGGCCAACACAGAGTTATACAACTTTTCAAGGGAAACATGAGATGTGGATCTCAATCATTAGCTACAAACCAAGCATTTCCACCCTTTTCTATGTCTACCATTGTTCTCATTTTTCTTCTTACATAGTGCATTAAGGATTTCTTTTTGGCTCAAATAGAATTATGGTATTAATAAAAAGGGATTTGGCTCGATCATGTGGTTTACAAGAACAATATAGGTTAAAAGACTCAAAAGGATTAACTAGTGATATCATATTTGAAAAAGCTAAAATTTACCATACAAATCAAAGAAAGCCTATTTTCATCTCCTAAACAATGCAACACTTTTTATTTCGCTTCAATTACATGCAGGGCAAGTTCTAGACTAAGCTGCAAAACATGAAATATACAAATTCTCACATGGCACAAGTATCAATCAAGATGGATCAATTCCACTTCTAAGAGAGACATGATCATAACAATCTACAAAACAAAATAAGCTATATACAAAGTCACAACCAGGAGCTTAGGTGTCAAAGAATTTGCAATTTCCTTATCAATCAAGCATTCACAAGAAAATACTACTAAAAAAATTAGGCCTAAATAGCATATATCACACCACTCAAAAGGGTCTTTACTTTTCTCTAAAAAAAAATTAAAAGAAAACTTATTCCTAAAAAAATAAGGTGGAATGACCTAGGAGACCCATGTACTTGGCTCCGTTTGTAAGTTGAATCCTCCTACTTATCAATTTATCAACTGAACCCCTAAATTCATCAGAACACAATATTTTAAACCTTTTTTTCATTTAACTAGTGTGCGTGAAGTACAATTGCTAACGTGTGAAATTCCATGTCATTTTTTAATGACATGTAAGAAATTACATGTTAAAAATTAAAAAATTCATTTAAGCCACTTTTGTAATTTCTGGAAATTTTACATAAACATTTTTTTTAAAAAAACAAATAAATTCAAACAAGCATGTTCTTCATATTTATTCGAAATTGAACACTAAATTAATGTCAAATAGATCAAATTTTTCGCCATTGACTTGAAAATTCAAATACAAGTTCACCACCACAAATCCAACTAATCCCAATCATAATTTCGAATTAATTTCACAAATTTACAAGACCCAATTATTATTTTTCATGCTTTCTCTAACTTATCAATGGGGTTTTAATTTTTCAATGTCCACCATTATCCTTGGTGTTAATCCATACTTAGACCTCTTTTTTGAAGCCTAATAAAACAAATGATAATATCAATACTTTTAGACTAAAAAGCTAAAATTTAAAAGGGTTAAGAGAGGGGTAGATCTATTCAGTTAGGGTGGGCGGCTGATTTGTAGTGAAAAATAAGTGTGGATTGAGAAGGAAGTGGATGAAGGAGAGAATGAAGAGGAGTACAGTGGGTGTGGTGGATGAAATTCTAAGAAGAAGAGAGAGGGGGGCTGGGGACGAAGGAGAGAGAGGTGGGGTTGGGGTGGGAGAGGGATGGTTGAGGAAGATGGGTTTTTAATTTTTTTTTAAAATTGATTATTATTATTATTATTTAAATATTTTAAATGTTTACTCAATGTCAAACACGTGTAATCACGTATTTTTCCAACTCAGCACTAGCAATGCCACATAATTTTGGTCAATGGTCAAAGGGGTTTAAAATATTGTGTTCTAATGAGTTTAAGGGTTCAGTTGACAAATTGATAAGTAAGAGGGTCCAACATACAAATGGAGTCAAGTATAGGGGTCTCCTAAAAGGGACTATTCTCAGGAAAATAACCGGAATCCAAAGCCAAGGAACCCATCCTAAAAAAAATAAAAGACTCAATAAAACAGTAAAAACTAGGAATTCATTCGTCCACCCCACAGTTAAAAAGATGGTATGTCCCCAAAGCATCAAATAAAATTTAAAACAAGGGTTAGAAAAACTCCCTGAGGCCTCTAGGCCTAGCTAATAGCATGTTCTGTTTATTTTCGTCAAGGGCATACACACCCCACACTTAAGCTTAAACATGCTCGTTTGCTACAATTTTTTTTGTGGGTACTCAGACTTCCCCTAATCTGCAAAAACAAGACCAAAGGAAAAAAGTGACACTAATAAAATAAAAATAAAATAAAATAATAAGTTACACTACTAATGGGGTTCCCTCCCAATAAGCGATTAATTTAACGGCGCAGCACGACGCAGACACCTTAGTTACTAAGACATCACTACATTCCTCTATTAGATGACCACCTTGAACCTGAGCGGGAACATTAACAACTCCAGGAGGTTGAAATACGATTCCATCTCATTGACCCTCTCTAATTGGATTATTGTGTACCCCTTGATTAGCCATTTTCCTCAATGTTTTTCTCAATTCAGGATCGTAGGGGGTCAAGGGTTCACCTCGACTCCGTGTACTTAGCATACAATAGAGTTGAAACCTACAGAAAACAAAAACTAGAACAAAAAAGTAAAATCGGGAAATACTTGAATAAATTTCAACAATATAGTTAAACTTAATCTAAAAGCCAAATTCCCCGGCAACGGCGCCAATATTTGATACGCTCAAATTACACCTCTATTAAAGAAGCATAAGCAATCATTGTCAAATAAAGAACCCAACTTGTAGGTTGGGTATGATCCCACGAGGAAAAATGGTTCAGACTTAAACTTAACTCGCTATTATCTCCATTTAGTCAAACTATTTTCGAGAAAAGTAAAACGGCCGGGGGGGGGGGGGGAGGAAGGGATTTTTTAAGTAAGTAACAGATTTGAATGTTTAAGTGACAAGTAAGCAAGATTAACAGTTTGAGAAATCAATATGAGAGAGAGACTAGGGTATGTGTGTTCTCAGAGGCTCTTAACGTAGTAATCCTAATAATAGTAATCATTTCCTAGTGTTTATCATGTAAAGTTTGCAAGTTGGGTATCCCTAAGTGATTGGTCCTCCAAATAGGGAATTTCACCACGCACCTTGGTTCGGTTACGGGTGTATACTTTACTAACCCTTACTTTTACCCCAGATTAGTCATCACATCAATGTACGGCTTAGTTTTCACCCTCACTCCAATTGACATTAGACTATTAGATAGCATCCACTAAATCTCTGTTGTTTAATCCTTTTGTCGTTCATTACCTCCTTATTCCGGCAAGTAGGAACAAGGCAAGTTCTAACGTGTGCACTCATTAAAAAGACTTCTAAATGAAAGGATTAACAATACATACATAAACAATATTCAAGAATTACTTAATTATTATTCATACATTGTTAATTGCTCATGGTTCCCACAACCCTAGTTGTGGATTTAGCTACTCATGCTGGATAGTTCACAATTCATAATTAGGTTAAAAGAATTCATGAACTTACAATGTGAATAGATGAAAGCCCAAATCTTGAATTGAAATTCAAAGTGAAAATCGTATAAACCAACTTCTGGAAATTAAATTGCTAAGTATTTGCAAAATAATTCCAAAATACCAAAGTAAAACCTTACAATAATGTCTAACTAAAGAAGAAAATGAAAAAAACCTTGAAAGGATCTCCTATGAATGATCTTCCTCCAAAATAATTATTTCTATGAACTATTTATAGATATAGAAAACCCTAAATAAAATAACTGAGTCCAAATCAAATTAGAAAACCCAAACCAAAAGGGATTGGATTCCCTTTTTTTTCCGCCGCATGAGTTGTCTGCGTGAACCGCCTCAATTTTTACACCTTTCGTTGATTGACAATTCCTTTCAGAAGTTTCCACGTGGCAAATGGGCACTTTCCATCAATTTAATTGCCTTCTTTTAACTTCTGGCGACCTTTCCATATATATAAAAATATTAATATAATATTTAATTTAATCCATGAAGTTGTGTGCTTGGTTTTCTTCTTCAACCTTCCCATTTTAATTCGTTTTAGCTCCAAACTTCTTCAACTTTACACCAATTTATTCCTACAAATAAAATATATTATTTAGCACAATCCATAAAATTTATGCTCAAAAATAACAAATATAAATAATAAATGTGAGGAAAATAATGATTAAAAATTTGTATTTTGGCCTCACATTAGTAGGCTAGACAGTAGCCTCCTCAATCTGGCCAAAACAGCCCCCTCTTCACAAGCGACTTCACGGTTCGTGGTGAAGACCACGACTCGTGGAGGGGAATTGGATTATTTGGAGTGAGGGAACACTTCCCTAGCTACTGGTCCATGGACCACGAAGGGAACCACGGCCCGAGGTAGGTACCACGATCGTGGGAAGGGTCGTGAAGATGCGTTAGCAACTAGGGGTTTTGGGAGAAGGCTGCCTAGTCACTGCCTCATGGTCCACGAAGGGGACCACAGCTCGTGGGGCCTCACGTGGTCCTTGTGCAGTGCGCTGGCAAGTTGGGGGTTAAATGGTAATTTCAGTTTTAACTAAACTAAAGATATGTCGTTTTGTTAAAGCCTAGGGTCTATATTTAAGTCTTTTTAACTCTAAAACTCACCCATTCAAGTAATATTTTCCAAAACCCAAATTAATTTCCCCAAAAGCTCTCCTCTCAAATATTTCTCTCTATAGAAACTAGAAGAAGAAGAAGAAGAAGACGGTTTTAACTAAACTAAAGATATGTCATTTTGTTAAAGCGTAGGGTCCATATTTAAGTCTTTTTAACTCTAAAACTCACCCCTTCAAGTAATATTTTCCAAAACCCAAATTAATTTCCCCAAAAGCTCTCCTCTCAAATATTTCTCTCTATAGGAAGTTCAAGCTAGGATCAAGGTCAACACTCAATTCCTCCATTGAAGCTTAGCATTGGGCTTTGTTGTTAAGGTATGATAGATTTCATCCATGAACATCTTCCATCCATGGAGTTCCTTCAAATCTTAATTCCAAAAGAGATAGAAATCTATCATACCTTAACAACAAAGCATCTTCCATCCATGGAGTTCCTTCAAATCTTAATTTCAAAAGAGATAGAAATCCCCAATTGTTAGGGTTTGATTCAAAAGTCATGGGTTCCTTTCAAACTTGATTCTAATGGTTGAATTATGTTATATTAAGAATGAATTGATGATTTCATATGGTTTTTATGATGTATCCCCAAGAACCCATGTAATTCCCATATTTCTCAATTGATGTGGGTCTTTATTGATGAAAGAGGAATTTTATGAATTGATGCATGAGGTGATAGAATCACATGATTTATAATGAAATCCATTTCTAATTTTTGAGATTCAAGATGCGGTGATTGAAAGTAGGTTTTGAACCTTGAAAGAGTAAGTATGAGATTATGCATGTCTTTATGAGATCTATGTAAATGTAGTAAGGACACTTTGAGAGTAATGTGTCAAAGATCATATTGTTGTTGTGGGATGATTGAAAGGTTATTCTCATGAACTCATATGAACATTAATGTGAATGGTTTTCTCACATAGTAAGGATTCTAAGGTTCAAAGGCTCTTCTCACCTAATTGAATCTAAGAGTAAAAGTGATCATGGATGGTGATAAGTGCTCACGGATGATCTAATGAGCTATCCTAATGAACTAACTTGGATTGGTTGTCAAGGACATCCTTCCATGAGACATGAATTAAGTTAAGACTTAATAAGTAATCTATGGGATTTATGCTTAGCACCGAGTGGATACTGAAATGAGATGAAGTCTCACACGTAGTTGAGTTCGGGCTTCCGGGAACTCTCACGAAGTAGTGTATGGGTTTCCCAAGTATGTCTCATAAGCTGGAAGACTTCCCGTAGTTTAGTCTGGGTTTCCAGTAGCAATATCTGTATCCTATAAACTATGTGCCCCTGTAGGATATTTAGCTAGTGGATCCACCTAAACTAAGAGTTACCCGTTCTACCTTAGGTAAGTAAACCAACCCTTTACAGTGTGTGTAACACCATGTGATCATGTTATAGCTCACATGGTCTCAATTTTGGTTAAGGCTAATGCCCACATGAAGACTAATAATGAACTAAGACATGCTTTAAGAAGCATCTCGTAGTGTTCAAGAATAACAAGATAAATGATGTACTAAGACATGCTTGAAGAAGTATCTTGAAGTGTTCAAAGGTTTCAAAGATAATACTAGTTTTCATTGTATATGATGATTCTGACTTATGTTTTTCAATTATTTCTATGATGATGTTTAAACTTGTTAAATTGCATGCTTTGAAATGAAATGTCCCTTTAATCATGTTTTAAATGTTTTATGCATAGTTATCATATTTGGTGCATTTTTGTACTAACACATACTCTTGCCTACATTTTTTCCATATGTAGGGTCCGACAGTCAGGGTCAGTTTCGTGGCTAGGCGTTGATCTTGAGATTCTGAGATTTGGTAATTCCTCATTCTTTGAGGAAAAAAATTTATTGTTTAGGTTATTTCTTTCATGTATTTCTACTTTTGGACATGATGTATGGGCTAGGTCCAATTTCATTCGATATTGTAATATATGGCTATGATGAGACAAATGTCTAGAATTCCGCTTTCTTTAATGAAAATTTTTTTAGACTTGAAATGTGTTTTGCTCTTATTATTCTAATTCTTATGTTATGAGGACTAAGTGGCTTGTATGGAGTCCTTTGGGGTTCTATACACCATGTTACATCGAGGGAGTACCCCTGAGTCGTGACAGTTTTTAGGGTCGCAGGTTGGTGAGCACCCACAAAACTTCATCTATGAGGTCAAGAAGATTTTGGAGTGATTCAAGTGACTGGTAATGATAGGGTGGAGTTGGCATCCTACCAGCTTAAGGATGTGGCTCATATCTGCACTCAGTGGAAAGACAATAGGGGCGTGGATGCAGCTCCTGTGACTTGGGATTATTTTATTGGAGACTGGATAGGTTCTTCCCAAGAGAGTTTAGGGAGGCTAAAGCTCAGGAGTTTATGAACTTGAGGTAGGGTACATTGTCAATCCAAAAATACAGACTGAAGTTCACTCAACTCTCCAAGTATGCTCCACACATATTTGCCGATCCAAGAGTATAAATGAGTAAGTTTTTGTTTGGGGTATCTGATCTGATGAAGACTGAGTGCATAAATGCTATGCTTTTAGGGGATATGGACATCTCCAGGCTAATGACTCACGCTCAGCAGGTTGAGGGAGATAAGCTTAGGGAAATGGCTAAGGACAACAAAAAGGCTAGAACAGGCAACTATGATTACTCTTAGCATAAGTCGGGCTGTGGAAATCGCTCACACTTTCAGTAGAAATCTATAGCCCATCACCTTCATCAGCTAGTTCTCCATCCCCCAAGTTTCTATAGGATCATAAACGTAGGGCATCTGTCTCTAAGTCTTTGGGGAGTACTTCAGGTAACAAGACTTTCCCAACTTGTCCAAAGTTTGGTAAGAACCATCTGGGCGAGTGTCTTGCAGGCAGGGAAGGGTGCTTTGGGTGTGATCAGTCTGGTCATAGGTTGAACGATTGACCTTCTACCAGGCAAGGGCATGGAGGCAACAACAATAGGGCCCAGTCAATAGCTCCAACAGCACCAGCAGGTTGCCCAACTCAACAAGGTGTTTCATCTGGTACAGGTGGCGATCAATGCCAGAATAGGTTGTATGCTCTACAGGCTTGCTAGGACCAAGAAGATTCTCCTGATGTGATCACTGGTATGTTACGAGTCTTTCATTAGATGTTTATGCATTGTTAGATCTAGGGGCTACACTGTCTTTTGTAACTTCCTATATAGCAGTTAACTTCGGTGTGGGTCCAGAAACTCTCTCAGAATCCTCCTCAGTCTCTCTAGTTAGTGACCTAGTTATAGCTAAACATGTATACATAAATTGCCCTGGCACAGTCTCTCAGAAAGTTACCTTAGTAGACCTTGTAGAGTTACAAATGGTAGATTTCAATATCATTCTAGGCATGGATTGGTTACATTCCTATTATGCCTCAGTCGATTGTAGAACTAGGATCGTTCGATTTCAATTTCCAAAGGGTATGTCTATCATCTTGTTCCAGTTAAGGATTCAAACTTCGAAACCCCAACTCTTGAGTCAGTCCTGGTAGTAAATGAGTTTCCAAAATTGTTCCCAGAAGATCATCCCGGAGATCCTCCTGAAAGGGAAATCGACTTAGGAATAGATCTCCTCCCAGATACCTAGCCTATTTCGATTCCTCCTTATAGAATGGCTCTAGCTGAGCTTAAGGAATTGAAAGAACAGTTGAAAGTCTAGATAAGGGCTTCATCAAACCTAGTATATCTCCATGGGGTGCTCTAGTGTTGTTTGTGAAAAAGAAAGACGGTTCTCTCAGAATGTGCATTGACTATATGCAATTGAACAAAGTCACAATGAATAATAAGTATCCCATTTCCAGGATTGATGACTTGTTCGACCAACTTCAAGGTGCTAGTTTCTTTTCTAAGATAGACCTCAGATCCGACTATCATCAACTCAAAGTCAAAGATAGTGACATTCTGAAGACAGCCTTCAGAACTCGGTATGGTCACTATGAATTTGTAGTTATGTCTTTTGGGCTAACAAATGCTCCTACAACTTTAATGGACTTAATGAACAGGGTATTCAAATACTATTTGGACTTGTTCGCCATCGTCTTTATTGATGATATCCTTATTTATTCTCGGAGTGAGGAGGAGCATGCGACTCATCTCAGAGTTGTTCTGCAAACTATCAAAGATCACCAATTATTCGCTAAGTTCAGCAAATGTGAATTCTAGTAACAGTCAGTTGTTTTCCTTGGTCATGTGGTATCCAGTGAAGGGATCCGAGTGGATTCTCAGAAAATTGAGGCAGTACAACATTGGCCAAGACCCACCTCTCCAACAGATATCAAAAGTTTCTTAGGTTTGGCTGGTTATTATAGCAGATTTGTTGAAGGATTTTCATCCATAGCTTCCCCATTGACCAAGTTGACTCTGAAGAAGGTCAAATTTTAGTGGTCAGATGAGTGTGAGAAAAGCTTCTTATAACTGGAGACTAGGTTGATTACATCTCCTATCTTGACTCTACAAGATGGTTCAGATGGTTATGTGGTTTATTGTGATGCATCTAGGGTCGGCCAAGGTTGTGTGTTAATGCAGTTAGGTAAGGCTATAGCTTATGCTTCTAGAAAGCTTAAGGTCCACGAGAAGAACTACCCAACTCATGACCTTGAGCTTGCAGTCATAGTATTTTCCCTAAAGATTTGGAGACACTATTTGTATGGTGTTAATGTTGATGCGTTCACAAATTATAAGAGCCTCTAGTATATGTTCACCCAGAAAGAGTTAAATCTTTGTCAGAGGAGATGGCTTGAATTCCTCAAAGACTATACCATGAATGTGCTTTACCATACAGGTAAGGCCAATGTAGTAGCTGCCGCCCTCAGCAGACTATCCATGGGTAGTGTAGCACATGTTGAGGAAGAGAAGAAAGAGTTAGCCAAATATGTTCACCGGCTTTCTCGCTTAGGAGTTTGCCTTACGGACACGTCAGATAGTGGTGTAATAATTTAGAATGGATCAGAATCTTCATTGGTAGCGGAGTTTAAGGAAAAACAGTATAGCGATCCTATATTACTTCAGTTGAAAGGTGCAGTTCATCAACAAAAAGTTGAGGTTTTCTCCCGGGGGAGATGGTGTGCATTGTTACCAGGGTCACTTGTGTGTTCCTAATGTGGGTGAGTTGAGACTTACAAAAGCCCATTATTCCAGATACTCTAGTCAATCAGGTGCCACTAAAATGTATCGTGATCTATGGAAAATCTTTTGGTGGAACGACATGAAGAGGGACATAGCAGACTTTGTGGCTAAATGTCCTAACTGTCAACATGTTAGGTAAAACATAAGAAACGAGGAGGTATGACTCAAGAGATAAACATTCTTACATGGAAATGGGAAGTGATAAACATGGACTTCATTACAGGTTTACCTCGTACTCACATACAACATTACTCTATTTGGGAGATAGTGGACAGAGTTACTAAGTCAACTCACTTATTAGTTGTCAAGACTACAGATTCAGCGGAGGACTATGCCAAACTCTACATCAATGAGATAGTCAGATTACATGGGATTCCCTTGTCTATCATTTCAGATAGAGGTCCTCAGTTCACCTCTCATTTCTGGAAATCGTTTCATCAAGGTCTTGGTACTAAGGTAAATCTCAATACAACATTTCATCTACAGACGGATGATCAGGCAACACGTACCATTTAGACCTTAGAGTACCTGTTGAGAGATTGCATGATCGATTTAAAGGGTAGTTGAGATGATTAGCTACCTCTCATAGAGTTCGCCTATAATAGTAGCATCCATTCTAGTATTCAAATGGACTTGTATGAGGCACTATATTGGTGTAGATGCATGTCCCCAATTGGTTGGTTTGAAGTAAGTGAAGCAGCCTTGATTGGGCCAGATTCGATTCATGAGGCTATGGAGAAAGTTTAGCTCATCATGGATAGACTAAAGATAGATCAGAGTCGTCAGAAGTCATATGCAGATGTGAGGAGAAGGGACTTAGAGTTTGAAATAAATGATTGGGTTTACCTGAAAGTGTCACCCATGAAAGGGGTGATAAGATTTGGCAAGAAAGGGAAGCTCAGTTGTAACACTCCGGAAACTAGCAGGCTAAACTAGCGCTAAACATAGGGGTTAGAGTTGCCACGACCCAGGGGTACCCCCTAGACGTAACACGGAGTACTCGACCCCAAAGGGGTCTAATACAAGCCCTTTTCATCATAACATAGGTAATAGAATTGAAAATACAGAACAATTTAAAACTTTTACAATCGAAGTCATATTTCATAAAAGCAACGAGCGGAAGTCTTTACTAAACCTTTGTCTCAAACCATCTAACATAATACTTGAATAAAAATCTTGGGACACAACCCATACAAAGTCTAAAACATAAAAGAAATGCATAAAGGAACATAATGGGTTTGTCCTCGAAGCTATGAGGACTCACCAATTCTTCAACTCTTCTTGATCCTTGAAACCTAGCCTCCAAAGCAACTAAAATCTCCAAGATCCTACATTTGGTTAGAATGTAGGCAATATGCGTTAGTACAAATGTACCAAGTATAAAAGCTAACATACAAAATAAGAGCATCTCAAATGGTTAGTCAACATAAGACATAAGCATAAGAGATAATAACATATTCATAGCATAATCATCATAGTCACATCATGGTTTCCAACATAAGCATCATATAAACATAATTCAACATAAGACATAGTTAATGAGCATAGGAGACAATTCATAATCATATAAGTATAATTGACCCTTGGTCATCCATACCATAATAGCACCATTCTCAAGTAACCTCAAAAGTATACAAGTGCAAGGCAAGAATAGCATCTCATAATACCACCCAAGCCAAGTATCCCCTTTTAGTCATCTTAATCATAGTCTATGTGCATGGTTAAGTCATAAGTCTTTCTACCATAAGGGCACCATACCTCCAAGTAACCTCAAGACATATTTGTGCAATGCATGAAAGGCATCCCATACTACCCTTCACACTAATCATAACCTTGAAGTCATCTTAGTCATATTCACCCTACTTTGGTCTTATTATAAGCTTACTTCATATAGACAAGGGAACTACCACCTTAGTAAATCATATTTGGAGGGAAACTATGGCAACAACCAAGTTAAGTCATACTATTTATGGGAACCCTTCATACCTAGCCTTAAGTCATACTTGTGCAATGTATGGATGGCATCCCATACTACTACGCACACTAAGTATTCATTTAGATTATCATGAATGTTCATTAGTTGGGGACTAATCCCTCTATTCTATTTACCTCAATTCAAGGCTACCAAGGAATAACCCCCTAATAGGCTAGGCCATGATATCATCTTACTAACATAACTAGGTTAAGCTAAGCTAACTACCTTGGAAGACACACTAACATGTAAGTCCAAGCTACTCTAGGAAAGGTACAAGTGTCCTATCCTAGCTATCATGAAATAGTCCTAAACCAAATAAGTCATTCTACCCTTATAAGTGTACTAGATTACAAATGCAAGCTATCCATAGGGGAGTATGATTCTCAACCCTAAGTTATCCTTAGGAGAGTATGAGTCCTCAATCCCAAGCTACCATGACTAACCTAACTCAAGCTACCCTTGAAATGCACTTTTCAATGCAAAGTCAAGCTACCCTTAGGAGAGTGTAGATCCTCAATCCTAGGCTAACCTTAGGAGAGTATAACCTTTCTATCCCAAAGCTACCATGAAATGGTCTTGGCCAAACCAAGTCAAGCTACCATGAGTGCATCCTAACAATTGCTAGTTCAAGCTACCCATATGAGAGTACAATCCTAGGCTACCATGACTACACCTAACTCATGCTACCATGACATGCATTCTAAAATTATAAGTCAAGCTATACCTTAGGAGAGTATGGATCCTCCATCCCAAGCTATCAACCTTGGTCTTATCCTACTAAGCCAAGCTATACATGAAGGTATCATACATCACAACTTCAAGCTATTCTAATCTAACATTATTTGATTCATTTTTAGGTTACTAAGCAAACCTAGAATCCTTTTATGTGAGAGAACCCTTGGATCTCCTAGCAATTCACGCCTAAGTGTGTAAGAGAAAGAGAATACACAACAAGATCGCATCACATTGACTTTACCCCCAAATCCCTAACAATGATGTCTACAAGCCCTACTTTCAAGCTTAAATTCATTCTATCATGATCCATGTCTAAATTACAAGCTATTCAATCACATTTTTTACTACTAAGTTATTCTAGTCATAATTGATTCATAAAGGTTCAATTCTGACTTCACAAGTCAAGATCCTTCCTATTCAATCAAGTCTATTTCAATTAACGATTATATTATCTTAACTATGATCAATTAGTATTCAAGACATTGATTTAGGAAGATCAATTTTGAACCTTCAACTTTGCCTCTAATGGCATAAACCCACAATGATCACATTCATCAATTTAGATTAGGGTTCATCATAGAAATCACATGAAATCATCAAAATATCACTAAAAAAATCTAAATAAATCATTTGGGTTATATCCACTAGATTGGAATCACACCCAAATCCTACCCACAATGCAAACACAACCCTAACTAGAATGGGGTTTTTGATTTCACAAGTGGGGAAACTATGGGGGCTCCATGGGTGGAAGAACCTATGGATGATTAAGCTTCACATACCTTCAACTAAATCCCTAAAAAAATCTTGAATCAATGGGGAAAATCGCCCTAAGTTGCTGCCCTCTTCTCTTCTTCTTCTTCTTTTTCTTCTTCTTCTTCTATTCTAGAGAGATGATTTTTGGAGAGTGATTTGGGGTCTTTAGATGAATGAGATAATGACTTAGTTTTAGGGTCTTATTAGGTATTTATAGGTGGTTATTTGACTACTTAACCGACCCCCTAAGCCCTTAATTAAATAACTAATTAATTCCCAAATCCCCAACTTAAAACTAAAAGTCACAAAACTGGCAGCATCTACGGATCACCCATCCACGGACCGTGAATGGGTCTACTGGCCGTCAATTGGTCTCGTAATTGGGGACTGAGGCCTGAAGTTTCAGGCCTATGCAGGCCTTGACCTACGCCCATGACCTACGGGGCGTGGTCCAGTCTACTAGCCGTGAATGGTCATCCGTAGGTCACTAAAATTGGACAGTTTTGGGGTCCTCCTCAAGGACCCCTTGGGAGATCCTTGGGGAGTTGTACCAGGAATTTTAACCCCTAAAACCCCTATTCTAAGTACGGGAACCATTTATCTTGATTTTAACCCTCATTTGACACTCCAAAGCTCTTTCCAAAGGCTCTAGAACTCACTAGTTCATCTTACTAAAATACGGGGTGTTACAAGAGTCATAAATATAACTCCCCTACTTAAAATAAAGGGTTTCATGTTATAACGTCAAGGTATGACCCCCTAAGGACAAACTAGGACCCTAGAGGAAGACCCCTAGAAACAATGCCCAAAGCAATAGACCACAGCAGGACCCACGCCTCGTGGGTCAGTCCACGCCACCTGGGAGGGAGCCATAGGTCCAAGCGTACAAATGAAACTCTCTAACCATGAACCACGCCCAACCAGGATGGGTCGTGGCTCCATACACGGTCCGTAGGTCATGGGTCCGTGGTTTAGTCCTGGAAACTGATTTTTGGCGGTTAAGTTTAGGGGTACTTTGGATTTTTCCGATTTTAATTAATATTAAGTGAGGTCATTTTAGCCTAAATCATATCGCCTATATAAGGATTTTATATCACTAAATTAATTCATCTACCTCATTATTTCTAAAACCCAAAACTAGTCCCAAAACATCATCCTCACCAAAGATAACTCTCTTTAGAACTTCAAGGAAGAAGAAGAAAAACGAGGTTGGAGCTAGGGCTCAAGAAGCAAGGTTTTTTCTTCTCAAATTCATTGGATTACATTTCTAAGGTATGGTAGTCGTTCATCCATTGATAGTTTTCATCCATGGAGCCCCTTCAAAACCCCATTTTCAAATATATAAATGGCTAAAAGTTAGGGTTTGACTCCAAAGTCATGGGTTCCTTTCTAAAACGATTTCAATGCTTTAGTTATGTTATATTATGAATGAATTGATGATTTCTAATGTTTTTATGATGAATCCCCCAAGAACCCATGCAATCCCCATGTTTCTCAAAGTTGATGATATGATGTGGGTCTTTGATGATGAAAGGTGAATTGTATGAATTGATGTATGTAGTGATTTGATTACATGAATTATGATTATATCCATGTCTAATGTAGTGAATTATATATGTATTGATTGAATATGAGCTTTGATCCTTGAAGGGCAAACTATGAGAATCATGCATGATTATGAGATTTAGGTATATGCTTTAAGAACAATTTGAGAGTAAAGTGATTATGATTATGATCTTGTTGTGTGTTGTTGAAAGGATATTCTCATTTACACACCTATGTATAAATATGATATGATGTGAATGGTTTTCTCACAATATGAAGAGTCTAGGGTTGAAAGGCTTTTCTCACCTAATTGAATCTAAGATTAAAGTGATCATGGATGGTGATAGTTGCTCACACATGGTCTAAATAGCTATTCTAATGAATTAACTTGGATTGATGTCAAAGACATCTCTCTATGAGACATGAGTTAAAATAAGACTCAATGATTATCTTGTGGGATGTATGCTTAGCACCAAGTGGATATTGAAATGAGATGGAGGCTCACACATAGTTGAGTCCGGGCTTCCAAAATAGGCACTCTTACCTAGTAGAGTCTAGGTTTCCCAAAGTATGGCTCATGGGATGGAAGCCTTCACCTAGAGAAGTTTGGGTTTCTAATAGCAATCTTTGTATTCCATAACTACGCGCCCCATAGGATGTTTAGCTAGTGGATACAACTAAGCTAACAAACTGGTTCTACCTTAGGCAAGTAGACCAACCCTTAACAGTGTAAGTAACAACGGAGGGGATCGTGTGATAGCTAACATGGTCTCAAAGGCTATATCCCACCACGACAAAACTAATGATGAACTAAGACATGCTTGAAAAAGTATCTCGTAGAAGTTTGAAGCAAAGATGAACTAAGACATGCCTTAAGAAGTATCTCATAATGTTCAAGAATAACAAGATAAGTAATGAATTAAGACATGCTTAAAGAAGTATCTCATAGTGTTCAATGCAATAATGAACTAACACATGCTTGTGGAAGCAACTCATAGAGTTCATGAACCTTAAGTGCTTGAATAATGAACTAAGGTTAATACATGAAGTTTGGCATATGAGTTCAAGATTTTCAAAAGATGAGGAATATGAATGATGACATAAAGAGGTTTGCTTAGAATGGGTGAGATTTATGAGGTCCTATTCATGTATTGCACAAGCATGCCTTTAGGGTAATTATAAAGTGTTTCTCTTATGCTATGCTGACTTATGAATTATGAACTATGGTTACTCAAGAAACTTTACTTAGCATGAGTGATATTTATGGGGTCTTATTCATGCATTGCACAAGTATGCTTTGAGGGTATTTATGAAGTGTTTGGTTATGATAGGATGATTAATGAATTGACTATGCTTATGACTTATGTTTTCCAACTATTTTCATGATGATGTTCAAACTTAGTAAATTGCATGCTTTCAAATGAAATGTTTCTTTTTAGGATGTGTTAAAGGTTCTTATGCATGGCTATCATACTTAGTACGTTTTTGTGCTAACCCTTACTTTTCCTATATTTTCCCCAAGTGTAGGGTGCGGTTCTCAAGGTGATCATCGTTGTGGCTCTTGAATTTGCTTATTCTCCTAGCTTGTTAGTGAGTCCTCATGATTGGAGGGCAAATGTTATGTCATTGTAGTTCATTTCTTGTATTTCCTTTTCGGACTATGTTGTATGGGCTAGGACCTATATCATTCAAGTATTGTAATAGATGGCTATATTGAGACAAGTCTAGACTTCCACTTTCCTTTATGATAATTTTAAGACTTTGAAATGTGTTTTAATCTTTATTGTTCTATTCCTATGTTATGATATGCTAAGTGGCTTACATGGAGCCTTTCGGGTTCTATGTGCAATTTTACATCTAGGGGGTACCCCTATGTTGTGACAAACTTGGTAATCAGAGTACAAGGTTTAGAATGATCCTAGGATGATGTCTCATAAGCCACGTCTAGTAGAGTCTTGTTCATAGTGTGAAGCGCGCCACATTTATAAATGACAGGCTATAAGATGTTTAGGAAACTTTACTTCTTCATTACTCTAAGTCGTGTCGTAGAGTTTAACTCTATAAGATCTCTCTCCTAATCCTTGCCCTATGTTCTTTAGGAAATGAATACTAGAAGGTCTAATGCTAGAAGGATGGAGGGTGACAATGTGGATCAAGGAGCTCATCTTTAAGCGAATCAAGCTCTGGTGTTCCCTTTGGTTGAGAATGTGACCTATGCGGAGTTTAGATCGACTATCCAAATATTGGTTCAAGTCGTGACGGCTCAATCCAATAGAGAGGTTGTAGCTCTGGTAAATTTATGTGAATTCGATTGCTTCAAGGGTGAGAGATTTTGCACGAATGAACCCTCTGGAATTTCATGGCTCCAAAGTGCAGGAGGATCCTCAAAGGTTTATCGACGAGGTTTATAAATTACTTACTATTATGGGTGTGTCTTGAGAAGAGAAGGCGGAGTTAGCCGCCTACCAACTAAACGATGTGGCTCAAGTGTGGTATGATCAGTGGAAGGGAGAAAGACCCATAAGAGCAGGTCCAGTAGAATAGGAATTGTTTAAATCGACATTTTTTGATAGTTTCTGCCCCCTAGAGTTGAGGGAAGCAAAGGTACAAGAGTTCATCAACCTTATTCAGGGAAGTATGAGTATTAAGGAGTATGCTCTAAATTTCACCCAACTCTCCAAATATGCTACAACTATGGTGGCGGACTGAAGGGCTAAGATAAGTAGGTTTATGTCGGGTGTGTCCGACTTGGTTGAAAAAGAGTGTCATACGGCAATGCTCCTCCATGACATGGATATCTCAAGGCTTATGGTGTATGCCCAACAAATTGAGGAATCAAAACTTAGGGAGAAGAATAGGGAGGTAAAAAGGGCTAAGACCGGTGATGGAAATTTCTCTAATGCTAGATCTGATGGATATGGTCAACCTAGAACCCAACAAAGGCTTTCCAATCAAGTTTCCCCCAATACTCATGGATATAACCAAGAGAGGGTATCTAACCCTAGAGGAAGAAGTAATAGTGAATCTTTGTTGCTTAAGCCTACTTGTACTATGCGTGGAATGAAGCATTATGGTAAGTGCCTAGCCAGTATGGATGGCTGCTATGGTTGTGGCAAGAGTGGTCACAAGATGAGAGATTGTCCGGTGCTTAAGGTAAAAGGGATAGAGGCCAAGCACACTTCTCTTAGTGGTCCGGATGAGAATTCTCCAAAGAAGAATAGGTTCTAGGCTCTCCAAGCTAGAGGTAAGCAAGTGTGTCCCCCGAATGTCGCTACCGATATGTATTTTAAGATTTATTTAGATTCCGGTGTTGCTTGTCTTCTATGAATTGATAGACTTGATATGATAGACCTTTATGTTGTCTTTGGTATGAATGGGTTGCATTATTGTTGTGATTTAGTGTTAGTAGAACCTGACTAAGTCATTATGAGTTTTGGGGTATGTTGAAAGATTGGTGAATATGGTGTTTTGTATTGCCTAGATGTGTGGAATGAGTAGACTCCCCTAAAGGGTAGTAGTGTAATTCACCATGGTTTAGAATCATCATGTGTGATGGATGTGAAAGCTTAGTGATAAGGTGATCCGACCTTAGAATTGGAAGAGATGGTGTTTAGAAAGTCAGTATAGGCTTACTCCTAAGGGGGAGATGATGTGCTTAGATAGCAAAGTCATTGAGTGTCCTTGATGTTCATGATTTGGGTCTGCTTGAAATTCTCACACCTTGTGAGGTGTAGTGAGTGTAGGAAGTCTTAGTCCCGGGTTTGTAGGCTCATATGAGATCTTGGGTGGAGATGGTAAGGTTGCTTGTGAACTAGAGGTAAGGAGTGATCCTTTAGTGAGGGCTTTGGTTGAATGTGCTACTTGGGAGGCTGAATCTAATGTGACATCCCGATATCCTCATCTCTTTCCTTTTATTCCTACTCTAGCTTGAGACAAAGAGTTCATATTGGCTTGTTGTATGTTTTGGAGTCATGAGTGTTTTATGTGTTCCATGATCTCCTTAAGTTATACATGTTCTTGAGAAATTTATGTTTAGTAAGAAAATGAGTTTTTATGAATGATTTTCCTCATGTGGTTGTGCAGTGAGTATAAGTTGCCTATTTGACTTCATGAGATGAATTGATGACCATACTTTATATGTATATGCTTTTCTTGAGTAAATGGACTAATAGTTTCATTAGATTGTGTTGAACATGCTTTAAAGCTTGGAGAAGGTAGTTCCTCTTAAGAACATGAGAAATGTTAAGTTTACATGCATAATGGGTTGATAGCTGTAGTTCCTACTTTCTTGTGATGCATTGATTATGTTTGAGATGGATTTGATGTTTCCTCCTTTGAATTGTGCATTATTTTGATGTTTCATGCATGATGGGCTGCTAGTCTTGAGTCTTCACTTCTGTAAGGTGTCTAGATCGTCATTCGATGATGAATGTTACCAAGGGGGAGATATTGTAACACTTCGAAAACTAGTAGGCTAAACTAGAGCTCAACATATGGGTTAGAGTCATAAATATAACTCCCCGTACTTAAAATAAAGGGTTTCGTGTTATAACGTCAAGGTACGACCTCCTAAGGACCAACTAGGGGCCCTTGAGGAAGACCCCTAGAAAGAATGCCCAACGCAGTGGACCACGGCAGGACCCACTCCCCGTGGGTCAGGCCACACCATATGGGTGGGAGCCGTAGGTCCAAGCCTGCAAATGAAACTCTCTGACCATGAACCACGCCCAACTAGGACGGGTCGTGGTTCCATACACGATCCGTAGGTCACGGGTCTGTGGTTCAGGCCTGGATACTGATTTTTGGTGGTTAAGTTTACGGGTACTTTAAGTTTTTCCGATTTTAATCAATATTAAGTGAGGTCGTTTTAGCCTAATTAGATCACCTATATAAGGATTTTATATCACTAAATTAAGTAATCTACCTCATTATTTCTAAAATCCAAAACTAATCCCGAAACTTTATCCTCACCAAGAAAACTCTCTCTAGAACTTCAAGGAAGAAAAAGAAGAAGAATGAAGTTGGAGCTAGGGCTCAAGGAGCAAGGTTTTCTTCTCAAATTCATTGAATTTAATTTGCTAAGGTATGGTAGCCCTTCATCCATGGATAGTTTTCATCCATGGAGCCCCTTTAAAACCCCAATTTCAAAAATAGAAATCCCTAAAGGCTAAAGTTTGCCTCCAAAGTCAGGGGTTCCTTTCTAAAATGATTTCAATGCTTTAGTTATGTTGTATTATGAATGAATTGATGATTTCTAATGTTTTTATGATGAATCCCCCAAGAACCAATGAAATCCCCATGTTTCTCAAAGTTGATGATATGATGTGGATCTTTCATGATGAAAGGTGAATTGTATGAATTTATGTATGTAGTGATTTGATTATTTGAATTATGATTATATCCATGTCTAATGTAGTGAATTATAGATGGGTTGATTGAATATGAGTTTTGATCCTTGAAGGGCAAACTATGAGAATTATGCATGATTATGAGATTTAGGTATATGCTTTAAGAACACTTTAAGAGTAAAGTGATTATGATTATGATCTTGTTGTGTGTTGTTGAAAGGATATTCTCATTTACACACCTATGTACGAATATGATATGATGTGAATGGTTTTATCACAATATGAAGATTCTAGGGTTGAAAGGCTTTTCTCACCTAATTGAATCTAAGAATAAAAGTGATCATTGATGGTGATAGTTGCTCACACATGGTCAAAAGAGCTAGTTTAATGAATTAACTTGAATTGATGTCAAGGACATCTCTCTATGAGACAAGAGTTAAAGTAAGACTTAATGACTATCTTGTGGGATGTATGCTTAGCACCAAGTGGATATTGAAATGAGATGGAGGCTTACACATAGTTGAGTTCGGGCTTCCAAAATGGGAACTCTCACCTAGTCGAGTCCAGGTTTCCCAAATTATGTCTCATGAGATGGAAGCCTTCACCTAGAGAAGTCTGGGTTTCTAGTAGCAATCTCCGTATCCTATAACTACACGCCCCATAGGATGTTTAGCTAGTGGATCCAACTAATCTAACAAACCGGTTCTACCTTAGGCAAGTAGACTAACCCTTGACGGTGTGGGTAACATCAAAGGGGATCATGTGATAGCTCACATGGTCTCAAAGGCTATATCCCAATCACAACAAGACTAATGTTGAACTAAGACATGCTTGAAAAAGTATCTCGTAGAAGTTCAAAGTAAAGATGAACTAAGGCATGCCTTAAGAAGTATCTCATACTATTCAAGAATAACAAGATAAGCAATGAACTAAGACGTGCTTAAAGAAATGTCTGATAGTGTTCAATGCAATAATGAACGAAGACATGCTTGTGGAAGCATCTCATAGAGTTCATGAACCTTAAGAGCTTGAATAATGTACTAAGGCTAATACATGAAGTTTGGCATATGAGTTCAAGAGTTTCGAAAGATGAGGAATATGAATGATGAACTAAAGAGGTTTGCTTAGCATGGGTGAGATTTATAGGATCTTATTCATGTATTGCACAAGCATGCCTTGAGGGTAATTATGAAGTGTTTCTCTTATGCTATGATGACTTATGAATTATGAACTATGGTTACTCTAGAAGCTTTACTTAGCATGAGTGAGATTTATGGGGTCTTATTCATGCATTGCACAAGTATGCTTTGAGGGTATTTATGATGTGTTCTATTATGATAGGATGATTAATGAATTGCCTATGGTTATGACTTATGTTTTCCAACTATTTTCATGATGATGTTCAAACTTAGTAAATTGCATGCTTTCAAATGAAATGTCCCTTTTTAGGATGTTTTCAATGTTTTTATGCATGACTATCATACTTAGTACACTTTTTTGTTAACCCCTACTTTTCCTACATTTTCCCCAAGTGTAGGGTTTGGTTCGCAAGGTGATCATCATTATGGCTAAAGCTCGAATTTACTTATTCTCCTAGCTTGTTGGTGAGTCCTCATGATTCAAGAACGGATGTTATCTCATTGTAGTTCATTTCTTGTATTTCCTTTTCGGACTATGTTGTATGGGCCAGACCCTATATCATTCAAGTATTGTAATAGATGGCTATATTGAGACAAGTCTAGACTTCCGCTTTCCTTTATGAAAATTTTAAGACTTTGAATTGTGTTTTAATCTTTATTGTTCTATTCTTATGTTATGATATGCTAAGTGAATTACATGGAGCCTTTCGGGGTTCTATGTGTCATGTTACATCCAGGGGGTACCTCTGGGTCGTGACATCAATCCTAGATATGTATTGTGGTAATTGAGTCTTTTCCTAATTATTTTATCCCTAAACTACATCGTTTTACTCAATTTAAGCCTAATACTCTAGTCAACATTACCCAGAACCTTCATTCACCAAAACTTACGGCAAATTGAGAAAAAAGGCACCAATTTCTCTCTAGAACAAGCATGAGGTTTACTTCAAGTTCAGCCTCGAAATCCAAAGAATTTCTCCGTAGATTTCATCACCAGGTATGTGGGTTTTCACTAGTGGGTTCCTTTCACCCATTAGGTCCCTAGAATTCAGTTAGTTTGTGAGATTCTCATAAACTGTTCAGAACTAGGGTTTCTACATTTTTCAAGATTTATTGTGATTTATGATTCCCTTGATCTAAATAACTTATTTCTTGATAATTTAGTATAATTCCATGGATAGTACTCAAAACCCTAGTTGTGTAGATTCTCTTAGTTCATGAATTACACTTGCTAGGTCAGTTAAACAGATAATCATGCTTCATATTTTGAATGTCACATTATCAGCATATAATTTTTGCATTCTCAACTACAATGTCAATATTTTGAGTTATTTAGTATTTTAGTTACATTTCAAGTCATATACATATTCAGTTGGGAGTAGACTTAGAACCGAGTTGGACTAGGGTTCAGCGTAACCTCATAGTGCAAGAACTACGTGCCCTTGTAGGATTTTAAGTCCCCTCTATTGGGCATCATATATAGTGATCACGCCAGTCATGCCTTTATACCCTTGGCAAGGTATATTGGGTCCTCTCGATGAGGCGTATACATCGGACTCCATGTTAGCTCACGTGGCTTGTGTCGGTTAATAGTAGCTCCCACAGTCAGACTCTTAGTGCATGCAACTAGTTTTTAAGCATTTATATCAATTTAGAGTTCAACATGTTACCTTCATGATTAGCACTTGGTCTTTGTATTCAGTTTAGTACTTTTCAGTTATAGTTCAGTACATATATATATATATATATATATATATATATATATCTTGTTTCAGATTATATCATTGCTCAGTTATGATTTGTTCATCTCATGTGTATTTATTCAGTTTAGTATCTATATCTTGCATGCTCAGTACATTCCAAGTACTGATACATACTCTGCGCTACATCCTTTCATGATGTAGTTTAGGTACTCATCATCCAGATCACGCTTAGATCGATTCTCGGTCCGCATTCAACAGCTTCCGTGGTGAGTCCTCATATTCTGAGGACAGTAGATATACTTTCCATTTTAGTCTTTATATTCAATATTTAGTTTTTGTTAAAGTTAGATGGGGGCATGTCCCAGCAAATCAACTCAAATAAAGGATTTTTATATTAGATTCAGCTTGAGTTGTTAAGTGATTGTTCAGTTATCGCTAAATTCTTAGTATGTTTTATATATTCAGATTAGTTGGGTTTTCCCCACTTTCAGTTATCTATTGTTTTAGCTTCCGCATAGTACTTGTTTTATTCAGTAACTTTTATAGTATGCTTGTGATATTCCAGACACATGTTTAGCTTGGGGTCACTCGTGATCCTAGATCCCGTGTTACGTCAAGGGGTAGCCTCGGGGCATGACAGAGAGACTCAAGGCTGTGTCAACAACCTTTGCTTAAGTGTCGTCGTCAAAACGAGCCAAACAAAGAGAGGGTGGTTGCATCAGTGACTGTTGCACCTACTCGTGAAACTACAAGTTTCAAATCCTGAATGGACCCTTATGATTCTATTGGAATTAGATAAATGCAAATCAAATATGCCACCCAACCAGAAGCGATATTTTAGACTTAACAGAATTGACCAAAATAACCATTGGAGGTCATCTCGATGAAATGTTAATTGAAGTTAACACTACAATAAATTAACCAAAAACAACCAATCAAACAAGCAACCCAAACTCAACCTGACCACTATGGCAACCTAACCAAAGGTCCTACTAGAAAAAACTAAAGGTTCCAAAGCTAATGACGCTGACGGAAATTTGAATACTTGGATTGAAATTTACTTATTGAAATCATTTTGTTGGTGTGATATATGCATAATACTGCCAAACTTTATTAAATATAGCATATTAAGGTGCCAATTTTAATAATTCAATAAAACATATTTTAGTTTAATTAATCATCTGTTTTTTCTACATCAAGAAATATATCTTGATGCAATTCAAATGTTCATTTCGATTGATGAAGTTCTACAGAAGAGTATTATGTAGTTGAAGGCTCTAAATTTTACCCCACATAAAATAGAAGACCTTAAATACGACTTAATAAAGAGCAATCAACCTTAACAAGATAGTTACATCACTGAATAATCGACAATAATATTAAGTTGGAGAACATAGAAAGAGAACTTATCAAAGAATACTATTCTTTTTTCCCCTACATACTATTAGCATGCTATCTTCTTCTTTTTTTAAGTTTCCCACTTGGCATTCGGAGCCCACATTGAAGCTCCGACTAAATTCGGATCGCTATATTCAGGGCTCGAATCCGAGATCTCTGGTTAAGGGTGAAGCAGTCTCACCACTGCACCACAACTCATGTTGGTACCGTGCTATCTTTTCTTTAGTCTATTTATGACACGTTCTTACCATTTCATTTAATTTACGTTCAAATATACAATATTTTAGCTTTTCGAAACCTACCTTTTGTTTTTTTTTAATCTTTAATAATTAGATATTTTAAAAATCGCATGTAGTTAATTCAATGAGATTGTTTAGCGCAGATAGATTTACTAATTTTTTAAACTTTGTTAAATTATGTGAATATATAGCTTAAATTTCTACCACCATTTACATTCTAATATGACCTGAGAAAATTAAGGATTAGTAGGACCAATGTTTCTTCTTTGGTTTTCTACCATGGGGATGCTTTACACTTGATCATTACTACTAATGATAAGAAAAAAATACCTAGTAAACACTTGACTAATTAATGTCATCTTGGTTCTCAATGCTTAGGTTGAGTAAATTGATCTCTCAAGCAAAGTTTAATTAATTAAGGTTGATAAAATTTACCACTTGCACCAAATACGTATTAAAAAAAATCTCAATCCTTCTAATATTATTAATTAACTATAACATATGTGTTGGTTAGGAAACGATGAAGTGAATTTATTTTATTTATCACTCTTTTTAAAATATAATATATAGTAGGATAATAATTAATAAATATACTTCTACATATAATCTAGAGATCTATGCATTTGACACATGAAACTATTTTAAAAATAACCACATTAATCTCTTTTTCCTCAAATTCTTCGAAACTTAAGAGGTACCGTAAATACTTCCCTTTACAATCTCCATCTCTTTAACAAATATAAATTAGATCCATTTGTTTGGCGTAGCGAATGATCTATGCTAATTACTTTTGTTAATCCGAAAATGATAGAACTCAATTTGTACATGGGGTTTAAAGGATACGTGACTTGGATCGATGTATAGAGATAATGAAACATTTAAGCAAGTAAATTTATAAATAAGAAATAAGCTAAAGCAAATTGACCGAATTTAATAATATTAAGCAAATGTATAGCTTGTGTTGTCCTGATTCCAATGATATTTTAAATGAAGATATTTCATACAAGTTTGATGAGTGCCCAAAGCTGACGAACAAATCAAATAACGATGTTGCTAGAGAAAAATTTAAGTATTCAACATTAATAGAATTTGATGATTGTAATGAACCTATAGGACATTTCTGTGTTAATTCCTTATGTTTATGGTTTAGAGTGTTTCCATAGCGGCCCAAGTCATTTATGACTTGTTCGGACTGATAGTTCGGTCATCTAGTCATTCGCTTGGTTTTATGTAAATTTCTGTGTTTTGAAGCTTTTGAACCTTGAACAGCTAATTTCGATAAAAAGTTAAGGAAGACAACCTCATAATCCAATTTTGACGGTTCCATCAGCTCCAAAAGAGTCATTTTCGACTTGTGGCAATATCAACTAGGATCCCGAGGCTTTCGGTGTGAGTTTGTGTCATAGGGCGTTTTAGCTTTTAAGCTTTGGCCTAACTTTGACTTTCGTCAACATTCTCGGCAAACATACCCGGATGAGAATTCCGCCAGCATGATTAGCTCCAAAAGGTCGAATTTTATCTAGGACAACCATTCGTGCAGATCCCGAGCTTCTGGGATAATTTTGAGCCCCCTTTGAATTTTGGCTAAAAATAGAGTTTGGGTGTGGGACCCGCTTTTCTTCAAAACTACCTTGTATATAATTTTCTACTGCTCCATTGTGTTTGAAATATCCAATTTGATTGCGTTGCATATCTCGTTTGCACGTACAGGGTACCAAACAAATTCCGAACACCCCATCGGGGAGTTTGGGTTATCAAAAACTAGTTGATATGCATTAGTTGTTGCTGGCCCCAAACGACCTTCGGGTTTGCGGGTCTTGGGTCGCGTTCACAGAGACCAGAGAGCCTCGTGGCTGTGTTTGTGCGGTCCCGAATCTTCATCATCCACGGTCGCGGGGCCCTTGCTGCTTTCGCGACCAGTTGCTCGCGAGGCCCGCCGATTTCATGAAGAAGGTATTTTTCAGGTCTTTTTCCCTGATCAACTTTAATTATGAATGTTCAAAGTGTGATTTATTGTCACGACCAAAGCCTAGGGCCTAGACGTGACCGGCGAATAGAGAACCCGAAGGAACCCCAAACAAGTCTCATAGCATATCATTACACATCCTTGGTCGCGGAAGCAATTAAAATGACCATAAGCGATAAGCATAATCAAGGGGGAAATCGGGACTAAGGGAGCAAGAGAAAAAAAAAGGAATGATACATAAATACCATAGATGAGTCAAGCTCAAGCATAATACACAACTTGTCCAACACCACCTCTAAACATGGGTACTTAGCGGGGGCCAAGACAAACTACCGGGCTCACCCTCATAGTCAAAACATAACTAAAAAGAAAAAGTCTTATACATAGCAAAAGATCATGAGCAAGTCCCCGGAATGGAGGACTCACCAATAACCTTGATAGGAAATCGTATTAGCCATGCGGAGGAGGAGGGTCAAGCGGTGCTCCGGTCCCTACATGGTGACATCATGTAGGCATAGAGTATGCGTTAGTACGTTTGAATGTACTAAGTATATGGGATGCAATGCAATGCTACAATAGATGGACATCATAGGAAAAATGCATAATCATACCCGATAGATAGCACATAAATGAAATGATATATATAATGACGCTTACATAAAAATCATATTTAGTGGGACGTAGTACATGTGTGGTGAGTGACCATCAATATAGTATTTCCAAGGCCTACCACCCCCTTGGAGAGGCGAAAGAGGTACAAACCCCTCAATGTGGTTACCCGGGCCTACCACCCCCCGAGCTAGGGACCAAGGTACAAACCCCTCGATATGGTTATACGGGCCTACTACCCCCCGTACTAGGCAACCAAGGTACCAACCCCTTGATACGGTTATACGGGCCTACTACCCCCCGTACTAGGCTTGGTCGACTCACAACACTATATAGAGAAAATCATATACATGTATCCCTTTCATCATCATTTCAATAATTATATAATCATCCGACTCATAGGATGTACATTGGACCTTCCATTTCCTATGAATTCTATAAATGACATTTTATCAAACACATGGTGGGCTATTGTTCATGTAGATAAAATCATGTCTTTCAAGAGTACTAAGTCCAACCAATTCCGAAATACATATAAATCAGCCCACCAACAACATACATATATATATCAACCTTCATAATTTGATCATGGAAGCATGAAAACCATAAACATCACATAATAATTCCATTTCATGATAATATGCAAAAATAGACCATAATAGAATGTGTAGTAGTAATTCCATAATTCAAGAGTTCATAAATGATCATAAGGACCCATAAACTTGAAGTAAAATAGAGGATAAATGGTTGGACTTGTGGAAAGGAAGGTTTCCACAATCAACCCACATACCTCAACTTTGGAGAATCCTTGATGAAGATTGGAATGGAGAATTGATGCTTGAGATTGAGTCTTGAATCCGGAATTAGAACTTGAGATGTTTGAATTTGGTTGAAGATCTTGGTGGAATTTTGGAGAGGGATTAGTGAGTGTTTTTGAGTGTTTTGAAGCTAGAAAGAAATATAACTAAGTATGGGACAATCCTCTTTTTTATAAAAGAAAAACGTCCCAGCCGCTACAGTAACGTAGCTCACTGGAATTTGCAAATCTGCTCCGACAGGTTTTACGAAAATGGTCATAACTCCTTCATCCTAACTCGAAATGAGGTGAAACCAATTGCATTGGAAAGATAACTCGAAGGGCTTTAATTTAATAGGTAGTGGCCCTTCCAGTTCCTTGTGTGCTAAGAGATATGCCCCTTTAAAGTTGACCCTGAAAATCGCATTTTTTGCGATTTTCGAATTTTGATACGGTTGCTCTAAAATTCGGGTTAGACCCATTTCCCACTCAATTTTACCCCCTGAATAAGAATATGAAGTCGAATTTCCGAAATCATGCACGGATTTTGAGATATATGGAAATTACAATTATAGGTGTTTCCGAAGCACATTTTCGGGCATTTTTGGGGTCGTTTCAATATCTCCCCCTTGGGAACATTCGTCCCCGAATGTTAAAGAAACGTACATGAGGGACACAAACATGGCAATATCAGCCCACATAAGGATGCAACAATGCACTTACATCTTATTTCAAAAACCTCAACATAGTTGTAAAACCACAATGAACTTGTCAATTTAAACATGAATGTATGCAATGACATGGGGGCTGAACTTAAGACCTGAGATTTTATAAAGGGCTTAAATTAATACCTTAGGCTTGAGTGGATTGGAAAAGATAAGGATATCGCCTTTGCATGTCCGCTTCGGCCTCCCAAGTAGCACTTTCAACTTGTTGATTTCTCCAAAGGACTTTAACGGAAGCCACATCTTTGTTTCTCAACCTCTTCACTTGTCTATCTAAAATCTGGACCGGAACCTCTTCATAGGTCAAATTATCTTCAACAACACCCACAACATCAAGAGACACAATGGCATTCGGATCACCCACACACTTCCTCAACATAGACACATGAAATACCGGATGAACCAAATTCATTTCGCTAGGCAATTCCAACTCATAAGCTACCTTGCCAATTCTCCTCATCACCTTATAAGGACCCACGTATCTTGGGCTCAACTTGCCCTTCTTACCAAAACGAACCACACCCTTCATGGGTGACACCTTCAAATAGACCCAATCACCAACTTGGAATTCAAGAGCCCTTCTCCTCACATCGGCATAGGACTTTTGGCGACTTTGGGCCGTCTTCAACCTTTCTCTAATCATCCTAACCTTCTCAAGAGCCTCCATAACTAGATCTGGTCCTAACAAGGCCACCTCACCAACCTCAAACCACCCAACCGGTGATCTACAACGCCTCCCATAGAGAGCCTCAAAAGGAGCCATACCGATGCTAGAATGATAGCTATTGTTATAGGCAAACTCAATCAATGGAAGATGATCATCCCAACTACCCTTAAGCTCCAATACACAAGCCCTAAGCATATCCTCAAGTGTTTGGATAGTCCTTTCGGCTTGTCCATCCGTTTGCGGGTGAAAGGCCGTAGTAAGCTTAACTCTCGTACCTAGACCCCTTTGAAAGGACTTCCAAAAGTGTGAAGTAAATTGAGTACCACGGTCCGATATGATGGATAGAGGAATCCCATGCAACCTTACCAAGTCATGAATATATAACCTTGCATAATCTTCCGCCCCATATGTTGTCTTTACCGGTAGAAAATGAGCCGATTTTGTCATCCTATCAACCACCACCCAAATAGAATCAAAACCTTTTCTAGTCTTGGGTAAACCAACTACAAAATCCATATTAATTTCTTCCCACTTCCAAGTAGGAATCTCTATGTCTTGGGTTAGACCACCCGGCCTTTGATGTTCGGCCTTGACTTGTTGACAACTATGACAACCGGAGACGAATTTGGCAATGTCCTTCTTCATGCCTCCCCACCAATACACATCCCTCAAATCTCTATACATTTTGGTGGAACCGGGGTGAATGGAGTAGGAAGAATTATGAGCCTCCTCAAGAATTTTCTCCCTCAAACCATCAACACAAGGCACACACAACCTACCTTGGTACCTAAGGGCACCATCTCCCCCTTGGGAGAAAACTTCCACCTTGCCCTCTTTCACCAAGGCCTTCAATTCTAACAAGGAAGAGTCAAGATCTTGTTTTGCTATCACCTCATCAACCAAGGAAGACCTAGCACCATCAACAACGACCACACCACCATTACCAACCTCTTCCAACCTAACCCCCAACCTAGCCAACCGATGCACCTCCCTAGCCATTTCCCTATCACCAATATCAACATGAGCTAGGCTACCCATAGACACCCTACTCAAAGCATCCGCCACCACATTAGCTTTACCGGGATGATAATGCACACTCATATCATAATCTTTAAGAAATTCTAGCCACCTTCTTTGTCTCAAGTTGAGATCTTTTTGGGTGAAGACATATTGGAGGCTCTTATGATCGGTGAACACATCAACATGTACCCCATACAAGTAATGACGCCAAATCTTTAAAGCAAACACCACCGCGGCTAATTCAAGATCATGCGTAGGATAGTTCTTTTCATGCACTTTGAGTTGTCTAGAAGCATAGGCTATCACCTTACCATTTTGCATTAGGACACAACCCAAGCCAACTCTAGAAGCATCACAATACACAACAAATCCCTCAAGCCCATCCGGTAGTGACAATATAGGAGCGGACACAAGTTTATCTTTCAAGGTTTGAAAACTCCTTTCGCACTCGTCGGTCCACTCAAACTTAGCCTTCTTTTGTGTCAACTTAGTCATGGGAGAAGCAATAGAAGAAAACCCATTCACAAATCTCCGGTAGTAACCCGCTAAGCCCAAGAAGCTCCTAATATCCGACGGGGTCAATGGCCTAGGCCAATTTCTAATCACATCGGTCTTCTTAGGGTCTACCTTAATACCATCCCCCGACACCACATGACCTAGGAAGGCAACCTCCCTCAACCAAAATTCACACTTTTCATACTTGGCATACAACTTCTCCTCTCTCAATCTTTGCAACACAACCCTCAAGTGACCCATATGTTCTTCCTCGCTATGCGAATAGATTAAAATATCATCAATGAAGACCACAACAAAGGAATCAAGGTAGGGTTTAAAGACCCTATTCATTAGGTCCATGAAGATAGCCGGTGCATTGGTCAACCCAAAGGACATGACCACAAATTCATAATGCCCATACCTAGTCCGGAAGGCTGTCTTGGGAATGTCACACTCCCTCACCTTCACTTGATGATACCCGGACCGAAGATCAATCTTAGAGAAGTGGCTAGCCCCTTGCAATTGGTCGAACAAGTCATCAATCCTAGGAAGAGGATATTTATTCTTGACGGTGACCCTATTGAGTTGCCGGTAATCAATACACATCCTAAGGGACCCATCTTTCTTCTTCACAAACAACACCGGTGCACCCCATGGTGATTGGCTAGGCCTAATAAAACCCTTCTCCAACAAGTCCTTCAATTGTTCCTTCAACTCCTTTAACTCCGCCGGGGCCATACGGTAAGGGGGAATAGAAATGGGTTGAGTATCGGGGAGGAGGTCTATGCCAAAATCTATTTCCCTTTCGGGAGGAACACCGGGAAGGTCATTAGGAAAGACATCAAGGAATTCATTTACGATCGGAACCGACTCTATAGGAAGGGTTTTGGACTCCACATCCTTAACCCTCACAAGGTGATAGAGACACCCCTTAGAGATCAACTTACGGGCTTTAATGCAAGAGATGAACCTACCCTTGACTACCACATTTTGGCTTTCCCACTCAAGAATGGGTTCACTTGGGAATTGAAACTTGACTCTACGGGTTCTACAATCAATGGAAGCATAGTATGCATGCAACCAATCCATCCCAAGAACAACATCAAAATCGACCATGTTCAACTCAACAAGATCACAAGGCAATATTTTATGCAAGATGCAAATAGGACAATTTCTATAGACCTTCCTAGCAACAATATATGCACCAATAGGAGTAGACACCTTATATGACTCACGCAACAATTCGGGCTCAACATGAAACTTTTTGGCAACAAAGGGGGTGACAAAAGAAAGAGAGGCACCCGGATCAATTAATGCATATACATCAAAGTCAAAGATTTTCAACATACCGGTAACGACATCGGGGACTTCATCGACCCCTTGCCTCCCATGCAAAGCATAAAATCGATTGTGCCTTGGGGCACCATCTTGTCGGCCCCCTCTCCCCAAAGGAACCGCATTGGCACCTTGTGGACGGACCTCCTTACCCTTGTTGCGATTTCGAGGACAATCCATTGCCTTGTGCCCCATTTCCCCACAACTATAGCAAGCACCGGTATTTCTCAAGCACGGGCCACCATGGCCCTTACCACACTTCGGACATACATCAATAGGACCCATACCACCAACACCTTGGGCCCTTGGAACATCATTGGCAAACCCCTTATGGGGCGCATGAGAAGACCCTTGGCCTTGATGAAACCGGCCTCCCCTTCGACTTTGGAACTTGCCCTCAAAACGGGCCCTCTTGGCCTCATGACCCCTCCTCTTCCTCAACTTCTCTTCCTCCATTTGTTCGGCATAGACCATCAAGCGGGACAAGTCCATGTCACTAATCAACATTGCGGACCGGCATTCTTCACTCACTAGGTCGGACACACCCATCACGAATTTGTTCATTCTAGATCGTGAGTCGGCAACCAAGTGTGGAGCATATCTTGAAAGTTGGTTAAACTTGAGGGCATACTCCCTCACACTCATAGACCCTTGTTTTAAATTCATGAACTCCACCAATTTGGCTTCCCTAAGTTCAAGAGGAAAGAATCGATTAAGGAAAGCCGTTTTGAACTCTTCCCAAGGCACCACATAGTTTGCCCCCTTCTCTTCCTTCCATTGGTTGTACCATATTTGGGCCACCCCTTTTAGTTGGTAGGCCGCCAACTCCGCCTTATCTTCTGACCTCATGCCCATGATAGCTAATATCTTGTGGACTTCATCAATGAACTCTTGAGGGTCTTCATCTAACTTAGACCCATAGAATTCCGGGGGATTCATCCGCACGAAGTCTCTCACCCGAGATGCCGGGGTAGGAGCCTGAGGAGCTTGGGCCCCGTGGTTGGCTTGATTAGCCATAGCTTGAGCAAATAAAGTAAGGGCATCCCGAAGATCCCCATTGGTCGGTTGTTCCTCGGGTGCGCGGGCTCGTCTTCCTCTTGTATTAGGCATGATCTAGCATAGCAAAGAGCAACCGTTAGGGAAGAACTTAATTCAACTCTATAGCACGACTTAGAACAAGGAGAAGGGAAACATTTCCTAAAACGTCTCATAGCCTCCTACTCATAGTTGTGGTGCACAACACAACCATGAATCGGACTCTAATCAACGCGGTGGGTTGGACTCCGAGGATCTATCAACCTAGTGCTCTGATACCAAGTTTGTCACGACCCAAGCCTAGGGCCTAGACGTGACCGGCGAATGGGGAACCCGAAGGAACCCCAAACAAGCCTCATAGCGTATCATTACACATCCTTGGTCGCGGAAGCAATTAAAATGACCATAAGCAATAAGCATAATCAAAGGGGGAAATCGGGACTAAGGGAGCAAGAGAAAAAAAGAAGAAATGGTACATAAATACCATAGATGAGTCAAGCTCAAGCATAATACACAACTTGTCCAACACCACCTCTAAACATGAGTACTTAGCGGGGGCCAAGACAAACTACCGGGCTCACCCTCATAGTCAAAACATAACTAAAAAGAAAAGTCTTATACATAGCAAAAGATCATGAGCAACGTCCCCGGAATGGAGGACTCACCAATAACCTTGATAGGAAATCGTATTAGCCACGCGGAGGAGGATGGTCAAGCGGTGCTCCGGTCCCTACATGGTGACATCATGTAGGCATAGAGTATGCGTTAGTACGTTTGAATGTACTAAGTATGTGGGATGCAATGCAATGCTACAATAGATGGACATCATAGGAAAAATGCATAATCATACCCGATAGATAGCACATTAGAGAAATGATATGTATAATGATGCTTACATAAAAATCATATTTAGTGGGACGTAGTACATGTGTGGTGAGTGACCATCAATATAGTATTTCCAAGGCCTACCACCCCCTTGGAGAGGCGAAAGAGGTACAAACCCCTCAATGTGGTTACCCGGGCCTACCACCCCCCGAGCTAGGGACCAAGGTACAAACCCCTCG
Organism: Solanum stenotomum; assembly: GCF_019186545.1. Taxonomy (NCBI): domain Eukaryota; kingdom Viridiplantae; phylum Streptophyta; class Magnoliopsida; order Solanales; family Solanaceae; genus Solanum; species Solanum stenotomum. The sequence continues at coordinate 19,686,796 of NC_064286.1, forward strand.
ATGTGGTTATACGGGCCTACTACCCCCCGTACTAGGCAACCAAGGTACAAACCCCTCGATACGGTTATACGGGCCTACTACCCCCCGTACTAGGCAACCAAGGTACAAACCCCTCGATACGGTTACCCGGGCCTACAACCCCCCGAGCTAGGCTTGGTCGACTCACACACTATATAGAGAAAATCATATACATGTATCCATTTCATCATCATTTCAATACTTATATAATCATCCGACTCATAGGACGTACATTGGACCTTCCATTTCATAAGAATTCTATAAATGGCATTTTATCAAACATATGGTGGGCTACTTGTTCATGTAAATAAAATCATGTGTTTCAAGAGTACTAAGTCCAACCAATTTCAAAATCCATATAAAACAGCCCACCAACAACATACATATATATATACATATATAACAACCTTCATAATTTGATCATGGAGGCATGAAAACCATAAACATCATATAATCATTCCATTTCATGATAATATACAAAAATAGACCATAATAGGATGTGTAGTAATAATTCCATAATTCAAGAGTTCATAAATGATCATAAGGACCCATAAACTTGAAGTAAAATAGAGGATAAATGGTTGGACTTGTGGAAAGGAAGGTTTCCACAATCAACCCACATACCTCAACTTTGGAGAATCCTTGATGAAGATTGGAATGGAGAATTGAAGCTTGAGATTGAGTCTTGAATCCGGAATTAGAGCTTGAGATGTTTGAATTTGGTTGAAGATCTTGGTGAAATTTTGAAGAGGTCTTAGAGAGTGCTTTTGAGTGTTTTGGAGCTAGAACAAATTATAACTAAGTATGGGACAATCCTCTTTTTATAAAAGAAAAACGTCTCCAGCCGCTACAGTAACTTTGCTCACTGGAATTTGCAAATCTGCTCCGACAGGTTTTACGAAAATGGTCATAACTCCCTCATCCTAACTCGGAATGAGGTGAAACTAAGTGCATTGGAAATCTAACTCAAAGGGCTTTAATTTAATAGGTGGCGGCCCTTCCAGTTCCTTGTGTGCTAAGAGATATGCCCCTTTAAAGTTGACCCTGAAAATCGCATTTTTTGCGATTTTCAAATTTTGATACGGTTGCTCTAAAATTCGGGTTAGACCCATTTCCCACTCCATTTGACCCCCTGAATAAGAATATGAAGTGGAATTTCCGAAATCATGTACGGATTTTGAGATATATGGAAATTACAATTATAGGTGTTTCTGAAGCACATTTTCGGGCATTTTTTTGGGGTCGTTTCATTTATCCTCCATTTTAGCTCCGATTTAGGTGTTTCAAAGTATGTTGTGTTCTCTGAGCTTGAGGCTACATGAGTGATCAGTCCGAGAGAGTCGGGGAATCATCGTTTGAGGTATATTCCATGTTTCCAGGACTGGTGTGTTTCTTTATTTGTTCTTTAATGGTGAAGTTAATGCATGAGTTGGTTTCCACTGTTCTGAGCCCCTGAATTGTGTTCCAATTAGGAACACAAGTTCAAGGAACTATTTAAGACCTTTTGATGGAGTCTTTTCTAAAATTTTCAAGCATGGGTCCCATGATTTCCATTTTGACTCCAAAATTTGTTCATCTTTAATTTTAGTGAATTCAGTGTCTAAACGACTGTATTAATATTGTTATTCTATTTTTAATAGTGTGACATCGTTTGGAGGTCGTACTGAAAGGAAAAGCTCTAGAATTGTGATTTGAAGCATGGGCGGTCAGCCTAGTGGTAGGCTATGGTTTCCTATTCCTTATATTGAGTTTGAATACTTGAAAGCATGTTGAATTGTGTGAATTTGGGAGTGGTTACCTAGTTGATCGTGCTACTTACTTAGAAATTTTGGTTTAGGCTTATATTGGGATTTTCGGGATAAAAAGCATACTAGTTGGGTTATGTTATCATCCTTACCATGTGGTTAGCCTTGTTTGATGTTATTATTGTATGTTTGAGAATGTTTGGTCTCAGTCTAGGTTTAAACTAGTGCTTGCCATAGACTTGTGATATTTAGAGTCTATAGGCCTTATTTATATTCTGACGCTTAGAAAGGTGAATGAATCATTTTCCTATTTTTTATTTTTTTTTAAGGCCCCGGGCATAGAAAAGAGAGAATCCTGGCCTTTAAAGATCAGCCATTATCGAATTCTTCGTATGCTTGGTTAAGGAGCTATTGAATGCATTGTTCCACCAGCCCAAAAAAACAACAGGCACATGCTCTAAAAAAGCAAGTCGGGTGCTATCGCAATCTGTAGAAGTAGCTTTAATTGAAAGAGACAAACTCTCAAAGGATCCTCCATGGGAATACCTGTTTCGTGCGTCTTTCTCGTGGCGGGAACAAAACAACTAGGAAACTTGACTTTATCTTCAACAATAAGTTCTAATTATTTAGAAAAATAAAAGTAAATATTGGGTTTTCTAATTTACTAGTATTGCCTTTCTTCCAAAGTTCCCAAACTAAAAAAATAGTAAGCATAGGCGTGACGCAATCAACTTGGAATTTCCTGCGAGATATGTTAAACCATTTTCTTGCTCGCCTTTCATCCAGCTTTTCCAAATAAAGATCTAATAGAGTTTCACTTTCTTAGTATATTGCCTTTCATTGCCCCCTTGCTTGTTATTTTTAGGAGTAGATGAACAGAGCTGAAAGAGCTAAGCCCCGTACTTAAGATTCAATTCATAAGGATATTATTAATTTTTCGTGAGGCTTTGGCTAGGTTACTATGGATCATGGTCCCTATTTGTCCTTTCTCATCATTATATGGTGTGGCTAGCTGCGAAATATGCATACCCCAATGTGATGCAGAGCCTTTGTCCATGAGATGGTGGATGTAATTCAGCTCGAACAAGACAACCCACCACTAAAACTTGTTTTGTTCTCACAATAAAAAACAACGCTAATTGATGAGTGGTAGATTTTCAGTCATTTGAGGCCTATTTAGCTCAACAATTTGTGTCCGTAATGCCTAATTTTGTCTTATTCTAATGATATTTTGATGATTTGCAGCTATTAATGCTTAAGGATAGGGCAAGGATGAATGTATGAAAGAAGGAGGAAAAAACATGAAAAAAAGTGTAAACTCCACATTGGTGCTCTCCTAACTTGAAGGGCGGATCTCCCAATGGGTATGACCTCACCCAAGCTTACAGTGCACAACAATTGAATTGATTGAGATAGGTTAGCGGACTAAAAGAGCAAAAGGAGACTCGTCGAATACAAAGGGCGGACAAGGTGATCATCGCCGAAGGTGACAGTTCTTGGCGAAAAATTGAAGGCTTGAAAGGATAACAAAGGTGGTACTCGATGATACACCGAATGTGAAAGGCAAACTCAAACAGCTCGCCGATTGAGGTTCAAACACCTGAAGCCTAAAGCAAGAGAGAGGTGAGTTGAGGAGTAGTTGATGATTTCCCTAATGTGGTCGGCAAGCCTGACTAACATCGCCCAATGGGTCACGCATTGATTTTTGGGGTAAATTTTGAGAATCTATAAATAACCCAAATGAGAGATAAAAATTAGGTCGAAAAAAGAGACAAAAGATTGTGAGAAAATTCTGAATAGTTTAGAGAGAGAGAAAAATTTACTTTGTGAAGAAAACTTTTAGTTTTCGGGGTTTTTCAACTTTTGATCTTCAAATTGATAAATTAAAGTTTAGTTCAAAGTGAATTTTCTTGTAATTGCTTAATATGATGTTATCCATGGCTGCTTTCATGCAAGGTATAATATCTTTACACTTTGTGATGGGTGTCTAAAACCTCAAGATCTAGGGTGCATTTATGGGGTTGGGTGTTGATTTAATGTAGTGGGTATTGTGTTATGCTTTGTTTTGTTATTTTTCATACATGGATTTGAGCTAATTAACGTGCGGTTAATTTATGGGTTAAGGTGGCAAACTTAATTCCAAGCGCATGAATGGATTCTCCATCTAAAAATTCATCCATCTTGTCCACCAACTTATCAATTCGATAGTCTTGGTGGTATATATACTTTCCCAATCCTTCAACCACCTTCCCTAAGTTTTCAAGTTGTTCCTCCATGGATGAAGCATCAGTTACCATTGCTTGCATGATTATTGGAGACGTCGGAGACTAGCATGAATTGTCGATCAAGTTAATCTTCAAAGGGCTCACATTATGTGATACATGTGGAGATGATTCATTGGTTGAATCATAGTTCTTCTTTGTGGTAGAATTCTTGGAACCAGAGTTCGGAAGTAGATCTAAGATCTTCTTGGTATTTTCGACAACATTATTTCCTCCTTATAAAGCATTTGTTGTAACACCTCGAACTTGAAAAAAGGCTAAAAAGGGCTACTGGTTCTATTCCACGAGACTAGACTACGGTCTGTAGAAAGTTCTATGGGTCATAGACTAGTCTCAACGAATGTGGAAAAATTATTTTGAAAACCAAGACCAGTAACCCATTCTACGATTGATCAGGATGGTCCATCGAATGGACTATGGGCCGTAGAAGGCTCCGTAGAAAGGTACCAGACTTAGTGAAGATTTAAGTGAAAGTTGAGGTTTATGGATGGGTTATACGGACCGTAGGAAGTTTGAGGGTTTGTAGGAATAAGTCGTAAGATTTTCCTTTGTTTTTAGGCCTAGTCACTCGACCTGCGGTTGACTAGTAAGGTCTGTAGGAATTTCTATGGTCCATATCTGACAACCTTAGGGTTAGTCGGTAGTTATTTTAAAGGGTGTTTTGGTCTTTTCTTATACACCTAATTCATATACTACATAATTTTCATATAAATAAGCCCATAAAACAGATTTTAGTCCTAAATCTACCCATTCTCAAATCATTCCCAAAATATTTTGAAGTTCCTCTCAAAGGATTTTCTCTCTAAGGCTTTAAAGGATTCTAAGGTTCTTCAAGTTCAAGTCTATTTTTCATCACTTGTTTAGGGCTTCAATATCAATGTATGTAGGGCTTCATCAATGGGTTTCATTTACCCATTTAGCTCCAAGGTTTCTCAATTTCTTCAAGTCAAATTTCAATTAAGTTGGTTAGGTTTTTATTCAATTCCTGATAGGTTCTATTGGTATGGTTTCAATTAATTGATTATGATATTTTTATCACTTTTTTAGATTCAATTATTGTCACGACCCGAGTCTACACCCTGGACGTGGCCGGCACTCGAAGACCATTGTTGGTCCCCAAGCGAACCCTCATCCTGACCGACTACAAGCGGAACACTAACTCAAGCATGCAAAAGCTTAAAAATTGAATAAAATTCATGAAACTTAAATAAATAACTTCAACTCAAAAGAAAACTCTGAATAAAATAAATTATTCAACTCGCCATAAAATAGGCAACTTAAGCCTTTAAAACATGTAATAAAATAAATGAATAATACAGACTTCTCAACTATATTGACTATTTATGAAGCCTCTAATTGATAAAGATGGAAGTCGGGACAAGACCCACGACATCCTGACTAAACTGAGAAGTAAATGGAATCCTTTGGAAACAAGGAGGCTCACCATAGCTAACTCAAACTCCCGGATGTATCAACGAATCTCTTGTTGATGATCCTGAATACTTGTGGCTGCATCATGAGAAGATGCAGGCCAAATGGCTCAGTACTTGGAATGTACGAGCATGCAAGGGGAATTCTAAAACATAAACATAAGCTTGAATCATGATAAAAAAAAAAGAAACCTACTTACCTTTTTTCAGCTCACTCAACCCAATAATAAGATACTCAACTCAAAGATTAGATACTCGACTCAATGATTAGATACTCAACTTCAAATATATGATACTCGACTTGAAATACACAACTCTGGATACTCAACTCATGAATACTTAACTGAACTCATTTCATTAAAAAGTAGTTTAAAACAAGTGCAATATAATGGAAAGGAAAACTGTTTAAAACATGATGTCAACTCATAAACATAAATTCATAAAAGACATATCATGCTCCCTCTAAAAGTTTACTTGTGCAATGCATGAATGAATTCCCATACCCCCATTCATACTAAGTAGAACCCCTTGAGGAACCATGCAATTTCTGTTGTGGGAGTTTCTCTAACCGACAACCATCACTAAAGAGCTATAGTGATGATACAGCGATCTACCTCACGCCGCCAGCGCATCCTATACCCGGCCAAAGGTATAGGACCTGAACTACTAAGTGGATCCACTAGTCTATGCGAAAAGGATTCATCTAAAAAGAATGACCCTTTTCTACCCATGATGGCTACATAGTTTATGGGGGTTGTGGGTGTAACACCCCAGAAATTTTTTGAGCTAAGACTTGAACCATCCTTCATTGTGAGTAGGATTTTACCGAGGAATTAAAATTTCTTAAGTGGTAAGTTCACTAGATGTAGAACCTTGAGTTCGAAAAAGAACTAAATTGGAAATAGCAAAATCTGAAATTTTGCAAGTTAAGCTAAGTATGAATTTTTGGTCAACTTAAAATGATCATAACTCCTAGCTCAGGATGTGTTACATATTCTACCAGGTTTATTAGGAAAGATCTTTGAATTATCTTTCCAACGCCACCGAATTTGCTAAGTTTCGAGTTTGGATGACTGAGATATGGCCTTTTGAAGTTAGGCTGTCAAGTTAAGGAAAGTTAGCCAAAAATAGTGAGGGGTATTTTGGTCTTTTCCTTACCCAATCAGATTTAATTCATTTTTAGTAATATTTTAGGGTCTAATCCTATTCGGTTCAGTTTTATAATCCTAAAATTAGCCTAGGGTTTTAGTTGAGAATTCAAGAAGAGAAGAGAAGAGAAAAGAGAAAAAGATCAAGCGTCCGTCGAGATCTTTGCGTGCTGTAGCGGATTTTCATCATGGGTTTGATCCCTAAGAGGTATGTGAGATCACATAGTATTGGGTTGTTCTTGAATTGATTCAGTTCTTGAACATGAGTTGGGATTAAGGAGTTTCTTGATGATTAAGTTTTGTTTAATTAAGTTGTTGAGTTAGATTTTGTGTATATGATTTTGGTACATGAATCTGAAGTGAATTTGAGAAAAAGAATCGAATTAAAATGATTTAGGAGCAGAAAACTAGATCAATAGCCCGTCAGAATTTTGCCTGAAGGGAGGTTGGCGCGATGCGCCCCTATAGCGCCAGGCAGGCCGGGGCGGCGCACCTGCAGTGTGCTAGATTTGAGCCTTAGTAAGTTGGGGCTTGCGTGGCGTGCCTGAGATGCGCCCAAATCGTCATTTTTCACCAGTTTTCGTCATTTAGCCTATTTAAGTCCTTCTAAAGTGTATTAACACTTCCTATTGATTCTAACTACTCTAAATGACTTCTAAACATCTAGAAATCATCCAAAAACATGAATCATAACCTTGAATCCATAAATTCAAATTCAAGGAAAGTTAAGAGCCAAGTTTAGGAAGTTCTTCGAGTCTTTTCAAGAAGTCTTTTGCACATGCTTTTAACTTTGTTTTAAGACTTACAGTTCAAGTTGAGTAAAGAGTTAAAAGTAAAGATTGAAGTTCATTTCTTAAAACGTATATGGGGACTAAGTATTCCCAAAAAGATTTAAAATATTTTCACATTTAAATAAGAACAGAAACTGAGATTTTCAAAGAGCCTTCGGGATAGTTTTCAGAAAAGAGAAATAGCTTTCTAAATGAAGCAAGCAGGGAAACTGAGGTTTCCAAGATGGCCTTTGAGCTAAGGTTTTTAGCACTAATCTCAAATCACAGAAAGAAGTATGTTTTTAAAACATAAAGAGCTAGTATATTTTGGGAGTAGTATTGAGCACCGATATGGGGGAGAGTTCAGATAACTCACAACCCCCATAAACCATGTAGTCATCATGGGTAGAAAAGGGTCATACTTTTTAGATGAATCCTTTTTACATAGACTAGTGGATCCACTTAGTGAGTTAGCTTCCTATATCACGGCAAGGTATAGGATGGGCCTCGGCAGCGTGAGGTAAATCGATGTATCATCACTATAATTCTTAAGTGATGGTTGTCGGTTAGAGAAACTCCCACAGCAGTAGTAGCATGGTTCCTCAAAGGGTTCTGCTTAGTGTGAATGGGGATATGAGACTTTATTCATGCATTGCACAAGTAGACTTTGAGAGGGAGCATGGTTTGTCTTTTTATGATATTATGATTATGAATGACAACATGTGTTCAACAGTTTTTCTTTACATTGCACTTGTTTTAAACTGCTTTATAATGAAATGAGTTTATTTAAGAATTCAAGAGTTGAGAAGAGCCAAGGTAGGTGTTTCGTTCATAATATATTTCGAGCCTATGTTGTTTTAACATTCCAACTAGCATACTCGTGAATTCAATGTACTGATGTCAGTTGGCCTGCATCGTCTTATGATGCAGACACAGGTAACTAGGATCGGCATCTGGCACATTCGTTGATCCAGGGAGCAGTTCAGAGTCTGTTGGTGAGCCTCTTTGCATTCCAGAGGACTCCTTCACCTTGATTTCAGTTTTAGTATTAGTTCATTAGGATGTCGCGGGTCTGTCCCAACATCCATCTCAGTTGTTTAGAGGCTTCATAAATAGTCAGATAGTCAGTTAGTGAATTCAGTTGTCTTTACTTTTCATTTCAAATGTTAAGACTTGAGTTGCCATTTTAGCCAAGTTGAATGTTTACTATTAAACATTCTAAGTTATTTCATTAGTTAAGTTGAGTAGTGTGCTATTGATCTTTATAAATATGCATATAGTCTTCCGCTGAGTTAGTAAGCCAGGCCAAGGGTTCGCTTGAGGCCAGCAATGGTCTTCGAGTGCCGGCCACGTCCAGGGTGTAGGCTCGGGGCCTGACAGTGGGTTCTCTGAACGCTCCCCCATATCGATGCTCAACACTACTCCCAAAATATGATACTATCTCTTTATGTTTAAAAACATATTTATTCTATGATTTGAGATTAGTACTCAAAAACTTAGCTCAAAGGCTATCTTGGAAATCAAAGTTTCCCCTTTTGCTTCATTTAGAAAGTGATTTCTCTTTTCTGAAAACTTGCCCGAAGGTTCTTTGGAAATCTTAGTTTCCGTTCTTACTTAAATGTGAAAACATTTTAAATCTCTTTGGGAATACTTAGTCCCCATATACTTTTGAATAAATGAACTTCAAGCTTTACTCTTTACTCTTTACTCAACTCAAAACTTAAGTCTTAAAACAAAGTTAAAACGTTTGTAAAAGATTTCATAAAAAATGTGGTTCACGCCGAATTATGGACTTGAACGACTCAATGCAAGGTTTTCAATAACCATAGATAGAGTCCAATACTTTGAGTTCAAGAACTTCAATGATACTACAAATTTCAAGAATGCTCAACTCAGAGGGTTCATGCGGAATTATGAGCATGAACTACTCAACTCAAGGACTCAAAGATACTTCTCATCTCAAAATTGTTAGACTTATAATGTTCATGCGGAATTATGGGCATGAACAACTCAACTCATGGACTTCATGGGTAATAGGTAATAGTCCCATGATTAGGATTATAATATCGGAAGGGTTAGGAACTCAATACTCAAGACTTAGAACTTGAAGACACTACTCCTTTCAAAGATACTAAACTGATGGAGTTCATGTGGAAGTTATGGGCATGAATGACTTGACTCAAGGGTCAAAATATCAATAAGGAACTCAGGTATACGAATCTTCTCATTCTCATACTTACTTCTAAAAACTTAACTCAAATCGAGAGTGGATCTCAAATGATTCACAATTGAACTCAAAGACTTTCTTGAACTCTATTCTTAACTCTATCTTGAATGTAAATTATGAATTCAAGAGTTATGGTTCATGATAGGAAAGATCTCGTGATGACAAAGTAGACTCATGAACACATTTTCCTCAACCTCTTACTCACTTACTCGAGCCTTGAAACAAATTACTGGAAGTTGTAGAAGACTCCTCAAAGGACTCAAAGGGACATTCTCAAAATGTCCGAAGGAACTCTCAAGACTCAACTTTTAACTTTACCTTGAATTTGAATTATGGATTCAAGGGTTATGCTTTGGAATGTAGGACTTCTCAATGATTTAGGAGGGTTAAGATAGTTGATCACAAGAACGGGCGAAGACCCAAATCAAAGAATACTGGCGCGACGTGGAGATGAAATTAAATTGTTGGTCGCTAAATATTTTTGAGGCAAAGGACTTTGTATCCTCTCCGCGACATGGAGAGGGGGTGACCAACTGGATGTTGAAAACTTAAGCGCCTACGAGACGCGGCCCTAAGTGCATTTATCTGCCCGATCTTTTATTCCTCTCCCAAACTTGACTCAATCCGCACCCAAAGTAGTTTTATCAACCAAGTTCACAAAAATTCACAAACCCATAACGACTTCAATGAAACCCATATAAAATCTATCAAGGAACTCAACTCGTTTACAAAAACTCAAACCTCAAGAACTTAAAGACATTCAATAATGGCTAAAACTCAAGAACTTAATAATTCAATCTCAAAAACGAATTCAAGGACAGAATTAAACATGATTGGCGTGAGGGCGAACAAACCCAACACTATGGAAGCTTACATACCTGAAAGAACCATTTTCTTGAAGCAACTTGAAGGAAAGTCTTGAAAGATAAACCCTAGCCTTAGCGTTTCTTGAATCCCTTGAGCGTAGAATGTTTGGAGTGAATGAGAGGGTTTAGAATTAAGAAAACTGATTTTCTACACGTTTAGGGCAATTTATATGACCATCTAAGGGATTTTAGGACTAAAATACCCCTAAAAAAATAATTAAAACGAGCTGGGAGTCGGAAAGATCTTTCACCAGGCAGTGAGGTCTGTGTTGGCACCGCATCGCGGTGCTGCTGCTAGGTTTGTGCGACGTTAGTACATCCGTCATAACTTTTTACTCAGAGCTCAGAATTGAGCAAACTCGGTGGCATTGGAAAGATAATTCGAAGACCTTTCCTAAGGTATCTGGTAGCACACCTAAATAAACCTGATGTAGGAGTTATGATCGTTTAAAATCAACCCAAAACTCCTACTTAGCTTAACTTGCAAAGTTTCAGATTTTGCTATTTCCAATTTGATTCTTTTTGGAACTCAAGGTGCTATGTCTAGTGACCTTAACACTCAAGAAATTTTAAATTCCTTGCAAAAAATCTCACTCACTACAAATAAGGGTTCGAGTCTTAGTTCAAAAAATTTTTGGGGTGTTACAATATCTCCCCCTTAGGATCATTCGTCCTCGAATGACGACTGGACTGGGTATGGAATGGGTTACTCGTACTAAGGTCTGAGTCTAATGGTCTTCTCTTACTATATTCAAGCTTAACCCAAATCCTTAAGTTCGGATTCTATACTTCTCGATAGGGAATCTCATCTCAAACTATTACTCTTTACCACCACATTCAATCTTAGTACTCTAACAACTCCATGGACTCCTACTAACCAGCTCCTTATGAAATTCTCAACACTTGACCTGATTTCTCCTCTTATCATCTCCCCCTTAGGTCTAAAGCTAACACTTGAAATCTATGGACCTATTCCACATTAACAACTCAATTATGATATCTAAGCACACATGGAAAATCACAACTTAATTGGAACCTCATCTGGTAACATACCATCTAGGCACACCTCCTAATGCTCTTGTTACTCTTGTGACTTAGCCACACCTCACTGCCCTTATCTAAACATTAGGGTCTCTCACTTGTACCACTCATATCTATTGCAGCTAATCACCTCAATTCCTCACCTACTCTATGTCAAGTCTTCTAAATTAAATCTCAAGACTAACATAATCACCCTAATGTTGCCATTCTTTTGATCACACTAATCTCGAATTCAAGCTTAATATTTATGACTAAACCCGAATATCAATATGATTGCTCACTTACTATACTAACTTACAACTACTAGATACAAATTCAGAAACACTCGTCCACTAGGACCTTATGACAAAATCCAACCCTCACCTCTTAGTATTCATACTTACAATTTACTATCATATTTCCCTTCACCACTTAAGTACTATTCACTCATTCACTATACATCAATGCCTAATTAGTTCTATTACACTTTGAATATTATGGGCTCTCCTTCAAAATCATAAGCCTACCTTAGATCTATAACCTCATGAATGTTCTTTCTCTTCTACTCACCACTTACACTTAGTCATTTCCTACACAATGACACTTCATCACCAACTCCTTTCTAGCTACAACACACTCTACCTCCTATGATGGAATCTTCACAACTCATCACTTCTTAGTCTACCCATAAGGGAAAACTCCTCATTACTAACTTACTAGGTACATGACTATAGTAGCATAGCTTGTCACAACACCATCTCCCTTACTTAGATTACTAAACCTCTACATACTTTCCTCTAACTCTGGGCTCTTTCACTACTACTGCTCATGATCTCATAACTCATGTTACCCTTCAGGGTGAAAATACTACTCAAGCTCTAAACATAACTCCTCATAAGGATCTCAGCTGAAATACGGCTAAGGAAAAGAGTACAACTCACTTTTAGCTCAAACGCACGATTCAAATGATTATGGGTGCATTCCTCTTAAACTGAACACTTAACTTACTCTTGGACTTCTCTTAATACCCTCTGGAGTCTCATGACTTCTTCAAAACTCTTGCTAAGAACAACTCATTGACAAAGAACTGACTCTGCTTTTCAACCACCTCTAGTATGATGGGTAGTCGAATGATTTTGAGAAACACACGAGTATGGATAAATCTCTATGACTTAGCTCTATTGCACGCCAAGTTACAGACTTGAACGACTCAATGCAAGGTTTTCAATAACCATAGATAGACTCAAATACTTGGGATTCAAGAACTTCAATGATACTACAAATTTCAAGAATGCTCAACTCAGAGGGTCCATGCGGAATTATGAGTATGAACTACTCAACTCAAGAACTCAAGAACTCAAAGATACTTCTCATCTCAAGGACTCAAAGATACTTCTCATCTCAAAAATTTTCGACTTATAATGTTCATGCGGAATTATGGGCATGAACAACTCAACTTATGGACTTCATGGGTAATAGGTAATAGTCCCATGATTAGGTAATTAGTTATATATTTAGAGCTGAATTACATCCACCATCTCATGGACAAAGGCTCTGCATCACATTGGGGTATGCATATTTCGCAGCTAGCCACACCATATAATGATGAGAAAGGACAAATAGGGACCATGATCCATAGTAACCTAGCCAAAGCCTCACGAAAAATTAATAATATCCTTATGAGTTGAATCTTAAGTACGGGGCTTAGCTCTTTCAGCTCTGTTCACCTACTCCTAAAAATAACAAGCAAGGGGGCAATGAAAGGCAATATACTAAGAAAGTGAAACTCTATTAGATCTTTATTTGGAAAAGCTGGATGAAAGGCGAGCAAGAAAGTGGTTTAACATATCTCGCAGGAAATTCCAAGTTGATTGCGTCACGCCTATGCTTACTATTTTTTTAGTTTGGGAACTTTGGAAGAAAGGCAATACTAGTAAATTAGAAAACCCAATATTTACTTTTATTTTTCTAAATAATTAGAACTTGTTGTTGAAGATAAAGTCAAGTTTCCCAGTTGTTTTGTTCCCGCCACGAGAAAGACGCACGAAACAGGTATTCCCATGGAGGATCCTTTGAGAGTTTGTCTCTTTTAATTAAAGCTACTTCTGCAGATTGCGATAGCACCCGACTTGCTTTTTTAGAACATGTGTCTGTTGTTTTTTTGGGCTGGTGGAACAATGCATTCAATAGCTCCTTAACCAAGCATACGAAGAATTCGATAATGGCTGATTTTTAAAGGCCAGGATTCTCTCTTTTCTATGCCCGGGGCCTTAAAACAAAATAAAAAATAGGAAAATGATTCATTTGCCTTTCTAAGCATCAGAATATAAATAAGGCCTATAGACTCTAAATATCGCAAGTCTATGGCAAGCACTAGTTTAAACCTAGACTGAGACCAAACATTCTCAAACATACAATAATAACATCAAACAAGGCTAACCACATGGTAAGGATGATAACATAACCCAACTAGTATGCTTTTTATCCCGAAAATCCCAATATAAGCCTAAACCAAAATTTCTAAGTAAGTAGCACGATCAACTAGGTAACCACTCCCAAATTCACACAATTCAACATGCTTTCAAGTATTCAAACTCAATATAAGGAATAGGAAACCATAGCCTACCACTAGGCTGACCGCCTATGCTTCAAATCACAAGTAAGGGGTTTGTACCTTGGTCCCTAGCTCGGGGGGTGGTAGGCCCGGGTAACCACATTGAAGGGTTTGTACCTCTTTCGTCTCTCCAAGGGGGTGGTAGGCCTTGGAAATACTATATTGATGGTCACTCACCACACATGTACTACGTCCCACTAATTATGATTTTTATGTAAGCGTCATTATATATATCATTTCATTTATGTGCTATCTATCGGGTATGATTATGCATTTTTCCTATGATGTCCATCTATTGTAGCATTGCATTGCATCCCATATACTTAGTACATTCAAACGTACTAACGCATACTCTATGCCTACATGATGTCACTATGTAGGGACCGGAGCACCGCTTGACCCTCCTCTTCCGCGTGGCTAATACGATTTCCTATCAAGGAAATTGGTGAGTCCTCCATTCCGGGGACTTGCTCATGATCTTTTGCTATGTATAAGACTTTTTCTTTTTAGTTATGTTTTGACTATGAGTAATGAAACAAGTGAAGATATAGTATAACCAGATTGTGGTAGCTGACAACTTAATTAGTTATATATTCAAGCTTATGATATAATTTGTTGAGATCTAGGGAAACCTTGACCCATTCTTTGTATAACTTGTGAAATATCAAAGAATGGGTCAAGGTTTCCCCAGATCTCAACAAATTATATCATAATTTGTACCTTGGTCCCTAACTCGGGGGGTGGTAGGCCCGGGTAACCACATTGAGGGGTTTGTACCTCTTTCGCCTCTCCAAGGGGGTGGTAGGCCTTGGAAATACTATATTGATGGTCACTCACCACACATGTACTACGTCCCACTAAATATGATTTTTATGTAAGCGTCATTATATATATCATTTCATTTATGTGCTATCTATCGGGTATGATTATGCATTTTTCCTATGATGTCCATCTATTGTAGCATTGCATTGCATCCCATATACTTAGGGGTCGTTTGGTAGAGTGTAAAAGAATAATGCTTCTATGATGTATTAGTAATGCATGCATTAGTAATGCAAGCATTAGTAATGCTTGCATTAGTTATGCTTGCATTATTTCTTATACATTGTTTGGTTTGATGTATTGGAAATAGCAAGTCTTGTATAAAGACTATTAAAAAAATATTTGTTTACCAAAATACCCCCATATTCTTTTTAAAAAAAAAAAAATAATAATAATAATAATAATGATTATTATTATTATTATTATTATTATTATAATAATAATTATAATAATTATAATAATAATAATTATAATTATAATAATTATTATTATTATTATAATAATAATAATTATAATAATTATAATAATAATAATTATAATTATAATTATAATAATTATAATAATAATAATTATAATAATAATTATAATTATAATAATAATAATAATTATAATAATAATAATAATTATAATTATAATAATAATAATTATTATAATTATAATAATTAATTAATTAATTATTATTATTATTATTAATAGAGGGTAGTTTTGTCATTAGTTAATCTAATGCATGCATTAAAACCATTGCATTGCTAATACCTAAAAATCCATGGTATTAGCAATACACACTTTAATACACAATAGAGTGTATAACTAAGGCAAGCATTAGTTATACATAGATTGGAAAAGAGTACCAAACAAGGTACTAGTAATACACAGTGCTAATGCATGCGTTATTTTTCCTAATACACTCTACCAAACGACCCCTTAGTACATTCAAACGTACTAACGCATACTCTATGCCTACATGATGTCACCATGTAGGGACCGGAGCACCGCTTGACCCTCCTCCTCCGCGTGGCTAATACGATTTCCTATCAAGGTTATTGGTATGTCCTCCATTCCGGGGACTTGCTCATGATCTTTTGCTATGTATGAAAAGCAAAAGATCATAGTAACTTATTATATTCTCTCTCTTTTATGGATCAAGAAGATAATAACCATTAATTGATATAATGGTTTTCCCAATATTTATACTGAGATTTATATAATTCAATATCACGCTTATTTAATAAACGAATAGTTTGTTAGGACGAGTTTAACGCCAAGGATTGTTCAATTGTTTTAATCAACTGTTTATTAGAAATCTTATCAAACCAACCATAATCATAAATGGTTTTCATATTAACTTTCGGAATAGTCCATCTGTTTAACAAATCAAGGTTTTGAGGTATATCTACCTCTTCTAGTCGAGTGCTTTTAATAGCTTCTTGATCCATAAAAGAGAGAGAATATATCTATGCCGAAATTCTTCACATCAATTATTATTATTATTATTATTATTATTATTATTATTATTATTATTATTATTATTATTATTATTATTATTATTCTTATTGTTATTCTTATTGTTATTGTTATTGTTATTGTTACTGTTACTGTTATTGTTATTGTTATTGTTATTGTTATTGTTATTATTCTTATTGTTATTATTGTTATTGTTATTATTGTTATTGTTATTATTATTATTATTGTTATTATTATTATTGTTATTATTATTATTATTATTGTTATTCTTATTGTTATTCTTATTCTTATTGTTATTATTATTATTATTGTTATTGTTATTGTTATTCTTATTATTGTTATTATTGTTATTGTTATTATTGTTATT
>NC_064286.1:19707792-19715267 GCF_019186545.1 Solanum stenotomum
ATATAATACAAGTGAGAATGTTTATAACTTCTCTAAAATGATTATAAAACACATCATTCATATTGAAGATTGGGGTATTTCCTCAATGACTGAAAGACAATTCAGTCTAAACAAAGTCATGGTAAGCTTTACCTATTGGGATTATATTCAGGCATTTAATAAAGTTCTCTGTTATAACAATGAGAGGCATAAACATACTTGGTTTATAAAAGTATGTGCCAAGATATTTGCGAATCCTATACCAAATTGGTTTTTAAACTGGTGGTCATACCACGGGCCAACAATAAAAATATTGCCCGAACCATTTCACAAGTTATACAAAGAATGGGTCAAGGTTTCCCCAGATCTCAACAAATTATATCATCAAGAACATATTTGTTATTTTCAACAAATTGAACAGATATACTTTTTTATAGAATTCTCTGTTCCATGGATTCATAAATGGGCTCCGGAAGTAGATTTTACTGAGGAACAAATCCCTTGTCTATACAGAACTTATTATAATAATTTTTGGGACAAGTTGATGAAGAAAGATCCTCAAACAAAGTCCATATACGGACAAGAACTGCTGGATCTAATTACGAAAATTGTACACGATTATAAATCAATTCCTAATAAAGGAATTATGACTGATGACTCGACCTCCGTAAAACATATGCCTAGAAAAATTTCTAATCATGATGAAGGAGAGCAAAATGAAATGATTATGAGATATCTAGAAGAAGTCAAGAAGAAGATTCTTCTAAATATAAGTCATTACGCAAAATCAGATTCTTCAATGCGTAATGAAACAAGTGAAGATATGCGAGAAGCCATACTAAAATTCTTCTATATTTAAATAAAGCTTAGATCCGTTCATGGTCTATATAAAAGAGAAGTTAGTTATCCGGCATAGATATAATTTTTTAGCCGGACATAGTCAATACCTCTAAGGATATTGACTTGCTTGATCTATGACCTGGCGGACTACCGCCAGATCAGTGATCCTGTATCGTAGGGGTGTGCACTATTCGGATTAAACCGAATAACCAAACCAAATCAAACCGAATTTTTATTTGGATTGGTTTTTTGGTTTTTCGAATTGGTTGTGGATTAATAAATTACTTTGTTTGGTTTTTTGGTTTGGTTTTGGATTTTAAAAATAAAAACCGAAAAACCGAAAAAAACCGAATTATATATATATATAATGTTTAGGCTTAGAATTAAGTTGGAGTTAACCACTTTTGTCCCTTTTTGGTTATTGCCTTTCATGATGATTACGTTTATATTTTATGTTTGAATTACATCTATAATAGGTATACTTATAAGTATTGTGTTTTAAGTTTTACTTATAATTTATATTAGAAAGTATATTTAAGGGATTAAATATTATTACTTTGGTTATATATGTTATTAATTATTGACATAACCGAATAACCAAACCGAAAAAAGCCGAACCGAATAGAGGAAAACCAAACCAAACCAAATTTATTTTGGATCGGATTGGGTTAGATTTTTACAAAACCAAAAACCGAAAATCCAAACCGAATAGTGTAAAACCAAACCAAAAAACCAAATGAACACCCCTACTGTATCGTTGTGTCTGATAGTTCTAACCGGGTATGAGGTGCCCTACTTATCAAACTCAATTTCGGGCTAAAAACCACAGCCCATCGAGATTCCATTCATAAATCTCACTTCCACTATAAGAAGTGTTAGTTTGATTCCAATCTCTTTCCTCTATTAAAACATCTTGAGGAGTAGGCCTGGGATAGTAATAAGTTTGCATGCTTATCATCATCATCATCATCATCATCATCATCATCATCATCATTATTATTATTGTTATTATTATTGTTATTATCATTATTATTATCATTATTATTATCATTATTATTATTATCATTATTATTATTCTTATTATTATTGTTATTATTATTGTTATTATCATTATTATTATCATTATTATTATCATTATTAATAACTAATATTACATTTATCTTTTGTCAAAGATGTAGACACGTAAATTTTGACCGAAATTAAAATGTTATATAATCTTAGGTACTTAAATATTTTTTAAAATTAAAATTAAAATTAAATATGTATTGATGTATCCTACTTTATTAAAATTATTTTTAAAAATTTGAAAATGACAAAAAAATAAAGTCACATTTTAATGTAGATTAATTTTAAAGAAAAGAAATTTATTAAAAATATGTTTCTTTTTATTTAAGTTTTAATAAATAAACTAGCATTTCTTAATTATAATTTATTATTAGATACTTAATTCTTGTTAGTTTAAAAATATTTAAATAATATTCTTTTCATTATATTATATTATATTATAAATCCAAATCGAAAGATATACAAATTTATATAGTTTTATGATTGTATGGAAGGATCTATCCTTTTATCCGAGCAGGGGGCCTATCAAATAGATAGCAATTTAAAATAAATTCTATATGATAAACATATTAATTCAGATTCAGGTTCATAAATATAACTATGCGTTTTAACATTTAATGTTAACGCATCAAGAATATTAACATCAGTTAAAGATAATTGCAAATTAGGCTGAGTATTAAAATATACAGGACCATATGCCATAGTGGACACTTGCAGAAATTTATAATATGTAAAATTATTAATGATATTATTAGAAAAGATTTCTCTATATATGATTATGAATAGGATAGCCCCAAGGATATCGATAGTGATAATTATTATAGTGATTATTACGATATATCCGAATAAAGCAAAATGTTATGTGTGCAGGATGGACTCTCCTTGGATTACCAAGGGCAGAGGTAAAATGAATAATACAAGGGGAAGATCATCCCTGGGATCGTCCGGACTATATCAGAAGATACTTTGGAAAAAGCGAAAGATTTCCTCCACAAATTAAAAGAAAAAGACAAACAGTGAAGTCGCCTCTACAGTAGAGCCGTCATAACCCGACACCAACAGTAGAAACATTGTTCATCAATAGTAGATACACTATTAAGGGAACATATGGGACCCACTGTTATTATATTAATATTATATTATATTCTATTATATTATATTAATAAAAAAATATATTTTAAAAAAAGCTAATACTATCCTACACTACCCCACTCACCCACATCTCACCCCACTTCTCCCATTACCCCCTCACACTACACACACACGACACATACACAAAAGACAATTATAGAAAGATAAAAAATAAAATAATAAAACAATCAAAACAACATACAGAAACTCACGCACCCAAATTCCAAAACATACACCAAACGCACTTTTCTTCTAGCAATACTAACAAAAAAAAAATCGTTCAGCGATAAAAGAAAAATTGAGTTCAGGGTTTTTATTCGTGTTTTCTAATTTGTGGTTCCAGTTGTCGTCTTTTCTTTGTGAATTAATTTTCACAAGAGGTAACAGTTAATCCTTTTTATATAGTTTAATGTCATAATTATACAAGCATTGGTTGCAATATATTGAAATTGTTAAATTTTATATGTGTTTAAACCATTAATATTCGTTGATGCTATAATATGAAGAATGTTCAAATCTTTCATATCAACTTTATGTTTGGATATTTTATATCATTAGACTTGGTGCAAAATAGTTATAACAAACCTTATTTTATTTCAGGTTTAAACAACCCATGATTTATTTCATGTTTAAGTAAAACTATTGTCTACGTTTATTCTTGATTTTATATTTTGATTCTCTTACGATGATACATGTATTTATGGCTTAACAAACTGAAATGTTGAGAATAATTAATAACAAATATTTATAATGTAAGATATTAATTTTAATTAGTAGGTTTTTCTTTTCATTTTAATGACTAAAATAAATAAAAATAAAGGGATAAGGGTCTGAAAAATACCCCAACTTTGGTCGGATTTGCTGTTGCGATACTAAACTTTCATAATGACCTATTACCTCCCTAGACTATTTTATACCGTATTTTTTTACCCCCTGAACTATTTAATAGTGTATTTTAAAGGTATATATGTGCCCACGTGGACACATTACTATTTATAATTTTGCATTTATAATTTGGTCAAATATATATGTTTAAAATACGATATTAAATAGCCTAGGGAGGTAATATGTCCTCATAAAAGTTTAGTATCGCAACAGCAAATTCGACCAAAATTGGAGTATTTTTCGAACCCTTATCCCAAAAATAAAAGATTTTAGATGTCCATAATTCCTAACATGTTTATACTAATGTAACTTATGTAAAATTTGTATGGGAAGAAATATTATTTTAATTTATTTTTATTTTATGTTCTTATTGAATCAAAACATAATTTTTTTCATTATATTAATTTTGTTAAAAAATAAAAAGTATAAAAGAAGAAGAGAAAGAAAAAAAAAAGGGGAGGGGGGGGGGGNGGGGGGGGGGGGGGGGGGGGGCAAAACCACACACGCCCTTGCCCAAACCCTCCCCCACCCCCACCCAAACCAATAGCTCTACTATCTTATTTTGATACTAATAGAATAAAATTAAATTTTAAATAATCAAGCAATAACTAAATAGAAAATCTATTATAATTCAAAATCTCATAACAATTTCAGTTTTTAAAAGAAAGTTACACACATTCTTGAATGATTTAGATTCTATATTTTTTAAACTGTATTTTCACAAAATATGCCTAAGAGTTAGAAAGTTTGCCCTAACTTAAAATTTTTGAAAATATTTCTTTATAAATTACGTATATTTGATTCTCATTTCGATAAGATATATAGATAAATCTTTAATTTTTGTGATTTTAAAAAGTTAAAAGGTTGCTAAAAAGTGAGAAAGATTTTTTTAAAGGTAAGACTATCAATTTGAAATGAAAAGTATTGCTACATTATAGGTTTTACACTTGCTTAATTTTACTTTAACAATAGAGTATCAATTATTAATAAATAGTGGAAGTGTAATTATTTTTATTTTATTTTTTCTAGTATCTTATAAGGTGGACCCCATGACAATTTGCATTGCTGGTTTTCAGTCATCGATTTTGATGGTTCTTTTTTTTTTTATCTTTCAAGAAAATTAATTAATTTTAAAAAGGAAAACAATTAAAAGAATCAAAATAGGAAACATAAAAAAAAACTTTCTTTTCAGGTGGTTCAATCACACTGATACAGAAAAGAGAAAATAATCTTCTTTTTTTCCTTCTTTATCTTCTTCATCTTCTTTTCCTTTCTCATCTCTCACGTTCAACTTTAAAACAAAATATATAGAGAGAAATGAAAAAAAATTTGAAAAGAAATCAACAAGAAAGGTCTTTTCTTTGTATTTCATATTCTTTAACCCTATATTCACATAATCACTGGTTGATCTTTAATGAATATGTAGATCTAACTTTTATTGGCTATGTTTTATTATCATTTTTCACACTCTGTGGTTCAATAATTGACCGGAGACTATACCATATAAGGCCTAATCACAACTTAGTCTTCTTTTTTATTTTTTCTTTATTTAGGAGACCAATTGTTAAAGATATGAACTTGGTACTGTTTTTATTGTTTTATGTGGGGTTTTTATGTTCTTTTGTTCATTTTGCACTTATAATTTGATTGGATTGTAGTTTTTACATTATGTTTTAATAGTTTGCAGTTTCATGAATGATGAAGTTCATGTTGCTATATAGAGTAGTTTGTGATGATATACTTCATAAACTTTCACTTGTGTTAAATTTGTAATGATAAAATTTATATTTGTAATAATAATAATAATCATAATGGTATTTTTTATATTTAATTGAGAAAATAATACCGACATCAAGAGGTCGGTTTTTATTGTAATTCATTAAAAATTCCGACCTCCTGAGGTCGGAATTTTTTCTCAATTAAATATTTTATAATACCAACTTTCGAATGTCGATAAAATTAAATAGTATGTAATTAAATACCGACCTCATGAGGTCGGTATTTTTATTTCATCTAATTACTATTAATTAAAGCGACATCCGAAGGTCGGTATTTTTATTTCATCTAATTACTTTTAAAAGCGACATCCGGAGGTCGGTTTGCGGAAAGCGGGAAAACCAAATTCTGACCTTTGGAGGTCGGAATTTTTCGCGAAAAAAATGAATTACAATAAAAACCGACCTCTTGATGTCGGTATTAAACAAACAAATAAATAACAATATTTTATTTTTTCTCAATAGGTTTTGTGTAAAATAAAAAACAAAAAAAATTATAATACCGACTTCCGTATGTCAGTAAAATTAAATAGTAAAAATAAATTAATATAAAATACCGACCTCATGAGGTTGATATTTTTTATATTTAATTGAGAAAATAATACCGACATCAAGAGGTCGGTTTTTACTGTAAATCATTAAAAATTCCGACCTCTTGAGGTCGGAATTTTTTCTCAATTAAATATCTTCTAATACCGACTTCCGAATGTTGGTAAAATTAAATAGTATGTAATTAAAATACTGACCTCATGAGGTCGGTATTTTTATTTCATCTAATTACTATTATTTAAAGCGACATCCGAAGGTCGGTATTTTTATTTCATCTAATTACTTTTAAAAGCGATATCCGGAGGTCGGTTTGCGAAAAGCGGGAAAACCAAATTCCGACCTCTGGAGGTCGAAATTTTTCCTGGAAAAAATGAATTACAATAAAAACCGACCTCTTGATGTCGGTATTAAAAAAATAAATAAATAACAATAATTTATTTTTTCTCAATAGGTTTTGTGTAAAATAAAAAACAAAAAAATTATAATACCGACTTCTGTATGTTGGTAAAATTAAATAGTAATAAGGTCGGTATTTTTTATATTTAATTGAGAAAATAATACTGACATTAAGAGGTCGATTTTTATTGTAATTCATTAAAAGTTCCGACCTCCTAAGCGACATTTGGAGGTCGATTTGCGGTTTGTGGGAAAACCAAATTCCGACCTCAAGAGTCGGAATTTTTCCCAGAAAATGAATTACAATTAAAACCGACCTCTTGATGTTAGTATTATTTTCTATTTTGATTTAATTTTGTTTAAATTGTCTTCCAAAGGACGATTTTGTGTTATGTAATAAATTAATATTTTCAATTAACTTTAAATAAATTGTCCTCCGAATGACGGTTTTATACAAGTTAAAAAATAATTTAATATAAAATACCAACCTCCCGATGTCAATATTATTTAATTAACATGATTACTTTTATTTATCTTAAAATTTAATGTGATACCGACCTCATGACGTCGGTATTTTTTATTAAATCAAGTTCTAAGTTTATCTTCAAATTCTAATTTCAAGTTCAAGTTCTACTTTCAAGTTCAAGTTCTAAGTTCACGTTCAAATTCTAAGTTCAACTTCAAATTCTAATTAAGTTCATGACATTCAAACATTCATCTTCTACTCATAACACTTCAATTACTAATTTCTAACTTCAAATTAACACTTTACTAACTAGTCCTAAAATCAAATCCAAAAAAATCTCAATTCAACCTCAAATTACATATTCTCAAGTTTAAACTAGTTCTAAAATA
>NC_064286.1:19720789-19767958 GCF_019186545.1 Solanum stenotomum
TTTGTTAAGCATAAGTACCAACACTAGTTGATCCTATTGATGACAAAATTGATTTTCTTGCAAAATCGATTTGTGTCCATCTAGTATTGACACTTAGCTTTAAATTTAGAAATAATATATTTGTTAAGCATAAGTACCAACACTAGTTGATCCTATTGATGACAAAATTGATTTTCTTGCAAGATCGATTTGTGTCCATCTAGTGTTGACATGACAAAATTGATTTTCTTGCAAGATCGATTTGTGTCCATCTAGTGTTGACACTTAGCTTTAAATTTAGAAATAATATATTTGTTGAGCATAAGTACCAACACTAGTTGATCCTATTGATGACAAAATTGATTTTCTTGCAAGATCGATTTGTATCCATCTAGTGTTGATATTAAGCTTTAATTTAGGAATAACGTGTTTGTTAATCATAAGTACCAACACTAGTTGATCCTATTGATGACAAAATTGATTTTCTTGCAAGATCGATTTTTGTCCATCTAGTGTTGACACTTAGCTTTAAATTTAGAAATAATATATTTGTTAAGAATAAGTACCAACACTATTTGATCCTATAGATGATAAAATTGATTTAGCTGGTGTATTTAGTTGTTGGAATTAAGTCAAAACTAAACTAGGTAAAGTTAAAAAGTTATGTTGTTTAAATAAGTTAAAATAAATAATGTGGTTTAGTTAGTGAATTTAGTTGTTGGAATTAAGTCAAAACTAATGTAGTTAAAGTTAAAAAGTTGTTAAGTTGTTTAAATAAGTTAAAATAAATGTTGTGGGTTAGTTAGTTAATTTAGTTGTCGGAATTAAGTCAAAACTAAACTAGTTAAAGTGAAAAAGTTGTTAAGTTGTTTAAATAAGTTAAAATAAATGTTGTGGGTTAGTTAGTGAATTTAGTTGTCGGAATGAAGTCAAAACTAAACTAGTTAAAGTGAAAAAGTTGTTAAGTTGTTTAAATAAGTTAAAATAAATGTTGTGGGTTAGTTAGTGAATTTAGTTGTCCGAATGAAGTCAAAACTAAACTAGTTAAAGTGAAAAAGTTGTTTAAATAAATTAAAATAAAGGTTGTGGGTTAGTTAGTGAATTTAGTTATCGGAGTTAAGTCAAAACTAAACTAGTTAAAGTGAAAAAGTTGTTAAGTTGTTTGAATAAGTTAAAATAAATGTTGTGGGTTAGTTAGTGAATTTAATTGTCGGAATGAAGTCAAAACTAAACTAGTTAAAGTGAAAAAGTTGTTAAGTTTAAGTTGTTTAAATAAGTTAAAATAAATGTTGTGGGTTAGTTAGTGAATTTAGTTGTCGGAATTAAGTCAAAACTAAACTAGTTAAAGTGAAAAAGTTGTTAAGTTGTTTGAATAAGTTAAAATAAATGTTGTTGGGTTAGTTAGTGAATTTAGTTGTCGGAATTAAGTCAAAACTAAACTAGTTAGAGTGAAAAAGTTGTTAAGTTGTTTAAATATGTTAAAATAAATATTGTGGGTTAGTTAGTGAATTTAGTTGTCGGAATGAAGTCAAAACTAAACTAGTTAAAGTGAAAATGTTGTTAAGTTGTTTAAATAAGTTAAAATAAATGTTGTGGGTTAGTTAGTGAATTTAGTTGTCGGAATGAAGTCAAAACTAGACTAGTTAAAGTGAAAAAGTTGTTAAGTTGTGTAAATAAGTTAAAATAAATGTTGTGGGTTAGTTAGTAAATTTAGTTGTCGGAATTAAGTCAAAACTAAACTAGTTAAAGTGAAAAAGTTGTTAAGTTGTTTGAATAAGTAAAAATAAATGTACTATGCTAAGCAAGTGTACTATGCTCCTTATCCATTGCGTAGGGATAAGTCTGATTGGTGGGTTGTAATCAAAACAAAACCGATGGGGCGAGTGGAAGTTGATAATGAATTGGATGTTGCATATCAAAATGAAATATCAAGTGTTTATCAAGTAGTGGATGCTGAGTTAGAAATGAATTTGGAGCATCCTGATCACATTTTAGAAGAAGTTAATAGAGAAGAGTTAGATATGCCAACAAATATGGAGGACGATGAGGAGGAAACTTTCGAAGAGGATGAATGAATAGATGAGGAGGAAACTTCCGAAGATGATGCATGTGAATGGATAGATGATGAAGAAACTTCCGAAGAGGATGAATAACAATTTGTATGTTTAGTTAGTGGATTTTTAGCTATTCATATTTGAGTATATTTTATATTTTAGTAGTTTTAACTTTTGTTTGACATTGTGAAAGACTATTTGGATTAAGCCTTATGTTATGATAACTTTGTTTGATATATTTGTTCGACATTGTGACATTATTTTGTACTACTTTGTTTTAATCTTTATATTTAATTGATATAGATGGTAGATAAAGACAAGGGTAAATAAAAAAAATCCGCTAATCCAAAAAAGAAATTTAAGGCCAATGCTATGAGAAGGCCTACTGGGGTCGTGATATCTGATGAGCCCTCTCGAGTAATATTTCAAAACGAGCCTCAGTTTCAACTACTCACTCGGCACACCAGTCACATAATGCCTCTACTCCTGTGGCTCCACAATCTGGTTATACTATATCTACACCCACTGTAGTACCTAGTTCGGGGTACCAAACTTTGCAGGGCTATTCACATCTTGGTCGTGGGTCTACCATACCATCATCTAGTGCTAGTCAGTGCAATACTTTGAATACTAGTAGTGGATCAATTGGACTTTCCAATCTTCATCTTGAATCCAATGGCTCGGAGCCTAATACTCCCACTACCCAACACTCAAATGCACATAGTCCTCTGCCAGGCGATAGAGACAATTTTCGGAGACTTGTCATCAAGCCATTAGGATACAAGTATGATTTAATTATGTTTTATCTTTCATTTATCTATTTATATTTTAATTGATTGATTATTTTTTGTTTACTCTACTTCGTCAATGAACTCGTATTTCAGCTTACGTCCGGATGTGGGTATGGCAAAGATTATTTTAAAGTGTATCGGAACTCACTATAATGGTGTGTATCCAAATTGGAGTTCGATTCCACTTAACACCTAAGGGCAGATATTAACGAATTTAAGGTAAGAATATATATAAATTAAATTCATATCATATACATTTAAATTCTCTAGTCATTTGAACAATAAATATTTAGTTATTTTTTATTATAGAAATATTATGTATGGGCTACCGAACACGAGGATGACGTTCAAGTGAACTTCAAGCTTAAAACTTCAAAGTTGCTTTCTAGCACATTTTGTGATTGTCGGAGAAAAAACAGAATGCCTACGTTTATGTTACCGGATTGATGGGCTCTGTTACTGAAACATTGGTGTACTAATGAAAAATTTAAAAAGAGGAGTGACATTGGGAAGATGGCTCGCGCATCAGAAAAGGGAGGCTCTTTGCACACTGGTGGAGCTATTAGCCAGGTTACTAGGAAGGAAAGAATGGTATACTTTCTTAATGTAGTAAAATATTTTTTTTCTTTTTTGATTAGTACTTTTTGGAGATTAATGAGATCATATTCTATATATGTTATTTGTAGGAAAAAGAAATGGGTACGTCGGTAACTGTAGCAGAGATGTTCAAGGTTACTCACGTCAAGAAGAGTACGAACCCCACAAAATAAGAAAGATGAATTGAGCCACGTGCTCAAGAGACATATGTAAGAACTCCATTCAAACTAAACTTTTTTTCTTTTCCTTGTATATATTACATTCTTATTCGTAAAGTTCTTTGTTTAAATTACAGGATAGGTATATACGAATATCTCAGGAATATCGTAGTACTCTACCTCTTGAGAGTCAGGACAGACCATTTACACAAGAAGAAAACGAGAATCTTTGGAAACAGAGTGCTGGTGAACCGATTAGAGGTTCAATCTACGGCTATCCAGAAAAGGTGTATCAGAAGAAGAAGTCTTGGTATTGTGGTTCATCATTTTCAAGCTTTGATGGCGGGGATAAAGAGACAATATCTGCAATGGAGAGTAAGATAGCTTATCTCAATGTCGAGCTTGTTGCTGTAGCCGAAAGAGAGAAGAAGAGAGAAGAAAAAGAGAGGAAGAGAGAGGAGGAGATTGCGGCAGCAAAGGAGGTAGAGAACAAGAGGTATGCAGCGCTTCAGGCCCAACTAACTTTTCTTTTTGAATCAAGAAATATTCTTCCTCCATGTCCGGCCAGTAGTGATGAGAATGATAAGTCTGATAAGGAAAGTGAGGGTGATGAGAATGGTACGTCTGACAAGGAGAGTGAGAGTGATTAGGAGTAGTTGTATCTATTTGACATTTTAGACTTCTATATTTTTGGAATTGTTTAATTTGATCGTATTTTAGTTTATTTTGAAGTTGGATGAAGTTTATTTTGAAATAGTTTAATGTATATGTTGAAAATATTGTGTTGTTTTGGTTGTATGAAGTTTATTTGGCTTTGGGTTGTTTTGGTATAAATATGTAGGTGGGCAACTAAAAATTGCAGCAATTTGCTACCTGTTTTGTAGCAGAAAATCGACCTTCAGAGGTCAGAATTTCAAAAATTTAAAAATAAAAATACCGACCTCCGGAGGTCAGAATTTCAACATTACAAAAATAAAAATACCGACCTCCGGAGGTCGGAATTTTACAAATACAGAAATAAAAATACCGATCTCTGGAGGTCAGAATATCAACATTACAAAAAATAAAAATACCGACCTCCGGAGGTCGGAATTTTAACATTACAAAAATAAAATTATCGACCTCCGGAGGTCGGAATTTTAAAAATGTAAAAATAAAAATACCGACCTCCGGAGGTCAGAATTTTAAAAATACAGAAATAAAATACCGACCTCCGGAGATCAGAATTTCAACATTACAAAAATAAAAATACCGACCTCCGGAGGTCAGAATTTCAACATTACAAAAATAAAATTACCGACCTCCGGAGGTCAGAATTTCAACATTACAAAAATAAAAATACCGACCTCCGGCTGTCGGTATTCCAATTCCGACCTCAGAAAGTCGGAAATAATAATATATGAATTTTCCGACATAAAATAAAAACTTACCTCGAGAGGTCAGTAAATAACGACCTCCAGAGGTTGGTATTGAATAGTGACCAAGCTTTTTCCGACCTAAGTTGGGATGTCGATTTTAGGTCAGTATTTCAAGGTAATACCGACCTCCGAAGGTCGGTATTCACTATTTTTTTAGTAGTGTATTGAGATGGAGGCTCTCCCGTTAGTAGTGGCCGAGTATCTAGTCGAAATCTTTTGTCCCTAACTAATGTGCCTCCGTAGGATTTGTCATAAATAACATAGCTAGTGGATCTACCTAAGCTAGAAATTAAGATCCTTTCCTTAGCAAGTAAGGACATCATTTTTTTGGTGTGAGAGCAAGACACCGAATTCCATGTTATGGCTCACATAGTCTATGCCAATTAATAGTAAATATCCCATAAAACGAACTAAGTAATTTTTAAAAGTGTTATGAAGTTTTCATGATGATTTTAAGATGCATTGACCATGTTCATGATTTATGATGTCTTTTAAAGTTTTACTATGTTTAGCTTGGTCATGCTTTCCATGTTTTCGATTATGTCCTCTTATATCATGTTTCATGTGTTATTGCATTTCTCTCATACTTAGTACATTCCACGTACTAATACATATTTGTGCCTACATTGTTTCACTAATGTAGAGCTTGGCGACTCTTATCTCTCAATTCGTGGCTAGTTGACCACTTTAGAGAGTCCTCATACTTCGAGGATGATGTCGCCTTTATTGTTGTCTTATGTTTCGAATATTGTATGTGGTGTATCGGTTACATCCCGACCATTCTTTTTTATGTAATAGATGACTTGTCAAGACTATGTTAGACTTTCGTTTTAAATGTCAAACTCTTTTCTTAATATGAGATTCTTTACTTTTGTCTATTACTATGTGTATATGTATGTCAAGTGGCTTGTGTAGGGCCTCTCGGGGTATTATACGACATGTCACGGCTCGGATGTACTTTGGGTCGTGACATTTGTAGAGGACCTTGCTCCTTTTTGAGTTAAAGACCCTAAAATAAGAGTTAATGTGGATTACACTTGCAGTGTTTGTTGTCCCAACATAGTGGCCTTGATCCTCGTAATAGTTCTGAAACTTTTAAAGGTAATACCAAGGATTGCTTATACTTCATCTTAGAAATTGGATTCAACGGTCTAGAGGAAGTTGATTGAGAATTGATCTTCTTGGAAGTCATTTCTATATTCTTTGCTGCTTGAAAAGTTGAGATGAGAGGTAGAGATTGCCCCACTACGGGTGTCAAAATTTATAGACAATATAATTCGCATTGAGAAAATAATAATCAAGCTTGGAAAATGTAGCAACAATCATAATATTTAATTTCAAATATCAGTGTTATAATTTCTATGAATCATCTTATTCGTCTTTTTAAATATAAATTCAAGGATCGTAAATTGGATCTTGAATGTTGATGAACTTGATCTTGATCTTGACTTGTACTTGAATTTAATGAAAGTCGAGCTTGATCTTGAATATAATCTTGATGAACTTGAACTTGCTCTTGACTACTACCTGAATTCAAGGGTCTTGAGCTAGTTTTTGAATTTGTTGGTCTTGATCTGGAGTTGTTCTTGAACTTGTAGTTTGTGAAGAAATCTGTGGCATTTAATCCATGAGTTCTCTCTGCTTCTTGTTAGAATTCTGGCGTCTTTTATGATGAAAACAATTATTTCTTTGGCCAATCAAATTTAAGTGACATGACATATTGGGCTTTAGTAAAGCGGGTTAATCATTTGTAGGCCAAAGCAATGGACTAGCCCAATGAAATTGAGTTTTAATCAAATTCATATTTATTGAATTCAAATAATTAATCTAATCATATTAATTCATAATATTTATCTAACTAATATATCTTGAATTTAGTATATAACCCGAATCATTTTATAAATTTATGTCCATTAAATTTTAAATGATTGCACTTACACTTTTCTTTTGCTTAATTATGTTTTTGTAGATAACAAATTTGTTATAAGAAAAACGTTGATGGCTTTTCAAAAACATACAAGAATTGGGAAACACAATACAAGTGTGTTTTCCATGGCAAAACATTTCAATTCTTTTGGGACTAGCACACATGGTCTTGTCTATCTATAACCTATGGCATCCAATGCTACTACTCTCTCCACATTTCAATTTATTAAACTGATTTTGACATGATATGAAATTTTATTTGATTTGAATGTGACTTTGAATTTAATAATATAAAGAAGATTTTTCAATCTTGAAATGTTAAACTAAAAATATGTAGAATCTACCATACTGTCTTTTAATCTCGTAGTCTTAATCATATCATGTAAAAGTTATAAGTAAAGAAGAGTTATCAAAAAAAGAAAATAGGACAAACAAGTTGAAATAGGGGAATCTAGTACTACTAATTATTTTCTTTAAGATAATATTTTTCTTTTAAAAAATAAAAGAAGATAAAACTATATGAGCTGTATAAATAAAAAGAATAAAAGAAGACCTAGTTTATTTATTTATTTTGGAGAAAAGGTCAAATATGTCCCTTTAACTATTCAAAATTGGTAAATTTTATCATATGTTATGTTTTGACCTAAAAATGCCCTCGTCATTTTATTTTTGGCATAAATATGCCCTTCAACTAGTTTTTATATAATACTAGTGCAGTAACGCCCGTAACTATGCACGGACCCAAGAGTTAAAAGAATATTTTTTGGAAAAATTACCTAAAGACACATCTCATTTTACCATAATTTTCTAAAATTTTCAAAAATGCCTCTCGGATACATCGCTCTCCTCTCGCTAATACATCCCTATCTGTCTATCCGATACATCCCTCCCCTCTTTGATACATCCCCCACCTATATATCCGGATGTTTACTGATGTATCCGGATGTCCTATCCCCTCTCTGTTACATCCCTCACCTCTCAGATACATCCTTCACCTATGTATCCGGATGTGCCCCTCTATGATACATCCCTCCCCTCTCGGATACTTCCCTCACCTATGTATTTGGATGTCTGGTAATGAATCCGGAAGTCCACTGATGTATCCGAAAGTCCACTGATGTATCCAAAATTCATAAATTTTAAGAGATTTTTGTAATTTAGAAAAGTGTAGGGAAATAATATAATTAGTTCTTAAAACTATGGGATTTAGGTAATTATTTATGCAATGTAAGTTATTTTAATATACCAAATGAAAAAATCCATAAAATATAATCATTGCATAATGCAAGTATAACTAATACAAGTGTTACGAATGCAAGTATTACTAACACTTTCTATTTTACATTATTCTTATACACTCTATCAAACGATCTTAAGTGATCGGAAAAATGAGGCAAAATGTTTATTGGGTCAAAACACTTTACCCAATTATATTATTGTGCTTATAGTTTTATCTATAACTATTGAGTCACTTGTATGAATGACATTTGAGATTCAACAATTTTGATTAATTGACACATTGAACCTTTTTTACTATCGGAGCCGTGTTTTCAAAAACGTTTTTTGGGGCAAGTTTTGGGATGGGGCGTATAAAAAATGTTGAGCGCAAATTGAAGATGTAGATTCATAGGGCATAAGTTCTAGAATTTGGTATGTAAGCTCCAAACTTAAAAACGTAAGTCCTGGGCGTAAAAACATATGCTCTGGGAGTTTTTTTTAAACCTTTTTTGCTTTAAATCATATTCTTTTTATTATTGGTGTAATGATGTTTCTCAAATAGTAATTGTAATACTTTTTCCTTCATTATTGGTTATTAATACCTTTCTCAAATAAAAATCATAATATTTTGTCTATATATTATAAGTTATTTATTAAAATTTATTTGTAAAATATTTGAAAGTCTTACTTTTTTTTTCTTAGTAATAAAATTATAAAATTATAAAATTGAATATACATGAGACTATGCTCCGAGATCCATATGGCTTACGCCTTGTGTCTTACATCTCATCCCCTACTGCATAAAAAGTCTCGCTTCACTCCCCCGCCTTTTAAAAACACGAGAGAATATGGATTGATTTTATGTTCGATGGGAGCGCGTCATAGTTGTCCCAACTCATCATTTTTGTTCGTGACATATCAGCTTATAAAGATTAATTAAATATAATTATAATTCATGATATTAGTAATCTTCAAAATCAAGAAAAACGAACTTTCTCTACGACAGGTTATATCACAATAATTTGCACTTAAAAATCCATTTTGGGACAAAACATACACAATGAATAGCATATCATTGTAAAAATAAGAATGTGAACCAATGTAAGTCCTAATAGGCGTACAGAAATCACCATATATGGACTATGGTTGTTCATGATGCTAATTAAATAGAGTAACTAATGAATAGATCGATATTATGTTTGTTTTTCCATCTTACTATGAGGGTCTTTCCTGATTTTCTTACCATAATTGTTGGAATGAAAATCGAGAAAGAGTAGCAAGAGTGAAGCATTAAAAACAATATCGACACACCATAGTCCAAATCCAGAGCAGCCTGCAGTAGTAAAGTGATAGTACAACATAATAGGTGAACATATAAATCCCAAAATGAACTGAATAATTTGACAGTCTGTGACTAACTTTTTCCACCAAGGCTTTTTCCCAATAGCACAAAGGAAATAATAAGCGTACATTACAACATGAACTGAAGCATTGATCATAACAACAATATGGATCAACGACTGCCTAGCGTAGATCCCAAGATAACAAAGAAGAGGCACCATCGTATGGTGGTACACGTGGAGGAATGAGAGCCTTCATGATCGAGATCTACTAAGAATGATCAAAAGAGTGTCCACAAATTCAAGAATCTTTGACAAGTAATAAACGTGGATCCAAAAGAACACGGGTCCACGTGGAAGAGTAGTACTATTATTGTCCGCAGGGAAGCAAAATACCCATCGTCTCCAATCATGTCGTGGCATTTGGTGGAAGACAGCGAGGCTGCAGCCAACGATCATGATAACAGAGACGAGGCAAAGGACCAGGCTGTGCACGGCCGTGATGCGGTGGAGAGAGGTGGTTGGGAGTGTGGGGAGGAGTGATGAGAAGCAAAAAGATAATAGTGTAATGGACAAGTAAATAGAAATTGAGAGGGTGAGGAAACAGAGGGAGGAACCAAAAGTGTGGCCTTGTTTCCACTCAAATTGGCTAATGGTTGGGTGGTCAACAAGCCAATAGTGAACTCTAGTATAAAGATCTTTCATTTTTAGAGTTCAACTTATAAATGGAACTCTATATCGAATGCATAAATATACATATATAGAGTGTCAAAGTGTCTGCTAATTAAAAATATTCATTTTACTCTTGGCTTTTGCATGTATAATAAGGTTCAACCTTAAAATATTAAGAGCATGTTTGATATTGTTGTTGGGAGGTCAAAAGTTTTTTTTCTTTTATAAAAAAAATATCTTTTTTGAAAAATCAAGTGTTTGTCAAACCCTCAAAAGTATTTTTAAATAGAAGCAGAAGCAGTTTTTCTGTTGTCGAGAAGAAGCTAAAAATTTCTGTTTCTTAAAAAAAGTAGAAGCAAAAAATTATTTTTTTGAAGACTAAAATATCTCTTACATATTTACATATTTATCAATATATCTCTTATTTAATTAATTAGCATATTTCATAAGTTTTTTAAAGTTTCATTCAAGAATTTTATTTTTTATTTTATTTATGTTTATATATTATTATTTATATTTTATATATTATTTTACGTATTATTAGAAATAGGTAATAATAATATTTTGCATGATTAAAAAAAAAGTAACAATTAAAGATTTTAGCTCTCCCAAAAATGTAACAAATAAAATAATTTATTTTCTTAATTTACGTATTCCATTATTTTAATTATATATATATATATATATATATATATATATATATATATATAACTTTAGAGGATTATGACAAAAAAAAAATAGCAAAAGATTGAATCCAAAAAAAAAATAGGTTACAAATAACAAAAATGTTCTTCTTTTCAATATTTTTCAACAATACTTTAGTAAAATCTTAAAAAATAATAATTAAATATTTCAACTCCCCTAAAAAGATAACAAATAAAAAAATTATTTTTCTTAGTTTAAATAATCTTAAAAGCACATTGTTATTTGACATTTTGGTAATTTGACTATCAAAAACACTTTTTCTTTTATAAAAGATAGTCAAACACAAATTGCTTATGAAAACACTTTTTAAATAAATTTGCCAAAGATAACTTTTTTTTTAAAAGCACTTTTAAAAAAAGCTATTTTAAAAAAATACTTCTAAAAATAAGCAGTTTTTAGCAGTAATAACAAACATACTCTAAGTTTAATATGAAATTTATTTATTGGATCCCCCACTTATATATCTGATAAAAGTAACATTTTCCATAAACTTAAAGTCAAATGTCATCCTAATATGTGCAAAGCTAAGTTTTACTTTTTCGATTCATTTTTACTTAGCTTGTTAAATTTGAATTTTGCATGCCTATTAAGAAAAATATTATTTCCTCCATTTCAAATTAATTTAATTATCGAGAAATTTTTCATTTTTCAAATTAACTTAATTGTTCAATTTTCAGGATAACTTTTAAAATATTCTTCCAATTTTACCCTTGATCAGTTAGTATCGAAATTAGTTATGATAATGAATATTTAGTTATTTTAATCATAAATTTGACAATAATTAATAAGGGTAAAACTGGGAAGCTATGCCTAATTTATGTTTTAACCTTCTTTTCTTTAAGGGAGTGAAACACATCAACAATTCAATTAAATACATATTTTACAGTTATTCCTTATTTTTTTTAGAACTGATTTAAAATTATTTTTTAAAATAACTTTAATTAATTAAATCTATGATTTTTGTGGTGTTGACACGTAGGCATTTTTTCTTCTCTTATTATATATAGATTATTATTATTATTATTAGATAAATACTTTTTTGATAATCAGTTTTTAATTATGTATATATTATTGTTTTTTTTAAACTGAAAATTCAAGAATGCGTGTTACATTTTTTACCGTTATACCCTATTTTTTAGAACTGATTTTAAAAAATGTTTTAAATGTTATAAAATAATTACTTAGCAAACTAAGACAATAGAAAGAGTAATGTACTGTATTTATTCCTTCATTCGTTATTTTCTTCAAATGAAGTGCAAAGCTCTTTTATAGGCAATGTGCATGAGGTAGTGGATGGCAGACACAAGCCATCCATCTCTTGGCACAAGGTGCACAAAAAAGTCACACTTTTAACGTTGCCATACACATACTATCCATAAGCCACGTTGAGACATCCATATGTTCATAACACACCCCCTTGGATGTCTATGCCTAACTAAAGAAACTTTTAGGGAAGGAAAATGAGTACATATATCTTTAAATACGCATTTGTTTGTTGCCTCATTAAAAACTTTGTTAAGAAAACTCAATGGGACAAAATCTAGACAAAGGAAAAAAGAGTACAATGCGTATTCTACTCCCCCTGATGAAGACCACTATTTATATTGTGAAGTCTTCCAATTTTGTGTACCATCTTCTCAAGAGTTGAGGCTGGTAAAGATTTGGTGAATAAATCTACTGGATTATCACTTGAATGGATTTGTTGTACATCAATATCACCATTCTTCTGGAAATCATGTGTGAAGAATAATTTTGGTGAAATGTGCTTCGTTCTATCTCCCTTTATGAAGCCTCCTCTTAATTGAGCTATGCATGCAACATTGTCTTCAAAGAGCACTGTGGGTACCTTGATATCATACTTCAAACCACTTCTTTCTTTGATGAAATGTATCACTGAACTCAACCATACACATTCTCTACTTGCTTCATGAACGACTATTATCTCAGCATGATTTGAAGAAGTAACGACAATGGACTGCTTCGTAGATCGCCATGATATAACAGTACCTCTGTATGTGAACAAATAGCCTGTTTGAGATCGAGCTTTATGTGGGTCAAATAAATAACCTGCATCTGCATGACCAACAAGATCTGAACTATTTTTGTTAGTATAAAACAGACCCATATCACTAGTCCCTTTTAGATATTGCAATATATGTTTAACTCCATTCCAATGTCTTCGTGTAGGGGAAGAACTATATCTTGCTAATAAATCAATAGAAAATGCTATGTCAGGTCTCGAGGCATTAGCAAGATACATAAGTGCGCCAATTGCACTAAGATAAGGTACTTCAGGATCAAGTGGTTTCTCATTCTCTTTTTGAGGTCGGAATGGATCTTTACTCACTTCAAGTGATCGGACAACCATTGGAGCACTTAATGGATGTGCTTTGTCCATGTAAAGTTGTTTCAAAATTTTCTCAGTATAGGCAGATTGATGGATGAAGACCCCGTCTGCTAAATGTTCTATTTGTAGACCAAGACAAAGTTTTGTCTTTCCAAGGTCTTTCATCTCAAATTCTTTATTTAGATATTCAATTGCCTTTTGAACCTCTTCTGGAGTTCCAATGAGATTAATGTCATCAACATAAACAACAAGAATAACAATGCCTGATGTTGTTTTCTTAATAAAAATACAAGGATAAATGACATCGTTTATATAATCTTGTTTTATCAAGTACTTACTGAGGTGATAATACCACATGCTCCCTGAATGCTTTAAGCCATATAATGACTTTTGTAGCTGATTGAACACATTTCCCGAGATTTTGAACTATATGCTTCAGGCATTTTAAGTCTTTCTGGAACTTTCATATAAATTTCATTATCAACTGAACCGTAAAGATAAGCTGTTACCACATCCATCAGATGTATTTCAAGGTTTTCATGCACAGCTAAACTGATGACATATCGAAAAGTTATTACATTCAAAACCGGTGAATATGTTTCTTCACATTCGACACCGGGTCGTTGAGAGAATCCTTTCGCAACAAGGCGTGCCTTGTATCTTACAATTTCATTTCTCTCATTTTGCTTTCGTACGAAGACCAATTTATAGCCAACTAATTTAACATCACTAGGCGTTTGGACTACTGGTCCAAAAACCTCACGTTTAGCAAGTGAGTCTAATTCTAATTGAATTGCCTTTTGCCATTTTGGCCAATCACATCTTCGTCGACATTCTTCAACAGTTAGAGATGCAAGATCCTCATTGTCTTGCATAATGTTAAGTGCAACATTATATGCGAA
The DNA here is from genome assembly GCF_019186545.1 of Solanum stenotomum. Taxonomy (NCBI): domain Eukaryota; kingdom Viridiplantae; phylum Streptophyta; class Magnoliopsida; order Solanales; family Solanaceae; genus Solanum; species Solanum stenotomum. Next base: position 19,734,897 of record NC_064286.1, read on the forward strand.
AACATTATTCACTACAATTTTTGATCGATCTAAACTTATCCCATTACTTGTAGAACTTATTGAAAGTTCTTCATTCACTAGAGTCTCGGGTTCACTGATTTCTTCAAGAATATCAGGATTAATCAGATCTTGAACTTCTTCATGAAACTCTTTTATAGTGTCATCTTTATTACTTTTCGTGCTTCTTTTTCTAGAATTTTTGTCTTTTGAACCCAATGGTCTCCCACGGTTCAAGCGTGTTTGGGATTCAGAAGCCATGACACTTGTAGATGGTCCTTTTGGGACGTCAATTCAGATAGGCACATTCAATGTAGGAATATGTGACTTTGTTATCCTTTTCAAATCAGTAAATGCGTCTGGCATTTGATTTGCTATGTTTTGCAAATGAATGATCTTCTGGACCTCTTGTTCACAAACAGGGGAGCATGGATCAAAATGAGATAATGATGAAACTTTCCATGCAATTTCACTTTTAAGTTCCTTTTTCTCTCCCCCTAATTGCGGAAAAGTTGTTTCATCAAATCGACAATCTGCAAATCTTGTAGTGAATAAATCTCTCGTCAATGGCTCAAGGTAGCGAATTATGGAGGGTGAATCAAACCCAACATATATGCCTAACCTTCTTTGGGGGCTCATCTTAGTGTGCTGAAGTGGTGCTACTGGCACATATACAACACATCCAAAAATTCATAGATGAACAATATTTGGTTCATGATCAAATACTAATTGTGACAGAGTATTTATTATAATGAGTCAGTCTGAGATGAACAAGTGATGCTGCATGTAAGATAGCATGACCCTAAACAATAGCGGACAACTTAGTTTTCATAAGTAGAGGTCTTGCTATCAATTGTAAGCGCCTAATAAATGACTCAGCAAGGCCATTTTGAGTCTGAACATGAGCTACAAGATGTTCAACTGTTATCCCTATTGATAAGCAATAATCATCAAAATCTTGGGATATGAATTCTCCAGCATTATCAAGGCGAATTGCCTTAATGGGATAATCTAGGAATTGCGCTCTTAATCGTATCATTTGTGCCAATAATTTTGCAAACGCCAGGTTGCGAGATGATAAGAGGCACACATGAGACCATCTTGAAGATGCATCTATTAAGACCATAAAATATCTAAACAACCCACTAGATGGGTGAATAGGTCCACATATATCCCCATGTATATGTTCCAAAAATTGAGGGGATTCAATGTTAACCTTCATTGGTGATGGCCTAGTAATCAATTTGCCTTGATAACAAGCAACACATGAAAACTCGTTACTCGTAAGAATCTCCAAGTTCTTTAATGGATGTCCATTTGAGTTTTCAATGATTCATCTCATCATTATTGATCCAGGATGACCTATTCGGTCATGCCAAAGCACAAAAGTTTTTAAGTTAGTAAAATTCTGGTTTACGATAGAGTGTGCTTCAATTGTACTTATTTTTGCATAATATAAGCCAGAAGATAAAGTTGATAATTTCTCCAACACATATTGCTGGTCTGAGACAATCTTCGTAATACCAAGATATTCAACATTCATTTCATTTATTGTCTCAACATGATATCCATTTTGGCGAATATCTTTAAAACTTAACAGGTTTCTTGGGGATTTAGAAGAGAACAATGCATCTTCTATAACAAGTTTTGTCCCCTTAGGCAGAAATATAGTAGCTCTTCCAGAGCCTTCTATTAAGTTCGAATTACCAAAAATTGTAGTAACTTTTGCTTTTCTTCTAAGCAAGTAAGAGAAGTATTTCTCATCTTTGAATATGGTGTGCATTGTTCCACTATCAATTACACAAATATCTTCATGATTGATCATTGATCCAAATTTTTTTGAGAGGTATCCATTCAAGATAAAAGATATAAACAAAGTAAACATTATAATATTATTACTAAAAAAAAAATTACACAATCTTTTACATATTTACAAGACTAGGAAAACATATTCATACTAGTTCGTACAAATGACGGAAGTGAAATATATTTACATTATTACAGACCCATCACCTATCAGTTGATCTATTTTTCCTTCGGGATTCTCAAAGAAATCCACTACATCTAGATGCATGGGTTTAACATTATCTTCACAGATAGAGTTGATTTCTGCATTATTTTTCACCTCCTTTAGGGAGGCTTGATACAGTTCAACCAGGTGCCTTGGCGTACGACAGGTACGTGACTAATGCCCTTTTCCACCACATCAATAGCATTTGTTGTCTGAATTTTTCTTCTGCACCACTTCATGCGTTTCATTCTTCTTTTTACACTACTGGTGGTGAGTGTTATTATTTAGTGCAAGACGATCATCATGATTGAAATTTCTTCCTCGACCACTGCCACGGCCACGACTAGGGCCATGACCTTTTCCACGCTTAGATTGGTGAAAAATTACCGTATTTACTTCAGGAAATGGCATAGAACCAGTAGGTCGAATTTCATGGTGTTTCATCAGTAAGTCAACAACAAGGAGATGTGAAATTGATTTTGAATATTTTTTAAATCCTATTTCTCGGTATTGCTGCTGCAGGAGCATACTCGAGGCAGGGAAAGTAAAAAATGTTTTCTCCAACATATCATGTCAGTGATATTTTCTCCACATAATTTTAATTGTGAGATGATTTAAAACATGGAAAAATTATACTCACTGATAGATTTAAAATCTTGAAGTCTCAAATGGATCCAGTCATAACGTGCCTGTGGAAGGACGACCAACTTCAGGTGGTCATATCTATCTTTTAAATTATTCCACAACACTAGAGAATCTTTAACAATGAGATATTCCATTTTTAAACCCTCATCAAGGTGATGACGGAGAACTATCATCGCCTTAGCATGGTTTTGGTTCGATGCCTGATTTTTTTCTTGGATGGTGTCTTCCAGACCCATCGCATCAAGATGAATTTCTGCATCAAGTACCCATGATAGATAGCCTTTTTCCGATATGTCTAAAGCAAGAAATTCAAGTTTAGAAAGATTTGACATTTTTTAAGAAAGGAAAATTTATACCTTCGAGACTTTTAAAGTCTTTACTTGAACTGGCAGAGACTCGTGCTGATAACATGTTATAAAATAATTACTTAGCAAACTAAGATTAACACATTAAAAGAAGAACAATAGAAAGAGTAATGTACTGTATTTATTCCTTCATTCGTTATTTTCTTCAAATGAAGTGCAAAGCCCTTTTATAGGCAATGTGCATGAGGTAGTGGATGGCAGACACAAGCCATCCATCTCTTGGCACAAGGTGCACACAAAAGTCACACTTTTAACGTTGCCATACACATACTATCCATAAGCCACGTTGAGACATCCATATGTTCACAACATTAAAAACAGTTTTAATTATTTAAAAATCAATTTTTTTTGGCATTGTCTTAAATATTTATCATTAAAGTAAATTTTTCAACCTCTTTAAAAACAATTTCGAACTCCAAATTTTCTGAGCTTTTTAAATTTTGATAATAAATATAGATTTTGAAGTTATTCCCTATTTTTTTGGAATTGATTTAAAATTATTTTTGTGCTGCTGACACATAAGGGTTTTTTCTTTCTCCTATTATTTATAGATAGATTCTTTAATCAAGGGTCTTCTTCTTTTTGTCTTTTTATTTTTATTTTTAATGTCAATTGCTAGTATGTCTCACTTCGTGAAATTACATAATTTTGCGTGATTATTAATAAATGTGAATATAGTAATAATGCAATTATGATAATTTGTATATTGTGATAATGACACAATTTAATAGGTTAGGTTTAGCTAGCGTTTGGCCATAGATTTTCAAATATTCTTGGCAAATATTATTTGGGTGAAAATTTCACCATGTGTTTGGTCATAGTATTTGGGAAACATATTTCACTTTTTAGAAAAACATGATTTATACCCTAAGTTTTAAAAACTGTCAAAACTAATCATAAGTTTGTATTACAAGTCAATTGGATCTTCCTTGCAACAAATAACAAGTAGTGTCCATGACACTGGAGCAATGTGATAGTTGAAGTGAGTGCAACAAGCATCATTCCATACAACGTGAAGTAGACAAAGCACTTGACTTTGTTACCCTGAGCCGATTGTTCATCATTTTCATCAATATCACTTTCATATTTCATCACTACTTTAGTGATCACGTAAAAGATTATGTAGTACAATGCAAACAACTAATATAGAGGGTGTTTGTAAAAGATAAAAGTTCGGTGTAAAATTTCAATTTGTAAAAGATCCCAACTAATGAGATTTGGCCCAAACACTAGAAATAATTAGTATTTGAAAATTTGAGATATTTGTCAAAATATTTGCCAAATAATTACTAATTCTATGGACAAACACTATTTACCAAATTTTACTTGGGAAATCTATGGCCAAACGGGTCCTAATATCATGGACCTAGTAGCTAGGTTAGAAGTAACGGTAAAAATGACTGTTCTCTTCCATCAACATGTGTGCTTCACCTGCCTGCTAACTCTCTTCATTTCAAGGAGTATTTCATTTGCAGCAATATTGTGATCACGTGGAACACATTGTTCATTTGTTCATTTCCAACTTCATTTCAATATTTAACGATATGGCAAATTGGTAATTACAGTTTGTTTAATTTCAAATCTTCTCAAATTTAGAACAGAGTATCGGGACTTTTAAAAATTAATTTGATATAGTTTGATATTCTTAAATTTAATTTCAATATTTAGTGGTATAGTAAATTGGTAATTATGACTTATTTTAATTTCATAATTTCAACTTTTACATAATCATAGAATATAAAATTATGAATTATAAAAATTAATTCAATATAATTTGATATTTTAAAGTTTGATTTCAATATTTAGTAGCGTGGTAATGTCATGCCCCGAAATAGGGGGCGTAACTAGCACTCGATACCCTAATACATCGAGTTACCCACTGAAACATACTAGCTAAACCAAACTTGTGAGGCAAAAAGATTGGGCAGCACAACCTCTAAAAAATGAAGCCTAGACCCAGAGGTCATTACCTGAAAGAGAATAACCATACAAACAATGGTAGACAAATCGAAAAAGAAAAAAAAATAAAGATGTACTATCTAACCAACGAGGCCACAACCGAAAAAATACCTACTTACACACACACCTATATATACATGCCAAGACTATTGGCTGGAGGTTGAAACATACAAAAAGAAAACCTAGAATATTGTGTCCACAATAGCTTCTATGAGTGACATAAGCACTGTCGGGACAAGGCCTCGACTATACCTAAACTGTACAACAAAAGTAAACATCCTCTGATAGCCCCAGGATAAGATGGATCTTACCAACTCATAGTTGAACCTGAATCCTAGCGGGTGGGTTGATTAGAGTCCCTGCCTGTACCTGCTGGCACAAAACAAAAAGTAGCGTCCCCAGGCAAAGGGACTTCAGTACGAATAAAAATGTACTGGTATGTAAAGCGAAAAGTAAAATCATAAACATTTACTGTAAAATGGTAATAGAGATACCACCTGAAACTGAAACCCAAATAATCTCCATGGGTGACCTTTAACCCCCTACTACTTAAATATGCATGGTATGCTCGTTTAATCATATGTTGTGAATACATGTATATATATATAGATGCAAATGCATGACATACCCAACCAAATGCTAGGAATGGTGGTGCTTTCCGATAGCGAACCGGCATCATATTCGCCAACTTGTGGCCATCTGTGTCTCATATGTATAAATATACGCAATAGGCTCCATACCTCCTGATTATAGCTTGGCAGTAGAATGCATATCATGTCATGTCATGGATTTATAACACCTATGAGTTACTGTTGTCATGTTGCCAATCTTTTCCCGTTTGTAGTCTTGTTCTCATAACCCTATAATAACTTTCGTATAACATATAACAATCTCATGGAACTTGATATGTTCTTCCAAATAAGCTTGAAAAGTTAACTCGAATTTTAGAAGGATAACCTAACCTTGTTAATATTCATAACAGGTTTAAGGTGACTTACTTACTTCCTAGATAATTTATAAAAGAAATATTTCAAAAACCAAGTGTTCTAAAAGTTTACATTTAAATTATATTTGAGAGTTTTGAAGTTCGTGAACTACTTTAAAGTTTTTCTTTAATAATAACTTTAGTGGAGAAAGAGGGCTGGTCACAAGTAGTAAGGGTCTCGCGTGACACTTTAATTCACATCACCCAAGGAAGAATACGAATTCATACGTGCGGACATATAATCAAGAAAACTGATAGAATGACGTGTAGATGTCGAACACTCTATTTATCGGAATGAGTGAAATATCAAAATAACAGAATCATGAAAATAATTCAGCTGAGATCCCAATGCCTTTCACTGATGGTCTTCCTAGCAAGAGAATAGCAAAATATCACATTTGGCATTTTAGGAATTTCCCAGGAGTGGTGTTAAAATGAGGGACGTAGCTTCGCCTTAACATACCCTTTCAATGAAAGCTCGAATGACCATAGCTTCTGCACGAAAGTTGTTCCTTACGTCCTAAACTTCGCAAAGACTATATACACACAGCTGGTACACACCTATAAACAGTTCATAATTGTTCTTAAATCAGCAGATTTGCCAAATGGCCTCAACTTGATGAAATGTCCGTAGAATTTCATAAAAACAATCATAAAAGAGTCTCGAGATGATTACCTTAGTTAACCATGCCATATTACGCCACATATATTATGCACGACTAGAGAAAAAGTACGGGATCTTACATTCTCCCCCCTTATGAACATTCGCCCGCGAATGGATCTAAACAATTCCTTGGTTGTAATTTCTTTTTTTTCTTACAGTACTTTATTTGCGAGTCTATATTTGTTACAGTCGCAAACCTGAAGTCAAATTCTGAAAATTTTAACTACTAAGCTTTGCATAGCTATCTCGTAAGAAGACATATAAATTTCACCTTTAAGTTACTTAAAATATAACTAAGTCATTGTGAAGAAATAATTGCCAATAATCGAAATGTGACTCACCTTAAGTCGTAAACAGTTGAGGGTACTCCTTCCTCATTTCCTCTTCCGCTTCCTAAGTCATTTCCTCGACGTTATTTCTCCATAATACTTTCACAGAAGCTACATCTTTATTTCGAAGTTTCTGACTTGCCGATCTCAAATAGCTATTGGTACCTCTGCATAAGATAAATCCTTAGCGATACAAATATTTTCAATGGGCATAATACGTGAAGGATCTCCAATGCACTTCCGCAACATAGAAACATGAAATACAGGATGAACTGCTTCCAATTCTGAAGGCAAATCAAGCTCGTATGCCACCATATCGATCTTTCGAATAATCTTATACGGTCCAACGTACCTAGGACTGAGCTTCCCTTTCTTTCCGAATCGCATGATGCCCTTCATAGGCGATACTTTCAGGAAAACCCAATCTTCTACCTCAAACTCTAAGTTCCGTCGATGAACATCTGCATAAGACTTCTGTCGACACTATGTTGTATGAAGACGATTTCTAATAAGCTTAACCTTTTTCAATCGCTTGTTGGACTAGATTGGGACCTAGCAAATCTGCTTCCCCGAGCTCAAACCAACAGATTGGGGACCTACACTTCTACCCGTATAGTGCTTCGTAAGGGGCCATCTGAATACTAGCTTGAAAGCTGTTATTGTAAGCGAACTCGATAAGAGGTAGATGTTGATCCCAACTTTCTCTAAAATCCAACACAGAAGCACGCAACATATCCTCAACCGTTTGAATAGTACGTTCTGCCTGTCCACCAGTTTGTGGATGAAAAGAAGTGATAAGATTTACCTGAGTGCCTAGACCTTTCTGTAACGATCTCCAAAAATGTTCTGTAAATTGAGCTCCTCGATATGAGATAATAGATAATGGAACTCCGTGAAGACGAACAATCTCCTGAATGTAAAGCCTAGCATAATCTATAGCTAAATATGTCGTCCTAACTGGCAAGAAATGAGCAGATTTTGTTAGCCTATCGATAATTACACAAATGGAATCAAACCTTCGTGGAGTGCGAGGCAAACCAATGATGAAGTCCATATTTATCATATCCCATTTCCATAACGGAAGCTCAATATACTGGGTTAGGCTTCCAGGCCTCTTATGCTTTGCTTTAACTTGTTGACAGTTGAGACATTCAACTACCATCTCCGTAATATCGTTTTTCATGCCATTCCACTAATAAATATGTCGAAGGTCCTGATACATATTTGTCGCTCCAAGGTGAGATGCATATCTAGAATAATGGGTTTCTGAGAGAATATTTGTACGGAACTTCCCAACTGCCGGTACATACAAGCGACCCTGGTATCTAAGGACTCCATCTCCAGTTAGCTTAAATAAGGGGTGTTGCTGCTGTGGAATCTTTTCCCTCAATTTTCTAAGCTCAAGATCTTTATGTTGCCGCCTTTTTACTTCAGCCACAAAGGAAGATTCTGCCATATTCTTAATGACATTACCTCTGCCTCCTGCATCTACTAAGCGTACTTGCAAATTAACTAGTTGGCATATGTATTTTGTAATTCCAACCTTATCAACTTCAACATGACTTAGACTACCCATGGACTTCCGGCTGAGCGCATCAGTAACAACATTAGCTTTGTCGGGATGATATAAAATGTCAACATCGTAGTCCTTTAATAATTCTAGCCATCTCTTTTGTCATAGGTTCAACTCCCTCTGCTTAAGTAAATACTGAAGGCTCTGGTGATCGGTGAACACATCTATATGAACCCCGTATAGATTATGTCACCAAATTTTTAGGGCAAAGACAACTGCAGTCAACTCAAGATCGTGTGTAGGATAATTCTGCTCGTGCTTCCGCAGCTGTCTAGGGACGTATGCAATAACCTGACCATGCTGCATAAGAACACAACCTAGGCCAATTCTTGAGGCATCACAATAAACAACATAACCCTCATTACCATCTGGAAGAGTTAAGACAGGTGCAATGGTAAGCCTTTTTTAGTTCATACAAGCTCTGCTCGTATGCCTCGGTCCACTGAAACTTCGTTGCCTTGTGTGTCAAATTTGTCAGTGGTGCAGAAATAGAAAAGAATCCCTCCACAAACCTTCGGTAATACACTGCCAAGCCTAAAAAGTTGTGAACCTCCGTCACATTCAAGGGCCTCGGCCAAGTCATCACTGCTTCAATCTTTTGTCCATCAACCTTAATACCCTCACTTGTAATAACATGACCAAGAAAAGCTACTGAAGTAAGCCAAATATCAAATTTAGAGAATTTAGCATATAACCTGCAATCTTGGAGAGTCTGCAATACAGCTCGCAAGTGATCTGCATGCTCTGCTTCCGACCGTGAATATATAAGAATATCATCAATAAACACAATCACAAATTCATCCAAGAATGGTTTGAAGACCCGATTCATAAGATCCACAAAAGCTGCTGGTGCATTTGTAAGCCCAAAAGACACGACAAGGAACTCAAAATGGCCACACCTCATCCTAAATGTTGTTTTTGGGATATCAACTTCCCTGACTCACAATTGATGGTAACTAGACCGCAAGTCAATCTTGGAAAAGCATTTGGCACCTTGTAACTGATCGAATAAGTCATCAATCCGTGGAAGAGGATATTTATTCTTTGTAGTGACTTTATCGAGTTGTCTATAGTCAATACACATCCGCAAGGATCCATCTTTCTTTCGAACAAAGAGCACTGGGGCACCCCATGGGAAAGTACTTGACCTGATAAAGCCTTTATCGAGTAAGTCCTTCAGTTGTTCCTTCAATTCTCTTAGTTCTGTAGGTGCCATTCTATAGGGAGAAATCGATATAGGTTGCTTATCGGGAAGCAAGTCTATAACTAAATCAATTTCCCTTTTTTGGGGGAATTCCTAGAAGATCATTAGGGAAACCATTGAAAATTCATTCATGATAGGAATTGACTGAAGAGTCATGGGCTTCTTATCAATATCCTGTACATGAACCATATGATATATGCAACCTTTAGCAATCAACTTTCAAGCCCTAAGGTATGAAATAAACTTAGGTGTGGTTGCATTACCCTTCTACTCAAGGACTGGCTCACTTGGAAAGTAAAATCGGACTATCTTTGCACGACAATTAATATTAGCATAGCAAGTTGCCAACCAATCCATACCCAAGATAACATCAAAATTTAGCATAATCAACTAAACTAAATCAACGGAGGTTAGATGATCATTAATTAATACCGTACAACCCCGATAGACACGACTAGCTAAAATAGAATCGCCAACCGGTGTAGACACCTCAACTGGTTGTGGCAATAACTCAGATTGCATGTCAATCTTACTAGCAATAAATGGAGTGATATATGAAAATGTAGAGCCAGGGTCTATCAATGCGTAAACAACTTGAGAAGATATCGTCAATATACCTGTAACAACATCAGGGGATGCCTCTGAATCCTGTCGTCCTGTGAGTGCATAAAAGCGATTCTGACCACCGCTCGAACCTGTATCTCCTTCACCTCTCCCTCTACCACGACCCTGAGTAGACTGTGGTCCTATTTGTGGGGCACGGACTGAGGGTGAAGATGTTGCTGTGGATCCTGAAGGCTACCTGAAGGAGAAGCTAGATCACCTCTGCTCAACCTCGGGCACCGACTAATAAAATGTCATTTCTGCCTACAATGATAACATGCACCTGAACCCTGTCTACAGTGCTCAGTGTGCGCCTTACCGCACTGTGTACAATGAGGATTGGGATGTCTTACCTGTACAGAACGATCCTATTGACGACCTTCAGGCTGGCCTGAGCTCTTACCTGGTCCTGATTGACTATAACAATCAAACTGCGGTCCCTGCACGTGTGGTGAGACACGACCCACTGGACGAGGTGGATATTGATAGAAAGGGACCTAAAATCACCAGGTGGCACCCTATAAGACCCCATAGTACGGGCCCTCTTACTCTACTCCCTATCCCTTCGGGTATCACAAATTCGTTTAGAAAGGTCCTTTGTAGTCTGAGTGAAACCCTGTATGCGGGAAATATCTACATCATCTGATACGGATGTTGCCCTACAATCTTTGATCGAATGATCTGCCAAACCATCAACATAAGGATGAACTCTGGCTCTCATGGTACGTACAATATCTGGTGCATATCTTGCCAAATAATTAAACATGTGGCTATAATCCCTCACACTCATGGTTCCTTGCTTCAGATTGATAAACTGGTCAAGACGAGCTTCTCGAACTTCCTGTGGCAAATAGTGGGCAAGGAAGGCCTCAGAGAAGTCCTCCCACTCTGCTGGCGGAGCATCAGGTCCTCTAGATCTCTCTGATGCCTCATACCAAAGGATGGCTACATCACGTAGACGAAAAGAAGCCAACTCCACAGCCTCTGTGATGGAGGCATGCATCACCCTCAATACTCTATATATGTGGTCTATAATGTCCTGGGGATCCTCAGTAAGACTAGATCCTGTAAATAACGGAGGGGTCAAATGAAGAAACTCTTGTACCTTCAAACTTTCCGACCGGTCTCTTTGGATATCTACTCTTGAGTCCAGTTGTTGCTCATGAATAGAAACCATCCTAGTCAGCAACTGAACTGCCTCTCTCATCCCCTGCTCCCCAGAGATCTCTAGTGGAGAAACAATAGGTACTGGAGGTTTTGTGTCCGAGCTTCCTCAGGTACCAATGTAACTGGTGAGGCTGGGGGTACTGCATCACCTCGGGCTTCAATAGGTGCTTGGGAGGCTGGTACTAGGGGTACTGGAGATCCACGCTGTGCCTCAGAGGGAAATCTATCTCTTTGACCCGGTGGGGAGTGACTAGTACCTTCCCTTGGATCCATACCTATCTCTCAATCTGCCATATCTAGAGCGAGTGTAGCTTGTTAGATAAGAAACATAAAGCACAACTTAGATTTCAAATGTTCTTATACTTTTGCACTATAGCATGATCTATCAGTTTAATGAAATGTAACCATTCCTAAATGCCATGTAACCTCTTGATTATAAATGTTGTGCACAACACACCCATAAACAAGACCTTACTAGACACGGCTTGTGGATCCTGGGATACGACCTGCTCTGATACCAACTTTGTCACGCCCCGAAATAGGGGGCGTAACTGGCACTCGATACCCTGATACATCGATTTACCCACAAAAATATACTAGCTAAACCAAACTTGTGAGGCAAAAAGATTGGGCAACACAACCTCTAAAAAGTGAAGCCTCGACCTAGAGGACATGACCTAAAAGAAAATAACCATACAAACAATGGTAGACAAACCGAAAAAGAAAAAAAATAAAGATGTACTATCTAACCAACGAGGCCACAACCGAAAACATACCTACTTACACACACACCTATATATACATGCCAAGACTATTGGCTGGAAGTTGAAACATACAAAAAGAAAACCTAGAATATTGTGTCCACAATAGCCTCTATGACTGACATAAGCACTGTCGGGACAAGGCCCCGACTATACCCAAACTGTACAACCAAAGTAAACATCCTCTGATAGCCCTAGGATAAAATGGAGCGTACCAACTCACAGCTGAACCTGAATCCTAGCGGGTGGGTTGATTAGAGTCCCTGCCTGTACTTGCTGGCACAAAACAAAAAGCAGCGTCCCTAGGCAAAGGGACTTCAGTACGAATAAAAATGTACTGGTATGTAAAGAGAAAACTAAAATCATAAACATTTACTGTAAAAGGGTAATACAGATACCACCTGAAACTGAAACCCAAATAATCTCCATGGCTGACCTTTAGCCCCCTACTACTTAAATATGCATGGTATGCTCGTATAATCATATGTCGTGAATACATGTATATCTATAGATGCAAATGCATGACATACCCAACCAAATGCTAGCAATGGTGGTGCTTTACGGTAGCGAACCGACATCATATTTTCCTACTTGTGGCCATCTGTGTCTCATACGTATAAATATAGGAAATAGGCCCCATACCTCCCGATTATAGCTCGGGAGTAGAATGCATAGCATGTCATGTCATGGATTTATAACACCTATGAGTTACTGTTGTCATGTTGCCAATCTTTGCCCGTTTGTACTATTGTTCTAATAACCCCATAATAACTTTCGTATAACATATAACAATCTCATGAAACTTGATATGTTCTTCCAAATAAGCTTGAAAAGTTAACTCGAATTTTAGAAAGATAACCCAACCTTGTTGATATTCATAACAAGTTTAAGGTGACTTACTGAGTTCCTAACTTGGTTCGTAGATAATTTATAAAAGAAATATTTCAAAAACCAAGTGTTCTAATAGTTTACATTTAAATTATATTTTAGAGTTTTGAAGGTCGTGAGCTACTTTAAAGTTTTTCTTTAATAATAACTTTAGTGGAGAAAAAGGGTTGGTCACAAGTAGTAAGAGTCTTACGTGACACTTTAATTGACATCTCCCAAGGAATAATACGAATTCATACGTGCGGACATATAATCAAGGAAATTGATAAAATGACGTGTATATGTCGAACACTCTATTTATCGGAATGAGTGAAATATCAAAATAACAGAATCATGAAAATAATTCAGCTGAGATCCCATTGCATTTCACTAAAGGTCTTTCTAGCAAAAGAATAGCAAAATATCACATTCGGCGTTTTAGAAATTTCCCAGGAGTGGTGCTCAAATGAGGGACGTAGCTTCGCCTTAACATTCCTTTTCAGTAAACGCTCGAATTGCCGTAGCTTCTTCATGAAAGTTGTTCCTTACGTCCTAAACTTTGCAAATACTATCTATACACTGCTGGTACACACCTATAAACAGTTCATAATTGTTCTTAAATCAGCAGATTTGCTAAATGGCCTCAACTTGACGAAATGTCCGTAGAACTTCATAAAAACAATCATAAAAGAGTCCCGAGATGATTACCTTAGTTAACCATGCCATACTACACCACATATATTATGCACGACTAGAGAAAAAGTACGGGATCTTACAGGTAAATCGATAATTACATTTTGTTTAATTTCAAGTTTTCAACTTATATATATTCATAAAATAAAAAGTTATATTATACATACTAACACCTTACACATAGAAAGATATATATTTAACCAAAAGTAGAAGTAACTTTCTTTGTTAATCAATTATATATGCATAAAATGTATTAAATCAAGATAAAAAGACTATATAAATTGAGAATACAAATATTATTAGTAATATTTAAAAGATGCTATATAAAAATGAGATAAAAAAAATATGAAATATATTTTACAATGCTTTTCGTATCATTATCTCTGTGTATCTTAAATATGACTATTCTCCTTTTTGAATATTTAAATTAGAATTATATATGTGCAATAAACTGAAAATTAAAACATCTAAAGCAATTTTTAAATGAGAAAATTTACCTAAATACACAATTTATTTATAATATTTTCTAAAATTTTCTATTATTTGAAAAAATTACAAAATATCATACTCTCTCCTATTCTCAGATACATCACTTTATGCGATGTATCGGTCTGATACATCACTATAAGCGATGTATCGGGTTGTAATACATCACTTTGAGTGATGTATTGGTTGGATACATCACTATATGTGATGTATCGGTCAGATACACGTGATGTATCAGGACGTTAAGTGATGTATCTGAAACAAAGACGTGATGTATCGAGACGTTGACTGATGTATCTGAAACTGGACGTGATGTATTAGGACAATTTGAGATGTATATGGATTCCACCAAATATAAGAGTTTTTTGTAATTAAGAAAAAAAAGTATGGGTAAGATGTAATTAGCTCTTAACACTATGAAATTTGTGTAACATTCCTTAATTTTTTATTAAAAATATTAATTTACAAAGATACCCTCTAGAAATATGGTGAAAAAAATATAAACAATATTGTGCCTTTTTTCTTGTCTTCATATCGCGGGACACATTGCACATAGGCTATAATTTATTTATTTTTAATCTTTTTTTTTTCCCGTTAATTTGTTTTCCTTCAATTTTTTTAAATCATCATACCGCTCTATTTCGACAATGTAAAAATATAATATCAAGAACAAAGTAATACAATTAATGTTCAAAAGATAATTAAAAGTACCAAAATGTGAATTGTGAGGCATGTAATAGCTATTTTTATATTTAATTTTGGCCTAACATCAATTATCTTAAATATAGAATAAGAATTTATTATAACTGGATAAATTATTTGTATACCTTAAAATTCTACGACCATATGGACTTACACATGGCCTGAGAAAATTAACGATTAATAATACCAAGGTTTCTTCTAATTTGGTTTTCTAGCATGGACATGCTTTACACTTGACTACTGATAAGATAAAATTAATACCTAGTGAATACTTGACTAATTAATGTTCTCACTACTTAGGTTGAGTAAACTGATCTCCCAAGCAAAGTTCAGTGTTATTTATAATTAATTAAGGTTGAGTAAATTGATTTCCCAAGAAAAGTTTATTTAGTGATAATCATCCTGGTTTCAATTAATTAAGGCTGTAAAATTTATTCTTCCAACAACAATATATCAAATGTAAGGATGGTTTACCACTTGCACCAATCTGATATTATTAATTATTATTATTATATTCTTATAACAATATGGGTAGTAAACGACGAGGTAACTGTATTTTATTCGACCTCCACTCTTTTTTAAATGTAATAAAGTATATAGTAGGATAAAAACTTCCACATATAATCTAGAGATCTATGCATGCATTTGACACATGAAACTATTTTTAAAATAAGAACTTTTCGAAAAGAAAAATGATAACTACTTTTTTGATGTAGATGAGAAAATTTAATGGTACTTGTTGAAAATAAAAAAAAATCATTATGTATCGCGAGTTTATTGTTTTAACTTCAGCTAATGATAAATTAATTGATTTAAAAATTAATTACTTTATTTTATTGATTAACTATAACATATGTTGGATAGAAACCGTTGAAGCAAATGTATTTTATCCGGCTTCACTCACTTAAATGTAATATATAGTAGGATAAAAAATTCAACATATTGTATGTTCCATTTTTTGTGAATTAATTTTTAATTCAATATATATACAAAGGATTCCAAGGCCTTCAATCTTGAACGTCATATGTATGGCTATTAAGCTTATGCATTATTGTCTTGAAGCCACATCGAGAAAGCTTGAAGAGTGTTTGTATCAGCTCTGTGATGCTTTTGAGTAAGCTCAAGAAGAGCAGGCCAAGTGAAGCTGGGTTATAGTCGAGGATTGTTGTAGTCCAACAATTCAATCGGTGGACTCACCATCTTATCTTTGTCTGGACAAACAAAAAAAAAAAAAGTCATTTTCTAGGAATCTTATTTTTAACCACTACTCTATGCAAGCAACTTTTTTATCTACCATTCGATAGCGCCTGCAAAAGGCCAAATATCAAATTTGTACCATGTTGTACGTCTAAGAATTCATGATGTATCTCATTGCGTGTCATGTGAATAGATCTTATAATATTTATCACTTAAAAATGTATTGTTTGTCTAATTGACTCTGTTTATATTACTTGTATGTAATACATAATACATTAGTTTATTATATAGTTCTGCTGTGTAAATTTGCTAACCATAAATGTGTCACCTATGTTAACCACAAAAGCATTAAAATTTGGATGGATGGAGAACCATCAGTTGTCCACAAAAACCTAAAGTCCGCTAATACATTCTTGATGGAGAACAGTTAATGATGTTGTATCATAGCCCTATTCCTTAGTTGAGCTCCAGTTTCTGGCACGGGGATAGTAGTTGAGTGTCACTATGAATTCATTATCTTCGAAAAACTCTTTAAAGTGGCTTTTCTGTACACCTAGGCTCATCCCTAAGAATTCCATGATCCTAAGAGAAAGTGTACTCATAGAATTGCAATATTCTTGATAAACATTCCTGTGTAATTAACGGCAAAAAAGGTTAATTCATTTACATAATAAAAATAAAATAAAAATAGATACTATTTTTATTTTAATTTGTTTGTCTGATTTCTATTTGATATGAAGTTTAAAAAAGTAAAGAAAGACTTTTGAATCCAGTAGTCTTAGACAAAAAATATGTAAAATGTACAAGAATATCATTTAATTTAGTGGTCTTAAACATCTCATGCCAAAAAACAAAAAAATATGTTTTTTGAGACATACCAAAAAGAAAAGAACGACAAACAAATTGATAGAGATGAGTACTAAGATAGTCAATTGTCCTTACCCGAGATTGTTAAAACTTTCAGTAATGTTCTTTGAAAATACTCTTCAACTATGTAAGATAAGTCTTCTTTAGCAGAGTATCGTAGGTATAGTGTCGCTTTCCAAGGTAGCTCCGAAGAAAACCTTCCAGTAAAGCTGCTGGCATGACCACAATGCTCACAAATTTTCCTCTGAGACACAGTGTAATTTTCCTTTTTTGAAGAATCTTGATCAGCATCTGCCCTGTGCTGAGAGAAAGTGTAATCTAGATCGTGGCTAACTCGCTCTCCTTTTTCCATCAGTCCCTTCACTAGCTCTGCTTTCTGCTGAAGTCTTTTCCCACATACGTGGAGACCTTGCTTTTTTTCTTCTTTTTTACAGCATTGTTATCACGTATCACTTCTACAATAGCTGTGGGAGGTTGTGTCTTAGGATTCTTGCATTCACTCTATTTCCTCTTAAGGGAGTGTTTAATGTCATATCTAAAGAATGACTTTCTGAATTTTTTGCTAAAGAAAAATATTTCAATGAATCAATCTTTAGCTGCCTGTAACACCCCGCTATTTGAAATATCTGGAATTAGAAAGAACCATTTTTGGAAAGAATAAAAAATCTGAAATTTGGCAAGTATGTTAAGTATGAGTTTTGGGTTAAATTCAAACGACCATAACTCCAGGTCCAGGATGAGTTAGGTGAGTTACAAGGTATCAAATTAAATTTCTTTGAATTATCTTTCCAACGACATCACGTTTGCTAATTTTTGAGTTCGTATGAGGGAGATATGTCCATTTAAAGGGGTATTTTGGTCTTTACATTACCCAATTAATTTATTTCATTTTTAGTAATTTATTTGGGGTCTAAACTGAGTTAGTTTTGTTTAAGCAATTAATAATTACTCTAGGTCTTTGAGATAAGAGAAAAGAGGAGAAAAGTCAAGGCGTTCTTGGAGATTTCTTGCGGAATTGAAGTCTTTTCGCCAAGGGTTGATCCCTAAAAAGGTATGTGAGACTTTCATAGAATTGGGTTCATTCAGCCACACACCAATCATGTTTAGTTCAGCAAAATTCTTTCTAGAAAGTTGAAAGTTTGATGATCTTGAATTGTGTTCCTAAAATTAGTTTACGTTCATGAGATTTGATGGGATTGTTGAGTTCTTGATGGAATCATGTCGATTATATAGTCGTTTAGGAGTAGATTCTTGTGTACATGTACTGGGTATCTAAAACTAAAGAGGAATTGAGAAAAAGAATCGAATTCAGGCGAATTGGGGTTAGAAAATGAAGAAGGAAAAAGTCGGACAGAAACTGTGTACCAGGTCCGTGACGCAGACCTGTTCCTCAAAAAGGGAACTTTTCTATCTATGTCGCGGAGAGGTCCGGACCCCTAAGCCTCAAAATTTATTTTGCGACCAAATATTAAAATGCATCTTTGCGTCTCGAACTTGCTTCTAGACAGTGATTTCTTGATCTTTTATCATGTTTAACTATCTAACATCACAAGACCTTTCCTATCACAAATCATAACCTTAAATTCATAAATCAAATTCAAGGTAGAGTTGAGAGTCAATTCTTGAGGGTAATTCGTGTCATTTTTATGAAGACTTTTACAAATCTTTTAAACTTGTTTTAAGACTTAAGCATTGAGATTGAGAAAGAGTAGAGCTGAGTTCATTTTCTTTAAAATGTTATATGGGGACTATGTATTCTCAAAGAGTAAATATTTTTCACATTTAAGATGAGAGGAAACATCGATTTCTAAATGAGTTTTCATGAGTAGTCTTGAGCTCCATCTCTCTTAAGAGATAAGTTTTTGAGTAATAATCTCAAACCAGTGAGAAAGAGTTATGTTTTTAAACATATGAGCTGAGTATATTTTGGGAGTAGTATTGAGCACCGAGACGCTCTGGCAGTTTTGGCAGCGTGGGCGATACGTTGTATCATCACATAATTCATAGTTATGGTTGTCGGTAGAGAAACTCCCACATAATTATATTACTTTATTATATGTATAAATTGAGTTTCTATTTACGATTTAAATGCTTTATATAAATTACATATTTACTGTTGTTTATTTCTACATTAAGTTGAACATCCATGAGTTGAGTAAAGTTGAGGTAAGTATTTCTTTCAGATTCCAGTCCAGTTTACATTTTTTTAGAATTCCCCTTGTATGGTCATACATTCAATGTACTGGTGCAACTTGGCCTGCATCATTTTATGATGCAGATACAGGTAACTTGGATCAACATCCAGTGCTTCGTTGATCTAGTTGAGCATTTCAGAGTCATTTGGTGAGCCTCCTTGCTTTCTGGAGGATCCCTTTATTATTGCTTTATCATTTCAGTTGTTAGGATGATCGAGAGTCTTGTCTCGACATCTCTCATAGTATTAGAGGTTTCATATACAGATAGCTATAGTTCTTTAGTCTTTGCATTTCAATTGTTTTGTTATAAGACTTGAGTTGTCACTTTGGCTAGTTAAATGTTTATTTTCGAAGACATTGTAAGTTATTTTGAGACATTTGAATAATGTTGCATTTTTTTCTTTTATTAATGCTTAAAGTATTCCATTGAGATTCTAGCCAGGCCGAGGGTTCGCTTGGGGCCAACAATGGTTCTCGAGTGCCAGTCCCGCTCAGGGTTCAGGCTCGGGGCGTGACAAACTTGGTATCAGAGCATAGAGTTCAAGAGTCCTAGGGAGTCTATGAAGTCGTGTTTGTAGATTCCTTGTTATCGGTGTGAAGCATGCCACATCTATAATTAGGAGGCTGCAACAATTAGAAACTATCTCACTTCTTTCACATTTATCTCATGCGATAGAGTTTATCTCAAAAAAGTTTCTATTAATTCATGCTTGCGCGCGTCTTTCAAATCATGCGTCCATGAAGAGCTGT
Organism: Solanum stenotomum; assembly: GCF_019186545.1. NCBI lineage: Eukaryota > Viridiplantae > Streptophyta > Magnoliopsida > Solanales > Solanaceae > Solanum > Solanum stenotomum. Next base: position 19,754,917 of record NC_064286.1, read on the forward strand.
CAGAGGTCGTCCTGCTAGGAGGAATATCGAGGAACAAAAGGTACCCAATGTACCTGAAGTGCAACCCCAAGGAGAGGTCACCAATGTTGAGTTCCGAGAAGCTATCCAGATGTTGAGTCAAGCTGTGACCAATCAAGTTGGACAGAGAGAGAATCGACAGGAAGTGGCCGATACTTCTAGGATCCGTGAGTTCTTAAGGATGAATCCTCCAAGCTTCACTGGTTCAAGTGTCACTCAGGATCTTGAAAACTTTGTAGAGGAACCACAAAAAGTGTTGTGGTTATGCGTGTTGCCGATGCTGAGCGAGTGGAACTAGTTGCATATCAACTGAAGAGTGCTGATAGAATTTAGTTCGACTAATGGAAGAAGGGTAGATTTGAGGGTGCACCGATTTTAAGCCTGGCTGTGTTCAGGAGTGCTTTCTTGGGGCGTTTCTTTCCCCGGGAACTGAGAGATGCAAAGGTATGAGAATTCCTCACTCTTAAGCAGGAATCAATGAGTGTTCATAAGTATAGTCTGAAGTTCACCCAACTTTCCCGCTATGCTTCAGAGATGAGTTTGTTCTTTGCGGGCTGTCTCGTCTTTCAAGTAAGGAAGGCAAGGCAACTATGTTGATAGGAGATATAGACATTGCAAGCCTGATGATCCATGTGTAGCAAGTTGAGGAGGACAAACTGAGGGATACATATCTCCTATTGGATGGTTTGAGGTTGGTGAAACTGGGTTGATAGGACTAGACTTAGTTTATCAAGCTACGGATAAAGTGAGAGTTATTCAAGAGAGGTTTAAAACACGTCAATAATCCTACACTAATGTTAGGAGAAAGGACTTAGTGTTTGAAGTAGATGATTGAGTATACTTGAAAGTTTCACCCATGAAGGGTGTTATGAGATTTGGTAAGAAGAGGAAGCTCAGTCCCTAGTATATTAGTCCTTACAGAATATCAAAGAGGATCGGTAATGTGGCTTATGAGTGGGAGCTACTGCAAAAATTAGCAGCGGTCCGTTTGGTATTTCATATTTCCATGTTGAAGAAGTGCATGTGCGATCCTTCACTTATCATACCTACTGAAGATATTGGTATTAAGGATACCTTATCTTATAAGGAGATTCCTGTTCAGATTCTAGATCGTTAAGTTCGCAAGCTGAGGACCAAGGAAGTTGCATGAATCAAAGTTCTATGGAGAAATCAGTTTGTAGAGGAAGCTACTTGGGAAGCTGAGGAGGACATGAAGAAGAGGTATCCACATCTCTTCGAGTCCAGGGAAATTCTAAATTACGGTACTAATCCTTTTCTTGGCATTTACATTAAGTTGACTTGTTGTGTTTACATTTTGCTTGTTTGGTGTTTGAGCTGGATGTTAGATGTTTCACCCTTAGCCAACTAAGAATAATCTAATTCGAGGGCGAATGTTCCCAAGGGGTAGATATTGTAACTCCCCGCTATTTAAAAGAGCTGGAATTAGAAAGAATCATTTTTGGAAAGAATAAAAAATCTGAAATTTGGCAAGTATGTTAAGTATGAATTTTGGGTTAAATTCAAACGACCATAACTCCTGGTACATGATGAGTTAGTTATGATACTAGGTATAAAATGAAAGGTCTTTAAATTATATTTTCAGTGCCACCGAGTTTTCTAATTTTTGAGTTCGTATGAGGGAGATATGCCCGTTTGAAGCCGGGCTGTCCGGATACAGAAAGTCAACCGAATTTTAGAGGGGTATTTTGGTCTTTTCATTAACCAATTAATTTATTTCATTTTTAGTTAATTATTTGGGGTTTAAACTGAGTTAGTTCAGTTTACACAATAAAGAGTTACGCTAGAGCTTTGAGAGAAGAGAAAAGAGGTGAAAAGTCAAGGCGTTCTTGAAGATTTTTTGCGGAATCGAAGTCGTTTCGCCAAGGGTTGATCCCTAAAGAGGTATGTGAGACTTTCATAGTGTTGGGTTCATTCACGCACGCGCCGATCATGTTTAGTTCAGCAAAATTCGTTCTAAAAAGCTGAAAGTTTGATGATCTTGAATTGTGTTCTTGAAATTGGCTTTCGTTCTTGAGATTTGATGGGATTGTTGAGTTCTTGATGGAATCATGTCGATTGTAGAGTCGTTTAGGAGTACATTATTGTGTACATGTACCGGGTATCTGAATCTAAAGAGGAATTGAGAAAAAGAATCCAATTTAGGTGAATTGGGGTTAGAAAATGAAGAAGGAAAAAGTACGGCAGAAACTAGGTACAACGTGGACCTATTCCATAGAAAGGGAGCTTTTCTCTCTGCTTCACGGAGTGGTCCTGGACCCCTCTGCCTCAAAATTTATTTCGCGACCAAATATTAAAATGCATCTCCGCGTTGCAGACTTTCCTTCTGACAGTGATTTATTGGTCTTTTCTCATGTTTAACTATCTAAAGACATTCTTAAACATCACGAGACCTTTCCTATCACAAATCACAACCTTGAATTCATAAATCAAATTCAAGGTAGAGTTGAGAGTCAAGTCTTGAGGGCTCTTTTTTAAGAAGTATTTTACAAATCTTTTAAACATTTTTTAAGACTTAAGCATTGAGATTGAGAAAGAGTAGAGCCGAGTTCATTTTCTTTAAAATGTTATATGGAGACTATGTATTCCCAAAGAGTAAATGTTTTCACATTTAAGATGAGAGGAAACACCGATTTCCAAATGAATTTTCATGAGTATTTTGAGTTCCATCTCCCTTAAGAGATAAGTTTTTGAGTAATAATCTCAAACCAGTGAGAAAGAGTTATGTTTTTAAACATATAAGCTGAGTATATTTTGGAAGTAGTATTGAGCACCGATATGGGGACGAGTTCATAATAACTCAAGTCTCCATAAACCATGCAGCCAATGTGGGTAGAAAGGGTCATACTTTTTAGATGATTCCTTAATGCTTTTAGCATAGACTAGTGGATCCACTTAGTTGAGGCGTTCTATATCCCGACAAGTTATAGGACAGTTTTGGTAGTGTGGGCGAGATGCTGTATCATCACATAGCTCATAGTTATGGTGGTTGGTTAGAGAAACTCCCACATAATTATATTACTTTATTATATATATAAATTGAGTTTCTATATGGTTTAAATGCTTTATATAAATTGCATCTTTACTAGTTGTTTATTTCTGCATTAAGTTGAGTATCCATAAGTTGAGTAAAGATGAGGGAAGTATTTCTTTCAAATTCCAGTCAAGCTTACATTTTGTTTAGAATTCCCCTCGCATGCTTGTACATTATGATGCAGATATAGGTAACCATGATCAGTAACCAGCGCTTCGTTGATCCAGTTGAGCATTTCAGAGTCATTGGTGAGCCTCCTTGCTTTCTGGAGGATCCCTTTATTATCGCTTTATCATTTCAATTGTTAGGATGATCGGGGGTCTTGTCTCGACATCTCTTATAGTATTAGAGGCTTTATAGACATATAGCTATAGTTCTTTAGTCTTTGCATTTCAATTGTTTTGTTGTAATACTTGAGTTGCCACTTTGGCTAGTTGAGTGTTTATTTTCTAAGACATTCTAAGTTATTTTGAGACAATTGAGTAAGGTTGCATTTGTTTTCTTTTATTAATGCTTAAAGTCTTCCCCTGAGAGTCTAGTCTGGCCAATGGTTTTTTTTGGGCCAACAATGGTTCTCGAGTATCAGTCCTGCCCACGGTGCAGGTTCATGGAGTGACACTAACCTTTTCTTATCTACTGTTCAATAAACCAGTGTCCCCCAATGAGATCCTCATCATAATGTGCATCATTTCTCCTACACTTTTAATTGTAGAACTATCCAAATCTATCTCACTTAAGTTCCTCATCTTCAAATTTTTTTATACATACAAAACATGTCACATAGAGTGAAGAGAAATTCAAGGATTTTATCAAGTTCAAAATACTATATCTTAATATATATCCCCATCAAGATGATTCTCAAGTGATCTTATCTTTTCATTTTGCTTACGTCTTTGCTTCTCTACAATTGAGTTACTTGGCAGGTCCACAAATTGATGGCCATTTTTATCTGTGGGAGAATTTGCAGTAACGTTCGAGCTTCTACTAATTGAGGTTCCCTGATGGTTTGTTTTGACATTGTATGATGACACTAGCTAAACCTTCTTGTTAGGTTGCAGTTTAAGATAAATAAATTTTAACGATATGTTATCAGAGGCAGATAGTGCATATCTTCTATAGGTCAAACTAAACCAAGTATTTTCAATATGAACACACACACACACACACACACACACACACACACACACACACACACACACATATATATATATATATATACGTGAAAAAGAACTAAAAATATTAAAAGTTCAAAATGATTATCTAATTGTGAACACATAATTTCAAATGTACAATGAGATTAACATTAAGTATCTTAAAAGACTTAAAGGTTGAACCAATCTAGTTTAAATCTTAAATCTTAAATTCGTCTATGCATGATTTCATAATTTTGAGTTTCAATTTCTAGTAAGCAACCTTGAACATATTATAATGAGAAACTTCTAAAGCCCCACAAAACACTCCTCCTTTTACTTTTACAGACAACAAAATGATAAGCGTAAGTACATTTTATAGGGTAAAATAGCTTAGCAGGATATTCAAGTTTTAGAAAAAGAGATATTGTTTTAATATCATACTCCACTAAATTTGGCTAAAATTTAAGGAAATTTTTTGGAGTAGAAGATTTACTTAAAGAAATGTGAAAAAGAAAAACTTTGAAATATTTTGGATAAGAGAGAGTTATACATCGTTATCAGATACTATACCCTTATAACAATTTACATGCATGTGTTTTCATAAAATTATGTGAATATAGACATAGATATGCATATATGTGTATTCACATAGAAAGCACACAAGTCTGAAAATTAAGATAATAAATTAAGAACTTATATCAAATCATAAATGAAGCATTATAATATTTTGCATGTATGTAAGTATGTTTTATGTTGTAAATACATACACAATCATGCTTTATTAATAGTACAAGGATAGACAAACATTCCAGTGCACATAGCATTGCAAACTGGACAATATAGATCAGTAATTATATCAAGAACAAAATAAGGCAGTTACAATAAAAAAGGTATTCAAAAGCGACATTAAATGTCAACAAAAATCAAAGATGTCGTAAATCATCCATCCAAAACATACAACATGAGTACTTAGTTATGTTTAGCTTCGAAAAAACAAGAAAAAACATCTAACTTACTAAATAGAAAAACTAAAAGATCATTGTTTCTCTAAGATTGAGTACGATTTCTAATTTTGAAGTTTTGCTAAACTTTCTTGAGCTTTGCCAAAATAACATAGTGTAGAAAGATCCCACCGAAATTAGTTCAGTGGGCCTGTTGTAAGTTGACTAGTTATAGTGAAGTTACAAAGGAATGCACAAATTCTCAATGTAAAATGGCAAATAACAACCACTTTCGTCTAGCAGATGGGGCCACTGTTCTAGATCTTGAACCACTCTTTTGAGCAATCAATATGGTATATATTGCCACAATCTATTCTTGTAAGGTCCTCCCTGTCAAAATTCTCCTCCTAAGACACACAAAAATCTTTAAATTAGCTATGAACTTCATTGATAATCGTTGTTAACTTGTTCATAGTTAAATTTTCTTATAATAATTGGTCACTAGATTTCCTTATGTTGCAGTCTTTTCACATAGACTTTGAGACCCTTGCTTTCTTTTCTTTCTTACGGCCGTTATCACTTGTCACTTCTATAATATCTTGGGAAGGTTGAGTCTCATGTTTCTTGCATTAACTCTATTTCCTCTTTATGGAGTCGTTAATATTACACTCAAAGAATGGTTTTCTGGAATATTTGCTGAATCCATTTTTTCAATGAATCAACCTTTGGCTGCTTGTATTTATATTTATGATCCATTATTTTATAAACCAGTCCCTCCAATGGGATCGTCATCATAATATACATCATCTCTCCTGAACTTTTTAACTGTAGAACCATCCAAAACTATCTCTCTTATGTTCATCATCTTAAAGAATCTTCAGCATCTGCACTACACTGAGACACAATGCAATCTAGATCTTGTCTGGCTCGCTCTCTCTTCTTACCTCTACCTTTTCCATCAGTCCCTTCACTAGCTCTTCTTCTGCTGAAGACTTTTCCCACGGACTTGGAAACCCTTGCTTTCTTTTATTTCTTATAGTCGCTATCACATTTCTCTGGTATAATATCTTGAGTGGAAGTTGTGTCTTAGGATTTTGGCATTCACTCTATTTCTTCTTAATTAAGGGAGTTTGTAATATCACATCCAAAGAATGACTTTCTGGATTTTTTTGCAAAAGCCAAATTATTTAATGAATCAACCTTTGGCTGCTTGTGATTATATTTATCTCTTACCTTTTTCTGATCTAGTGCCTCGAAATCTTACCTTATTAAAAAAGCAAAAGAATCTATCCGAGCATTTTTTGATTTTCTCGGAGTCTTTCATTCTTTATAACTCGAATTCCTTCTCCTCCAATATGCTCTTTCTTTAGATAATTCCAAATTTCTTTTGGTGATAGGAGAAGCATAATTCTCTTGAAAATAGTTGTTGAGACAACAACAACGAGAGTTGCTTTAGCTTGGGACTTCATGATTTTCTTTTCCATGTGACTCTTGATTTGCAATATGGTGGGATTATTTTGAAGCGGATTAATTTCATAATCATCTTTCACGAATATTTTAAGGGCCTCCAAGTAAGTTTCCATTATCATAACTCATAATTGGTAATTTTCAATATAAAAAACAACATGAGTAATTCGTCAAAAAACTATTTTTGAATTCCATCTCTTCACTCACATGTCCCTTCAGAATAATAGCTCTAAATCCCAACTACCGGTTTTTGAAAGAAAAGAATTGCACGAAAATAAGAATGGAAGAAAACTTGAAGGATAGATTTTTTATCGCACTTTAAAACTTTATATTATTGACTAACAAAACACATGTATTTATAGACTAAAAACAAAACTGAAATAGAAATCAACTCCTAAATACTAGGTCTCTAACTTAATAGAACTATTGCAGCAAAAATATATGCAGTTCTAAATCAAAGATTCAACATATATAAAAAGATTCGAAGGTCTTCAATCTTGAACCTCATATGTATAGCTCTTAAGCTTCTGCATTATTGTCTTGAAGCCATATCGAGAAAGCTTGAAGAGTGTTTGTATCAGCTCTATGATACTTTTGAGTAAACTCAAGGAGAGCAGGCCATGTGAAGTCAGGATATAGTCGAGGTTTTTTGTAGTCCACCAATTCAGTTTGTCTGGACAAAGAAAGAAAGCAAGTGATTTTCTAGGAGCCTTGTTGTTAATCACTACTCTATGCAAGCAACTTTTGTATCTACCATTCGATAGAACCTCTAAAATGCCAAACACCAAATATGTTATATTCATGTTGTACGACTAAGAAGTCCTGATGTATATCATTGCTCGTCAAGTGGAAATATCTTATAATATTTGTCACCTAAAAATGTATTGTTTGTCTAATTGACACTGTTTATATTATTTGCATGTAATAGATAATACATTAGCTTATTATATATTTCTAGTGTGTAAATTTTCATACCATAAACGTGTCGCCTATGTTAACCATAAAAGCATTGAAATTTTGATGGATGGAGTACCATTTGATGTCCACAGAAACCTGAAGTCCACTAATGCAATCTTGATGGAGAACAGTTAATGATGTTGGATCATAGTGAGACCTTGTTTCGAAGGTGAGCTCTGGTTTCTGGCACCTGGGATAGTAGTTGAGTCTTAATATGGATTCATTGTCTTCGAAAAACTCTTTAAAGTGGTTCTTCTGTATGCCTAAGATCATCCGTAAGAGTTCCATGATACTAAGAGAAAGTGTGCTCAGGGAATTGCAATATTATTGATAAACATTCATGTGTTATTAAAGTTAAAAAAAGTTAATTCATTTACATAATCGAAAAATAGAAAAATAGATACTCCTTTTGTTTAAATTTGTTTTTTCTGATTTTGATTTGGCATAAAGTTTAAGAAAATAAAAATGACTTTTGAATACAGTAGTTTTAGACAAAAGATAACTAGAATGTACAAGAATATCATTTAATTTAGTGGTCTTAAACTTGTATTACCAAAAAAGTAAAACACATGTTTTTGAAACATACCAAAAAGAAAAGTATGACAAACAAATTGAAAGAGAGGAATACTTACATAGTCAATTGTCCATACCCGAGATTGTTAAAACTTTCACCCAATGACCTTTGGAAATACTCTTCAACTATGTGAGATTAGTCTTTTTTCACAATGTATCGTAAAGAGAGTGTCTCTTTCCAAGGCAACTTCGAAGAAAACCTTCTAGTAAAGTTGCTGGCATTGCCATAATGCTCACCAATTTTCCTCTGAGCTTTTTCCTTTTTCAGAGAGAGGCATGTCAAAGAATGTGTCCATGTAATGATGGACATTGGGGATGAGATTGGCATCAACTCCGTGGTTCACTACAAGAAAGAAACCATGACTCTTACACGCTTCATCAAAAAGCCTAGATGCTTATTGGGGCGCGGCAGAATCACCAAAAAAGAAACTCTTTAATTCAATAAGGGGAACATGAAGTACTTGTGCTACATCACAAGGCTTCTTGTTATTCGACCATATATATTGTGTGGAAATGTTGGACTCATTTTTCATATGGGATGCATAAAAAATCAATGATTTTTCCTCACCAAGCACATGTGATTTCCATTTGTGATTATACTATCATTGGTGAATGTAAGCAAGAATTTGGTTTTCTCTTTCTTGTGCAATATGTCATAATGGGGAAAAGGAAGTAGAAGTAGTTCATTGCGAGAAGCCAAAATTAAGGATTATATAGGGCTTAAGGATGCTTAAAATTTGGATAGAAGTTCATATGTTGTTTGAATCAGATTTAAAAGAAGAAAATACTTTCAAATATATATTTTACCATATATTTTGAAAATTTTCTTTAAAATGTTCTCAAAGTGTCAAAAACAGGTCTGAACAGTTGGCTGAGAAGGGGTTAATAATGCATAATTTTGTGGCCAGAAACCAAGTCACAAAGGTATGTATGGGTCGGAAAACTCCAAGTCCACACAACATAAGCAATCAAGGGTAAAATAAACACAAGATCACAAACACGCTAGCAATACTTGGAACCTCGGCCCATGGCCTATATCTCGAAGCACCACCTCTAGCTGACTAAACTAGGCACTGAGGACTTGAACCTAACGAGCCTGTCGTCGGTGATGAGTAACTGCAGGGCACTCCCTAGAAAAATGCCTTAACTCTCTGCATGTATAACACTTCCTACCAACAACAACCTGCTAAGATGACCCGGTTGAACTAGAATGAACCCTAGAACCAGAAAACTCAGAATGTGAAACCTGTCATGAACTCTGTTCACTATGGGTACCATAACCTTCCATAGAACCACCTAGAACCTGAGATGCTCCCACCATTGATCAGGTAGGTCGAGAGAGAGGATCACTCTCACTGGGATGATGCCAACCTTAGTAGGAAGCCCTATCACAATTGTGGTGACGGTGGGTTCTCTTACCTCTACTAGAGTAAGTCTCAATACATGCTTGCTCCACAACCCTCACATGACAAACCACCTGTCGAAAAGTAGACCCAACTGCTACCAAGTGCTCTAATACTAGACGGAGTGGAAAAGTCAAGCCTCCAATGAACCGATGAGTCATGTCCTGCCCTGTAAAAGACAATGTCTGAGTATGTGTGGTCCACCCAAGACACTTGGTCATATATTCATAAACAAATAAGGAACCTTGTTGGCAACCTACCAACGCAACTCTAGCCACTGAACCAATCACTTACATAAGAGCTACAATAGTTTGTGGTGTACCTTCGAAGATATCTTGAACTCCCATTACTGAGTATTGAAGATTCAAGGCAACCAATAACTCTTTTAGAACCTGTTCTACCCTTAGACCCTCTAACAACTACTGAACATCTCTGACGTCCATCAAAAGCCTCGTACTATTCATCTAAGAGAGTAGATTCCAAAGAAGTAGTTTTAAAGGTTATTCAAGTAAAAGAACAAGATAGCAAATCAAGAGTTGAATTTCCTAAGAATACCCTATAACCTACCGAAGATAGGATACATACGTCTCTGCAGTGATCCAGATGACTCTACTAGGCACTTGCTCCTATACTGACGATACGGGAGAACCTAGAGCTCCGATACCAATCTGTCACGACCCAAAATTTTAGGTTGTGATAGAACCTACTGCGTCCCACCAGAATGAAAGCCTAACCCATAGCCTGGAACTAGAAGCAGTGGGCTATTGCAGAAAGAAAAGAATTATGGAAGAAAAACAATAATAATAATAAGGAAAAGGAAACGAGAGAATCAAATCAATACAAAAACCAGCCCTAGACCTAGTATTTGTTGTTATTTGAGCAACTATTAAAAACAAGAGTACAATAACGATACAATAATACAAAACTATCTTTGGAGCCAAAATAAAGACTAGTCCTAGTCAAAAATAGAGGGAGAGTGAGGCAACTCTGAACACCAGGAGTTCACCCAAATCTTCGAATCCAAGAGTTACTCCGCACGAGACCAAATCACCGGCGAGAACTCGTACGATGATCTGTATGTTGCAAAAGTGTAGTATGAGTACCAACAAGTGGCACTCAATAGGAATAGACCGACTAAGCACCAAAGATAAAATAAGGATAAACAACATGTAAGAAAGGAACATATATCACATATAACTAAAAGAACAAGTGGAATATCAACATACGAAACAAACTGATGTAAATAAGAGAGAGTAACTGAAACAGATAAAGGAAGCAAGGGACGAACCTGGATGTGCTAGCCCATCAACCTAAAAATGACAAGTCTCTATTAAGGGAGACAACTAGCCCAAATGTATATTAACAGAAACAATCACAAATATCAAGTAAATGCCAAGAAAGCTATCCCAAAACCAAACATGCACAAAAGCATCAAACAACGGGAACAAGGGCAATATCTACCTTCAAACAAAGAACCACCATTCATACTACCATAAGTAAAGAAATAGTCAAACAATACCTTCCGAGCCCTTATGTGCCAAGAAGGTACACAAAAATAAACTGAACCCATACGACCCCAATAGGACCAACATGTACAAAGAACAATCAATTATGCTGGTGATGGGCAATGCATAATGAATGCGAGTTATGCAATAAAATCAGTAGTACCAATAGTTCCAATATATATAAAACTATCGCTCAGTCCCAGATAGTGATGTAGGTGTAACACCTCAGATTTAAAGAGGCAAATTTTAGTTTTTCACAGAACTGGTGTCAAGACCGACGACATCATCCATGACCCATAGGTGGGACGACAAACTGTAGATTGTGGCGTGGTCCAAGAATTAGATTTTCTTAAAGTTGATGAGTTTCAGTACTTTTTGATGGTTCACTAGTATTTTCTTAAAACACATAAATCAAGCTTAAAAATGGACATTTTCATTAGCATGCAATGATCGAGCTAAAACATAAATCTTGTGAGTTAGAAAACATAAGTCATAAACCTAATTAATGTAAGTGAACATCATCTTAAAACATGTATGAGATAATTCCTTGAAGTAACCTTGGTTAATCTTAACTTGCTTGTGGGAAGTATCCTTAACTGATATATAATACCATGCGAGCTATCAACATGAAATCTAATGTCTCCCACACTGAAAAAATTGTTGTCCTACTTGCCAAGGTAAGGACCATGAACTTCTAGCTATTTGGATCCACTAGCTAATGCCTATAAAGACAATCCTATGTTGGCACATAGTTTATGGGACACGGGTAATCGCCACTTGTCCACTTGGTACTAACCTTAACTTCCACAAAATAGTCATTTTTCATATTCATCTTAGTTCTTAAAGGAACATGGGTAATCACCTCTTGTCCTTCCATCATGTGACATTGGTAATCGCCTCTTGTCTTTCAATTAGAGAGCATTGTTAATCGCCTCTTGCCTCAACATTAGCATAGCTTCTTACTTTGTAACACCCCGTATCCGAAACAGACCAAAAAAATGCAGATTTTGAGAAGTTGCAGGTGCAACCCACGGTTGCCATCCACGGACCGTAGGTCAGACCACTGTCCGTGCTGGTGGTCCGTGGTTCGCCACTGCAGCCCCTCCCCAGCTAGCTCAGAAAAATTGGCTAAGTCTCGACTCACGGACAGACCCACGGTCCGTAGATCAGACCACGGTCCGTGGTCTGTGTCCGTGGATCAAGACCTCCTTTACCCAGCCTCTGACACGAACTACGGTTGACCAGCACAGACCGTCATTCGGTCCACGGTCCGTAGGTCTGACCGTAGATCAAAGGTTAGCAGCCAGTTAGCTAAAAATTCTGATGGGTCAACTTCAGATGGTCATAACTTTTATCATAAAATGAATTATGTGTCCCATGACCTATGGTTAGATAGATAATCGAATTATCTTTCCAACGCCACAAAGTTTGCTAAATTCCGACCTCCAAGTAAAAAGTTATGCCCATTTTAGTGAAGCCCTGTCGGGCAGACTCGAACTACGGACCCAATCTACGGACCGTAGATTGACCTACGGCCCGTAGGTCCAAACCGTCGATCACTCCGACAGCAGTTAATTTAGGGGTCTTTTGGTCTTTTCCTATTTCGTTTAACCCCTTAGATACGTCATTTAAACCCTAAATCATGAGGTTTTAATCAGTTTAAGCCTAGAAACATAACTAGAACTTATCCAAGTCAATTCATTAATCAAAACTTAGAAAATTAGAAGCAAGAAGGGAGAAAAAGGTCAAGAACCCTAGTTCAAGAACGCAACGAGGTTTTTTCAGTTCCAGCCCCGAAATCGAAATATTTCTCCGTGGAATTCGTCACCAGGTATGTGGGATTTCACTAGTGGGTTCCTTTTGCCCATTAGGTCCCTAGAATTCAGTCAGATTCTTGATTCCATGATTATGAACAGACCTAGGGTTTCTAGAATTACAGCAGATCATCATGAATTAGTTATTTAAATGTTCCAAATCAGATTATCATGTTATT
>NC_064286.1:19773623-19819972 GCF_019186545.1 Solanum stenotomum
AGTATTAGAAGTAGTAAAAGAAGATCTAGTAAACTTAACTAAATTTAGAGGGAAAAGTTTAAGATTCGAATAAATTCAAGAACTTACAAGTTAAAGAATAAATTTTATAATAAAATCTGTAAATGTAAACCCAAAAAAAAGGAGTTGGAGCAAAACGTTATAGTGATTATTTTGACAAAAGTATTTGAAACCAAAATAAGTAACTGCAAGAAAATTTCAATAAGGAATATTTCTAACTTAACAAAGTTGGTTTCTTAAACCTTTTTGTCTTTTTAAAGAAATAACGGCTCTCTTTTATGTGATAAAAGCAAGTGTTCATAGCTACTGTACGAGGGTCAAAGGGAATTCCAACTAAAGCCTAGCTATTAGTCATTACATATAAGGGAACACATAACACATAGACAAATATAAAATGTTAATCACATCAATACAATCAAATAAAACAAGCTAAAATAAATGAGGAAATTAGTAGTTATGCTTGACTTTAACAGAAGGAATTGATCTCCTCCGTTACTAGAGGTCTGAACAGTATGAAGCAGGAAAGAATAAGGATGTGCCGACTCCATGTATAAGATATGCAAGCTCCATGCAATAATGGTATCGTTGAGTCCCATAAGGGATTCTTCGGCTTCGATGTGCGTGCAAAACAGAGAAAAGAACAAGGAGGGAAAGTTAGAAAAAAAATAATTCTCAAACAGTTAATAAAAGTATAAAAACAGAGCAAGTTATACAGAACTCGATTTATAAAACAAAAGACTAACATGTACAGAAGTGTGGCATTATTCTTGTGTATCAAAGTACAAGACATAATGCATGATTAGAAAAGCCACCTCAATAGAGGGATCTTAAGTAATACATTTTAACAGACATGATTTTATACATATGTGTACATTAATGAATATTAAGTGAAATTTAATAAGACATGACCTTTAGTAAAAGTGGAAATCTTTTGTTAGTTGAGAAAATTTTCAGATAGTAGTACTGAACTAAATATAAATCTACTCCTAATGTATGCATTTTCTTATGCTAAACTTAGCCAGCCAGTGATAGGTTGAGATTTCTAGGCTGATATGCAAACATATGGGAATATACAGTGAACAGTTCAAATTGAAATGAATAAAATTTACAGGGTGATATATCCCTTATGCATGACTTATAACAACAAAACAATCGTCGGCATCGAATAAAAAAGAATAAGTTTAGATTTTCACCTTTTGTGGAGCAGTGAACTTGGTCGTTGATCAAAGATCTAATCTCGTTCCTCCGACAAAATCAAGCAAAATAGAGAATATAATAGAAAATATTTCGTGAGATGATATTGAATTATAAGAGAGAAGCGTTCTTGAGAATGCTTAAACTTGTTCCTGATTTCTTTTGCAAGCAGAAAACTCCTCTTTTCAAAGCAAAAAAAAACCCCCCTTCAAAGGCAAAACAGGGGCAAGTATTTATAGAATAGGCTTTAAGATTTTGGTTTTCATTTGGGCGGGATTTCATCTTTGATTTTTGAATTCATGGTCAAAGAGAGTCGTTTGAAATCAAAAACGTTGAGATTTGGATGAATGTGTCCTTCACATGATACTTCAGATTTATGCCCGAAATAGTGAGCCTTTTTCTGAAGTCAGATCTGCTATGCATTGGACTTATACACATCTTGATGATATGCTAAAGTAGGTGTACAGAACTTGCACAAAAATGGTGAGGAAATTCTGCCATGACTATGAAAAAAAAATGTATTTACGCTAGAAGAGGAATGGAAAGGCTGCTGCTGAGAATTTTGAATTAGGGTTGAAGGTGTGAAGGGTATTTTTGGATTATTGATAAGTTATATGAGCTGACTGATTATTTGGATTAATGGGCAGATGGGCTGAATGACTAAAACGTTTCTTGAACCAAAATAATCCAATTGTTGGGTTTTGGATTTATTGGCCTTTTTCCATCTTCTTTTTAAATCATTTTGGGCTTTTAACTTATAAATAATATAATTTATATTATGTAAAAAAGTTTAGTAAGTAAGAAACGTGAGATAAAGTAACGACAATCTATTTTAAAGAAGACGACAATAAAGTAATAATAGTAATGACGAAAATAGAATATATAATTTTAAAATAGTGAAAATGGTAATAGAAAGATGATAATCATAAAATAGTAAAATTTAAAGTAATATAGATAATAACAATAGTGGTAAATGGAAAATAATAGTGAATTATAAAGTATTCGACTTATTACCAATTTAGAAGGTCAATGAAATAAATTAGAAGAAAGGAGGGACAAAATTTGGTGTCAACATGTACCAGTTGAGATTCTCGATCGTCAGGTTAGAAGGTTGAGAAATAAAGAAGTCGCTTCAGTCAAGGTATTGTGGAGGAGTCAGTCAGTAGAGGGAGCTACTTGGGAAGCAGAAGCAGCCATGAAGTCCAAGTATCCTCACCTCTTTCCTTCCGATTCCATTCCAGCTTGAGGTAATAGTTCCTCTTCAGTCTTTCAGTCATTCATGCGTAAATTCAGTCTTAGAATCATGTTCCTTCAGTTGTACTTGCATTTTCAGCGTATTTGCATGTTCTTGGAACTCAGTTCAGTCAGAAATTCAATTTTCAGTGTTCAGTGGTAGGGATTGCAGCCCTCTCCCTCCATTTCAGCTAGTTTAGTCTTCATTCGAGGACGAATGGTCCCAAGGGGGAGATAATGTAACACCCCGTATCCGAAACAGACCAAGAAAATGCAGATTTTGAGAAGTTGCAGGTGCAACCCACGGTTGCCATCCATGGACCGTAGGTCATACCACGGTCCGTGCTGGTGGTCCGTGGTTCGCCAATGCAACCCCTCCCCAGCTAGCTCAGAAAAATTGGCTAAGTCTCGACTCACGGACAGACCCACGGTCCGTAGATCAGACCACGGTCCGTGGTCTGTGTCCGTGGATCAAGACCTCCTTTACCCAGCCTCTGACACGAACTACGGTTGACCAGCACGGACCGTCGTTCGATCCACGGTCCGTAGGTCTGACCGTAGATCGAAGGTTAGAAGCCAGTTAGCTGAAAATTCTGATGGGTCAACTTCAGATTGTCATAACTTTTATCACAAAATGAATTATGTGTCCCATGACCTATGGTTAGATAGATAATCGAATTATCTTTCCAACGCCACCGAGTTTTCTAAATTCCGACCTCCGAGTAAAACGTTATGCCCATTTTAGTGAAGCCCTGTCGGGCAGACTCGAACTACGGACCCAATCTACGGACCGTAGATTGACCTACGGCCCGTAGGTCCAAACCGTCGATCACTCCGACAGCAGTTAATTTAGTGGTCTTTTGGTCTTTTCCTATTTCGTTTAACCCCTTAGATACGTCGTTTAAACCCTAAATCATGAGGTTTTAATCAGTTTAAGCCTAGAAACATAACTAGAACTTATCCAAGTCAATTCATTAATCAAAACTTAGAAAATTAGAAGCAAGAGAGGAGAAAAAGGTCAAGAACCCTAGTTCAAGAACGCAGCGAGGTTTCTTCAGTTCCAGCCCCGAAATCGAAAGATTTCTCCGTGGAATTCGTCACCAGGTATGTGGGATTTCACTAGTGGGTTCCTTTCGCCCATTAGGTCCCTAGAATTCAGTCAGATTCTTGATTCCATGATTATGAACAGACCTAGGGTTTCTAGAATTTGAACAGATCATCATGAATTAGTTATTTAAATGTTCCAAATCAGATTATCATGTTATTGCTCAGTTTATCGCATGAATTTCAGAACCCTAGCTATGTATTTCTTTAGTTCTTGAATTACACATGCTAGGTCAGATATTTCAGTATTCAGTTTTACATGCCTCAGTTTATGAATGCATCATTATCAGATTAATTGTTGCATTCTCAGTTTGCATGTTCAGTTCGAGCTATCCAGTATTTACAGAAATTCAGTCATAACCAGTTAACTACTTAATTCATTGGGAGTAGCATAATACCGAGTTGGACTAGGGTTTCAGCGTACCCATATAGTCCCAGAACTACGAGCCACGTAGGTGTAAGTCCCCTCTGTGGGCAACATCAGTTTAGTGATCACGCCAGCATGCCTCTATACCTCTGGCAGGGTATATTGGGTCCTCTCGATGGGGCGTATACATCGAACTCCACATTTAGCTCATGTGGTTTTATGTCGGTTATTAGTAGCTCCCACAGTTCAGTCAGACTCTATTGCATTGACCATATTTCAGTACAGTCAGTATTCAGTCTCAGCATATTATAAATTTGGTCATTGCATTCAGTTAGCTCAGTATTCAGTATTTTCAGTATCTATATCATGTTCAGATTATATCATTGCTCAGTATGCTTTGTTCAGTTATGTGTTATTTCAGCTTTACTCTATCCTGCATGCTCAGTACCCTTGAAGTACTGACGCATACATGCGCTACATCTTCTCGTGATGTAGGTTAAGGTTCTCAGCATCCAGATCACGCTTAGATCGGTTCCCGATCTCCAGTTCAGCAGAATCAGTGGTGAGTCCTCATTCTCCGAGGACAATAGTCATGAGTTTCTTTCAGTATTTTTAGTCTTTAGTTTCAGTTTTGCTAGATCTAGTTGGGGCATGTCCCAACATTTCTAGTCAGTTTAGAGGCTTATTTCAGACATAGTTAGATTCAGCTTAGTATTTGAGTTTGATAACTTCTTTGTATTAAACTCTCAGATTTCATATATTCAGTTATAGTATATGGGTATTCCCCATCTTTTCAGATTTATTTATGATTTAGCTTCCGCATCAGTTTATTATCTTTAGTATGCTCATGATCATGCCAGCAGGGTTAGCTTGGGATCACTTGTGGTCCTAGGTCCCGTGTCCGCGTCTCGGGGGTAGCTCGGGGCGTGACATACTTATTGGTTCATTTTTGGTGAGAAGACCTTTTACTCTAAGAACCCTTATTATGTGAGAATTCCCTTTCACAAATCATGCTTTCATGTGTATATGAGAAATCCTTTCAACAACACAACGACATCATCATTGATACTTCACTCTCACAGAATCCTTAAAACATTTACATCAATTTCATAAGAACATGCAGAATTCCATCATTCACTATTCATAGTTCAAAACCCAATTCTATTTATCAACATCTAGAAAACATAGGTTAGACATGGGTTCATGGAAATTAATATTTAAATCATGTAATTCTATCAATTCATCTTTGATTTCATAAAATCTCCTTTCATAATCCAACACCCACATTATATGATCATAACCTGGAAAAACATGAGAATTACATGGGTTCATGGGGGATCATCATAAAAACATGAGATTAACTCAATTCATGCATAAATATCATAAATCCATCAGTTAAATCAATAATCAAGTGAACCCATAACGTAGAAGAAAAACTCTAAATCAATTGGGAAATTTCTTCTTTGAAAATTAGAGGATTTAGGAACTCCATGGATGAAATAAATCCATTGATGAAAAATATCATACCTCAATGCCAATTGATTAACTTCAATGGAGGGTTAGGAAACTTGACTTGAAACCCTAGGTTGAACCCTTCTTCTTCAACCTCTAGAGAGAGTAATATTTGAGAGGTCTTCCTTTGTGAATTTGAGAGAATGATTTCTGTTAAGTAGATTTTGGGGTTAAAACATTTATATAGGGGTTTTGGTGAAAAAAATTCAATAGTATTAGGATAAAATGATTAGGAAAACACCCAAAAGCCTCAAAGAAATAACTGCCGAACCCACTCGACAGTGGGGACCTACGGTCCGTGGGTCTATCTACGGACCGTCCTGTCCCTCCGTTTATTGGTTCAGAGTTTAACATCTTTGGACCTTAAATGACGGGACCCACCTATGGCCCGTGATCCAATTGACGGGCCGTGGGTCCCAACCGTGGTCCTCAACTTTTGACCTCAAAATCTCTCTAAGTGTAAGACTAACGTACGAGACCTATCCACGACTCATGCATTGATCGACGGACCCTCCTGGTGAATCGTTGTAAAATACAGAAAACTTGACATTTTAGAAAAACCATCTGACCAACCACGACCACCACGTACGGGCCGTCGTCCCACCTATGGTCCATTGATGGTGTCGTCATTGCTGACATCAAGTTGTGAAAAACTGAAATTTTCATGCCTTTCCAAATCCGAGGTGTTACATTATCTGACCCTTGGGATCATTTGTCCTCGAATGAGATTCAAGACATCATAAAGAGGGGGGGGGGGGTAGGAGCTTAAACCTAACATCCCAATCATGAATGCAATCATATAAATGCACATAACCGATGAGGAAACATTAACCCCAAGCTAAAGCATGTTCAAAACTTTATATCATGAAGTCTATATGCAACTCATACTCAAATGCACATAAACATGTAGAAATCAAACAAATTGACTCATTTTCTCAAAACATAAGCTTTTTCATGAATATGCATATATGAGGAAATCATGGGAATAACTAAGACACATGACACAAAAAGAATAGAGCATGAGGAACTCAATACCTCCGGCTAGAGTAGGGGTAGAAGGAAAGAAATGAGGATAACGAGACATAATATCAGCCTTGGCCTCCCAAGTAGCACTCTCAACTAACTGATTCCTCCACAACACTTTCACTAAAGCAAATTCTTTACTCAACTTCTTGACTTGTCGGTCTAAAATCTCAACTGGAACATCTTCATAAGAAAGATTCTCCTTAACTCCCTAACATTATAAGGGGACTATCGTTGTCGAATCACTAACAAATTTCTTCCACAAGGAGACATGGAAAACTGGATGCACCGATGCGAATTCATTAGGCAATTCAAGCTCATAAGCAACCTTACCAATACGTCTCAAAATTTTATATGGGCCTACATATCGGGGACTAAGCTTCCCTTTCTTACCAAACTTCATTACACCTTTCATGGGTGAAATTTTCAAGTAAACCCAATCGTTCATGTCAAACTCAACATCTCTTCTTCTAACTTTGACATAGGACTTTTACTGACTTAGAGACATTTTCAACCCCTCTTTAATAAACCAGACTTTCTCCATAGCCTCATTTACCAACTTGGGGCCTATCAAAGCAACTTCATCTACTTCAAACCAAACAATAGGAGATCTAAACCTCCTACCATATAATGTTTCAAATTGAGCCATACCAATAGTTGAGTGATAGCTATTTTTGTAGGAAAAATCAATCAAAGGCAAGTGACCATCCCAATTACCTTTGGAATCAATTACATAAGCTCTCAACATATTTTCCAAAGTGTCACGACCGAGGGGTACACCCTAGATGTAACATGGCGTATAGGACCCTGAGAAGCCCCATACAAGCCACTTTGCATTCATAACATAAGAAATAGAACAAAGGAATTATAGACAACATTTCAGGTCTAAAATATTTAATAACAGAAAAGCGGAAGTCTAAACACTTGTCTCAATAGCCATCTAATACAATAGAATGAAATTGGGCCTAGCCCATACATAATGTTCAAAATTGGAAGTAAGAAAGAACACTGACAATAATGAAAATCCATCCTCAAAGCATGAGGACTCACCAAAGCTCGAAAATCTCGCAAATCAACCTCTAGCCATGAAACTGAGAACTCTGAATGTCGGACCCCACATTTGGGGAAATATAGGCAAGAGTATGCGTTAGTACAAACATGTACCAAGTATAATATTCATGCATATAAACATTTAAATCATGCTAAAATAGGACATTTAATGACATGCAATGACCAAGATAAAACATGATATAAAAAGGGTTAGAAAACACGAGTCATAAAACATGGTCAATGCAAGTTAACATCTTTAAAACCTTTGAACACATGTGAGATACTTCTTGAAGTAACCTTAGTTCATTATTATTGTTGGAAGTAGCCTTAATTGACATAGAGACCATGTGATCTATAACATGATCCCATGGTGTCTCACACATCGAAAATGGTTGTCCTATTTGCCAAGGTAAGGACCATGAACTTCTAGCTATTGAGGATCCAATAGCTAATGTGCATCTAGACAATCATCCTATGGGGGTACATATGTAAGGGACAAGGAAATTTCTTCTAGAAACTCGGCCTCTAATGATGGAAGAGCTTCCATCTCAATATCATCTTGGTGCTAAGCATAAATCCCACATAATAGTCATTTTCTTACTTGTTCTTATTATCCATGAAAAGGCATATCATCTTTCCAATCCAAGCAAGGTCATAAGTCATCCATGGAAAGGTATAATTCAATAACCAATCCCAGAAAGGTTTCATTACGATAGCTCCTTATCATTGATTTATTTAGGTGAGAAGACCTGTCAACCTTAGAATCCTTACTATGTGAGAAAATTTTTCACGATCATACTTTCGTGTCTATGTGAGAAAGCATTACAACAACACAACAAAAACATCATCATTGATACTTCACTCTCAAAGTATCCTTAAAATATTTACATAGATTTCATAAGAACTAGCATAATTCCATAATTCACCCTTTCAAGATCCAAAACCCATTTTCAATTATCAACCTCTAGAAGACATGGGTTAGACATGGATTCATATAAATTCATCATAATTTCATGTAATTTTATAAATTCATGGTTGATTTCATATAATATTCTTTAATAATCCAAGAACCACATCATATCATGATAATTTGAAAAACATGGGGATTGCATGTATTTATGGGGAATCATCATAAAATCATGAAATTTACTCAATTCATGAATTATAAATCATAAATAAATAAAAATTAAGAGAACCCATAACATAAAAGAAACCCCTAACTCAATTTGGGGAATTCTAACTTTCAAAATAGAAGAATTTGGGAACTCCGTGAATGGAAGGAATCCATGGATGAAAACTATCATACCTTTCTATCGAAGCCTAAAAGTAGTTGAAGAATGAAGGCTTGATCTTGAACCCTAGATTGAATCTTCTTCTTCAACCTTCTAGAGAGAGAAATATCTTTGGAAGGGCAAGACTCTACTTCTTTTTGTGAATTTGAAAAGAATGAAGTGTAACACCCCGGATTGGACAAGAGGCAAAATTGCAGATTTGGGAAGTTGCGGGTGTTGACAAATGGTGGTCACCCATGGACTGTGGTTGGGACCACAGACCGTAGGTGGGTCCGTGGTTGAGCACCTTAGGATGTTTGGCAAATGGGATCCAATGCCTGACCAACAGATCTTAGGTCGATCAACGGTCCGTGGTCCAGAGTTCGTGGATGGAACAAAAGTTTCTAAATTTTGTGACGGACCACCAGGACGGACCGTTGGTCCATCGACGGTTCGTTGGTCATGGGTCCGTGGTTCATGAGCTAGCAGTTATTTTAGGGGTACATTGGTCTTTTTTTTATTTTAATTAGATTGAGGTGGTGTCATTTTGCATAAGTGTAAAACACCTATATAAGTAATTTTAACACTCAAAATTGAGAAGATTATGATTGTTTATGATTGAATTGATAGAATTGCATTTATTTAGGATGAAATTACATGTACCCATGCCTATCCTATGGTTTTTTGGTTAGAATTGATATGTTGGGTTTGATGCCATGTGAGGGAAATTGTATGGGTTAGATATCTCCTTATAGGATTGATGATTTATGACTAGAATTGATTTAGATTGAAACATATATGATGAGTATGATGTTAATTGCTTGAGAGTAAAGCATTGATGATGATCATGAGATGTAGTGCTTTTAGAGTAAAGCCTAGACTATGAATTGTTTATTGATTGATGTGATAATGTGGAATGGATACTTTCCATAATGAATTGATAAGCATGATTGCATGAATGTGAAAGGTTATCTCACATGAATGATTCTAGGTTGGAAGGATTTCTCACCTAAAATGAATCTAGACTAAAATTCTTAATGAATGATGAGGCTAGATGCGATTATCCTTGAACTCCTTATGTAAGGATATGAGGTGATTTCCCATTCTCCTTAGACTTGAACAAGAGGTGAGTCCCCAGGTTCTTACTATGATGAATGGACATGGAGGTGAGTATCCATGCGTCCTATGAGATAATGTGGATACGAGTACCCGCATCATATGATGAGGTTGTGGAAGTGAGTACCCACAATCTAAAAGTAAGTAAGGCAAGAGGCGAATACCCATTAGCGTTTTTGAAGTAGGCATTGAGTCGAATCCCTATGTCTTGAAAAGTAAGTATGAATGATGTGCTTATGTTATGATGATGATTAGCTTGAACTGTTGCTAGATATTTCTTCCATGACGTAAGCTTGACTAGAGGCGGATGCCCTAAGTCTTAGCAATGATAAGTGTGGTTACTTAAGAAAGTATTCCTCTTTCATATGATGCTTATTATGTTTTGATTATGATTATGCCTTATGTATTATGTTATGTAATACTTATGTTATGTTGTTTATGCTAGCCATCATATTTAGTACTTGATTGTACTAACGCATACTCTTCCCTTCATTCTTATCAAATGTAGGGTCCGGTGATCTTGATTCACAGACTTTTGGCTAGGTTCTTAGTAGATTGAGAAGTGAAGCTTTGGTGGGTCCTCATTCTATTCGAGGATTGGATGACCCTTTATCTTTTATGTCTTTCCTTTCACAATGGACTATTGTATGGGATGCGTCCTAAGATTTTATTCTGTTATGCTAGATGGTTTGAGACAGTAATGTTATACTTCAGCTCATTTTATAAATGACTCTGATTGTATTGAATAGTTTTAAATTCCCGCTAATGCTATTACTTTATGTTATGATATGCTAAGTGGCTTGTATAAGGCCTCTCGGGTCTTATATGACATGTTACATCTAAGGAGTACCTGGGTTGTGACAAACTTGATAATCAGAGCATAATGTTTAGAATGGTTCTAGGATATCTCAAACCACGTCTAGTAGAGTTTTGTTCATAAGTGTGAAGCGCGCCACATTTATGAATGATAGGCTATTAGATGCTTACGAAACCTCACTTCTTCACTTCTCTAAGCCGTGCCTTGGAGTTTAACCCTATAAGTCTTTCTCCTAATCCATTCCCAATGATTTTTAGGACATGACTACTAGAAGGGCTAATGCTAGAATGTTGGAGGAAGGCAATGATGATCAAGAGGTTCCTCCTCAGGTTCGTCCCCAAGCTCCAATTGACCTATTGAATGAGAATGTGACTAATGCGGAGTTTAGGTTGACGTTTCAAGTGTTGGCTCAAGACTTGACATCTCAAGCCAATAGATAGGTGGTTGCTCTCGTGAACCTAAGTGTGGGTACAATGGCATCAAGAGTGAGGGATTTTATGAGGATGAACCCTCCAAAATTTAATGGCTCCAAAGTTGAGGAAAATCCTCAAGAGTTTATCGACAAGGTCTACAAGATACTTGCTATTATGGGAGTCACTTTGGTAGAGAAGGCAGAATTGACCGCTTACCAACTCAAAGGGGCTGCTCAAATTTGGTTTAATTAGTGGAAGATGCAAGGACGGTGGAAGCGGGTCCCATAGAATGGGAGAGGTTCAAAAGTGCTTTTCTTGATTGATTCTTCCCTCTTGAAATGAGAGAGGCCAAGGTACTTGAGTTCATCAACCTTAGGCAAGGAAATATGGGTGTAAGGGAATACGCTTTGAGTTTCATTCTACTATTCAAGTATGGTCCTTCCATTATGGCAGATCGTAGGGACAAGAATAGTAAGTTTGAATTGGGTGTATCTGACATGATAGTCAAAGAGTACCGCACCACTATACTTGTCCATGAAATGGACATATCTTGCCTTATGGTTCACACCCAACAAATAAAAGAGGAAAAGCTCAAGGAAGATCTAGGGAGGCAAAAAGGGCTAGAGTGGATGATGGCAACTTTGCACCTTTTAGGTATGGTGGATGGGGTCATTCTAGATTCCGGCAAAGGTTCTCCGGGCAAGGTTCTACAAATGCTCCTCTGAGGCAAAGAAATGAAAGAGTGTATAACCTTAAACCCTAACGAGATGGTGATAAATCTTTGATGCCTACTTTTTCTAAATGTGGGAGAAATCATGAAAGGAAGTGTCTGGCATGCTCTAATACTTGTTTCGAGTGTGGAAAAATGGATCATAAAATAAGGGATTGCACTTCCGTTACAAGAGATGAGAGAGACACTCTTCGTAGAGCTCAACCCTACCCTTCATCCGGTCCAAGTAGCTCGGGTGGAAATGCTCCTAAACAAAACTGTTTCTATGCACTTCAAAGTAGAGGTTATCAAGAGAGCTCTATGTATGTGGTGAAGGGTATGCTAAAAGTATTTCAATATGATGTGTACGGTTTGCTTGATCCCGGTGCTACTTTATCCTTTGTGATTCCCTTAGTGGCTATGAGATTTGATATGCTTCCAGATGTGTTATTAGAACTTTTTTCTGTTTCTACCCTTGTTGGTGATTTTATGGTGGCTAAAAGAGTCTATAGGAGATGTCCTATTTACTTATCCATAGAGTCACTCTAATAGATTTGGTGGAACTTGATATGATAGACTTCGATGTTATTTTGGGCATAAAAAGGTTGCATTCTTATTATGCTTCTATTGATTGTAGGACTAGAGTGGTCAAGTTTCAGTTTCCAAATGAGCCTATCCTGGAGTGGAAGGGGGGATATTCTATGCCTAGAGGTCAAATTGTTTCTTACCTTAAAGCTAGGAAAATAATTTCTAAGGGTTGTATCTATCATATAGTGAGGGTGAGGTATGTGGATTCTGAAACCCCTTGTCTTGAGTCGGTCCCCATGGTAAAAGTGTTTTTGGAAGTATTCCCCGATGACTTACCCAATATTCCCCCACGAAAGGGAAAGACTTTGGAATTGACCTTCTCCTAGATACACAACTTATTTCTATTCCTCCTTATAGAATGGCTCCGGCAGAACTTAAGGAGTTGAAAGATTAATTGAGGGATTTGTTGGATAAGGGTTTCATCCAACCTAGTATTTCCCCATGGGGTGCTCCGGTGTTGTTTGTTAGAAAATAAAGGATGGTTCACTCCGTATGTGTATTGATTATCGACAATTGAACAAGGTGACCATTCATAACAAGTATCCTCTTCCAAGAATTGATGATTTATTTGATCAACTTCAAGGGGCAAGTTATTTCTGTAAAATTGATCTCCAGTCGGGTTATCACCAATTGAGGGTGAAAGAGGAAGATATTCCAAAGACGACTT
This sequence comes from Solanum stenotomum, assembly GCF_019186545.1. Classification (NCBI taxonomy): domain Eukaryota; kingdom Viridiplantae; phylum Streptophyta; class Magnoliopsida; order Solanales; family Solanaceae; genus Solanum; species Solanum stenotomum. Next base: position 19,786,706 of record NC_064286.1, read on the forward strand.
TTAGAAGCCAATATGACCATTATGAGTTTTTGGTGATGTCCTTTGGTTTGACTAATGCTCCGGTGGCCTTCATGGACTTGATGAATTGGGTATTTTGAAAATACCTTCATATGTTTGTTATTGTGTTTATCCATGATTTTTTGATCTATTCAAGAAGCGAGAATGAGCATATTGATCAATTGAGGATTGTATTTCAAATTCTCAAGGACCAACTACTTTATGCAAAGTTTAGCAGATGTGAAATTTGGTTAAGGTCTGTAGCTTTCCTTGGCCATATAATTTCTAGCAAGGGTATTGAGGTAGATCAAAATAAGACGGATGCGGTAAAGAGTTGGCCTAGACCTCTATCAACGACAGATATTAAAAATTTCTTGGGTTTGGCCAGTTATTATAGAAGATTTGTTGAGGGGTTTTCTACGATTATTTCTCCATTGATGGCCTTGACTAAAAAGAAGGCCAAGTTTGTATGGTCGGATGCTTGTGAGAAAAGTTTCCAAGAGTTGAAAGATAGACTTACTTCCTCTTCGGTGTTGACTTTACCAGAAGGTACGAATGGCTTTGTGGTATATTGTGATGCCTCTAGAGTTGGGTTGGGATGTGTGTTTATGCAAATTGGTAAGGTGATTGCCTATGATTCAAGGCAACTAAAGGTTCATGAGAAGAACTATCCTAGCCATGACCTTGAATTTGCGGCGGTGGCGTTTGCCTTAAAGATTTGGAGGCATTATTTGTATGGGGTCCATGTTGATGTTTTTATCGACCATAAAAGTTTGCAATACGTGTTTATCCAAAAAGATCTAAATCTTCGCAAAAGAAGGTGACTTGAATTATTGAAAGATTATGATATGACTGTTCTCTATCCCCCCGGTAAAGCTAATGTGGTGGTAGATGCCCTTAGTCGGTTGTCCATCGGTAGTGTTGCACAGTGGATGATGATAGAAAAGAATTGGCCCAAGATGTCCATAGGTTGGCCCGATTGGGTGTTCGATTGGTAGACTCCGCCAAGGGTGGAGTCATGGTTCATAAAGGGTCAGAGTCATCTTTTATGGCGGATGTTAAGGCAAACCAATGTGTTGGTCCGACTTTGGTAGAGTTGAAAGAGGCGGTACTTAGAAAGTCAGTTAAGGCTTTCTCCCAGGGGGAGATGATGTCCTTAGATATCACAGTCGGTTATGTGTTCCAAATGTGGATGACTTGAGGGAACAAAGCCCATAGTTCTCGGTATTCACCCGGGAGCAACCAAAATGTACCGTGATTTGCAGGAGATCTATTAGTGGAATGAGATGAAGAATGATATTGCAAGTTTTGTGGCCAAATGTCCAAATTCCCAACAAGTGAGGGTTGAGCATCAGAAACTAGGAGGTTTATCCTAAGACATTGGTATTCCTACTTGGAAGTGGGAAGATGTGAATATGAACTTCATAGTAGGGTTGTCACAAACTCGGAGACAATATGATTTGATTTGGGTTATAGTTTACCGAATGACGAAGTTGGCCCATTTCATTCTCATCAAGGTTTCTTATTCAGCGGAAAACTACGCTAAGTTGTATTTGAGTGAGATGGTAAGGTTACATGGGGTACCCTTGTCCACTATCTCCGATAGAGGTACTCAATTTACTTCTTAGTTTTGGAAATATTTCTAAAAGGGTCTCACCACGAAAGTTGAGCTTAGCACAACTTTTTACCCCCCAAACTGATGGGTAAGCGGAATGAACAATCCAAACATTAGAGGACATGTCGAGATCTTGTGTGATATATTTCAAGGGAAATTGGGATAACCATTTTCCCTTGACACAGTTTGCCTATAATAATAGCGACCATTCGAGTATTGATATGTCCCCGTATGAAACCCTTTATGGTAGGAGGTGTGGATATCCTATTGGGTGGTTTGAAGTGGGTGAGGTTGCTTTGATAGGACCCAAGTTAGTTTTTGAGGCCATTGAGAAAGTTCAACTCATAAGAGAGAGTTTGAAAATAGCCCAAAGCCAACAAAAGTCGTATGCGGATGTTAGAAGGAGAGACCTTGAATTCGACGTGCTTGATTGGGTTTACTTGAGAATCTCACCCGTGAAGGGTGTGATGAGGTTTGGGAAGAAAGGGAAACTTAGTCCCGTTTTATAGGCCCATACAAAATTTTGAGGCGTATTGGGAAGGTTGCATATGAGCTAGATTTGCGAAGTGAATTGGCGTCAGTGCATCCGGTGTTCAATGTCTCAATGTTGAAAAAGTGTGTCGGAGATTCGACATCCATAATTCCCCTAGAAGGGTTGGAAGTGAAAGAGAACCTTTCTTATGAAGAAGTCCCGGTTAAGATCTTAGACCGTCAAGTAAAGAGATTGAGGAATAAAGAGGTTGCCTCTATGCAAGTGTTATAAAGAAACCATCTAGTTGAGGGTGCTACTTCGGAGGCGGAAGCCGATATGATGTCCTGGTATCCCCATCTTTTTCCTCCTATTCTATCTTGAGGTAATGATTTCCTTTTAATTTGCTTTTGTTTGAAGTCATGTGTGTTTTATATGTTCCCATGATTTCCTTAAAATTGCATGTTCATGAAAAAGCTTAACTTTTGAAAGAAATGGATTTTATGTGATATTTTCCATATGTTGTTGAGTATTGAGTATGAATTGCTTATAGACTTCATGAGATGAGTTATTGAACATGCCTTAGTTGGAGTGGAGATTTCCCCCGGCGTTGCAACAACAACAAAATTAGTAATAGATTTGGCCCCTATTTCCTCTTCTCTCATATCTATCCATCTTTCTGATGGTGAAGGATGAAATTATGAATAGAATTGCGTTTGAATATGTTCTTTGTGTACAAATTGCATTTAGGCTCCATGAGATTGTGTTGAGCATTGCTTTTGAGTTTGAAGAAGGTAGTTCCTCCTTAAGTGTAAGAAATCTTAAAATTTCATGCAAATTGGGCTGTTAGATGTAGTTCCTACTCCCGTATGTTGCCTTGAGTATGTTGAGATTGGAGTTGATGTTTTCTCCTTAGTTGTGTGCATATAGATGAGTTGCATGCATGATGAGCTGCTAGTCTTGAGATTTTTTTGTTTAGAAATGTGCCTAGAGTCTCATTCGAGGACGAATAATCTCAAGGGGGAGATAATGTTACACCCTGGATTGTAAAAGAGGCAAAATTGCAGATTTGGAAAGTTGTAGGTGCTGACCAACGGTGGCCAACCACGGACTGTAGGTGTGTCTGTGGTTGAGCACCTCTGGAAGTTTGGCATATGCGATCCAGAACCTGACCAACGGACCGTAGGTCGATCGACGGTCCGTAGTCCAGGGTCGGTGGATGGCCCAAAAATCTCTAGCTTATTGACGGACCACCAGGATGAACCGTAGGTCTAGTGACGGTCAGGGGTCTGTGGTTCCTAAGCTGGCAGTTATTTTTACGGGTACATGGGTCTTTTTTGGTTTTAATTAGATTGAAGTGGTATCATTTTGCCTAAGTATAGAACACCTATATAATTAATTTTAACACCCAAAATGCCCCATTCAATTCATTATCTCAAATCCCAAAAGAAAACCCAAATCCTCTCTCAAATATTCTTTCTATAGAAGGTGGAAGACGCAGAAGGAGATTGAAGCTAGGTCAAGATCAAGTCTCCTAATCTTCAAGCTTATGTGGGCTTTGTGACTAAGGTATGATCACTTTTCATCCATGGGATCCTTCCTCCCATCGAGTCCCATAGAATCCAATAATATGAAGAAGAATTCCCCCAATTCTAGTTAGGGTTTCTTCCATTGTTGTGGGTTATAGTGATTGTTGATGCAATTGCATGGATTATGATTGTTTGTGATTGAATTGATAGAATTGCATGTATTTAGGATGAAATTACATGTACCCATGCCTATCCTATGGTTTTAGGTTAGAATTGATATGTTGGGTTTGATACCATGTGAGGGAAACTGTATGGGTTAGATATCTCCTATAGGATTGATGGTTTATGACTAGAATTGGTTTAGATTGAAGCATATATGATGAGTATGATGTTACTTTCTTGAGAGTAAAGCTTTGATGATGATAACAAGATGTAGTGCTTTGAGAGAAAAGCCTATACTATGAATTGTCGATTAATTGATGTTATGATGTGGAAGGGATACTTCTCATAATGAATTGATGAGCATGATTGAATGAATGTGAAAGGACTACTCACATGAATGATTATAGGTTGAAAGGATTGCTCACCTAAAATGAATCTAGACTAAAATGCTTAACGAATGATGAGGCTAGAGGTGATTACCTTTGACTTCCATATGTAAGGATATGAGGTGATTTTCCATACTCCTTAGACTTGAACAAATTATGAGTCCCCACGTTCTTACTATGATGAATGGACATGGAGGCGTGTACCTATGCTCCCTATGATATGATGTGGAGGCGAGTACCCGCATCATATGATGAGGTTGTGGAGGCGACTACCTGCAATCTAAAAGTAAGTAAGGCAAGAGGTGAATACCCATTAGCCTTTATAAAGTAGGAATTAAGGTGAATCCCCATGTCTTTAAAAATAAGTATGAATGATGTGATTCTGTTGTGACGATGATTAGCTTGGAGTGTTTCTAGATATGCCTTCCATGACGTCAGCTTGACTAGAAGAGGATGACCTAAGTCTTGGGAAAGGATAAGTGAGGTTACTTGAGGAAGTATTTCTCTTTCATTATGATGCTTACTATGTTTTGATTATGATTATGCCTTATGTCTTATGTTAACTAGTGCTTATGTTATGTTGTTTATGCTATCCATCATATTAACTACTTGATTGTACTAACACATACTCTTTCCTACATTCTTATCAAATGTAGGGTCTGACACTCCCGATTCACACACTTTTGGCTAGGTTCTTAGTGGATTGAGAAGTGAAGATTTGGTGAGTCCTTATTGTATTCAAGGATTGGATCACCCTTTATCTTTTATGTATTTCTTTTCATATTGGACTATTGTATGGGCTGCTTCCCAAGATTTTATTCTTCTATGTTAGATGGTTTGAGACAATGTTGTTAGACTTTCGATCGTTTTATAAAAGACTTTGATTGTACTGAAAAGTTTTAAATTCCCGCTCATTTCTATTATCTTATGTCATTATGCTAAGTGGCTTGTATGAGGCATCTTGGGGTCTTTTACGCCATGTTACATCTAGGGGTCCCCTGGGTCGTGACATGAAGTGAATGAATTCATAGGCAAAATGACATTGTATTAAGATAAAATAATTAGGGAAAGACCTGACTGACCCTAAAAATAACTGCCGACCTTCGACCTACAGGCCTTGACCGACGGACCATGGTTTGATCGACGGTCCATCCTGCACATCATCGTCTTCATTAGAGACAGGACTTTGAGGCCATGATACATTGACCTCAATCCACGGACCGTGGACCCAATGACGGTCTGTTGGTCCAGGTCGTGGTTCGTGGTCCTCTAAGCCTCCTTGGGTGGACAATTGATGGACCATACCTATGGTCCGTGGTTCACTCCACCATCCGTGGTTGGCCTCTGACGGATGGCACCAGGAACTTCTGAAAAATGCTATTTTTCCCTTTTTCGAATCCGAGGTGTTACATTATCTCCCCTTTAGGATCATTCTTCCTCGAATGAGTTTCAAGACATCATAAGGAAGGTAGGATCTTAACTTAACAACCCAACATGCATGCAATCATATAAATGCACATATCTGAGGAGGAAACATCAACTCCAAGATAAAGCATGTTCAGAACATCATATCATGAAGACTAGATGCAACTCATACTCAAATGCACATAAACATACAAAAATCAATTAAGTTGACTCATTTTTTCAAAACTTAAGCTTTTTCATAATCATGCATAAATGAGGAAATCATGGGAACATCTAAAACACATCATACCCAAAAGTGTAAACCATGAGCAACTCAATACCTCAAGCTAGAGTAAGGGTAGAAGGAAAAATGTGAGGATATCAGGACAACATATCGGCCTCGGCCTCCGAAGTACCACCCTCAACAAATTGATTCCTCCACAATACTTTCATAGAAGCAACTTCTTTATTTCTCAACTTCTTGACTTGTTGGTGTAAATTACCGGGACTTCCTCATAAGAAAGATTCTCCTTAACTCCCAAGACTTTAAGGGAACTATAGCTATCAGATCAGCAACATATTTCCTCAACAAGGAGACATGGAAAACTTGATGTACTGATGTCAATTCGTTAGTAATTCAAGTTCATAAGCGACTTTACCAACACGTCTCAAAATATGATATGGGCCTACATATCGGAGAATAAGCTTTCCTTTCTTACTAAACCTCATCACACAACTTTATGGGTGAGATTTTCAAGTAAACCAAATCATGAGCATCAAACTCAGGATCTCTTCTTCTCACATTGGCATATGACTTTTGCCGAATTTGAGCCGTTTTCAACCTTTCTCTAATAAGTTGAACCTTTACCATGGCCTCATGTACCAACTTGGTACCTATTATGGCAACTTAACCCACCTCAAACCATCCTATCAGAGATCTACATCTCCTACGATAAAGAGCCTCAAATGGATCCATACCAATACTTGAGTGATAATTATTATTAATTTATTATATGCAAACTCAATCAAAGGCAAGTGATCATCCTAATTACCCATGAAATTAATCACACAAGCTCTCAACATATATTCCAAAGTTTGGATAGTACACTCTGCTTGCCCATTGGTTTGGGGGTGAAGGGCCGTACAAAGATTAACATGAGTATGAAGACCCTTTTGAAAAGATTCCAAAACTGAGATGTGACTTGGGTACCATGATTGGAGATAGTTGATAAAGGCACTCCATGCAAATTTACCATTTCTCTCAAATATAACTTAGCATATCCCTCTGCCGAATAGGAAATCTTGACGGGAATAAAATGAGCTGATTTTGTCATTCGATCTAATGTAACCCAAACAGAGTCACGTTGTCGCCAAGTGCGAGGCAACCTAATGATGAAGTCCATATTCAAATCTACCCATTTCCAAGTAGGAATAATGTCTTGGGATAAACCTCCCAGTTTCTGATGCTCAACTTTTAACTGTTGGCAATTAGGACACTTAGCCACGAATCCCGCAATATCCTTTTTCATCCCATTCCACCAATAGATCTCCCATAAATCATGGTACATCTTGGTGGCCCCCGAGTTAATGGAATACCAATAACTATCGGCCTTTGACAAGATCTGCTCTCTCAATTCATCTACATTGGGAACACACAAGCGACCTTAATATCTAAGTACACCATATCCCCCTTGGAATAAAGCTTCTACGGACTTTTTAAGCACCACTTCTTTCAATTCAACCAATGTTTGATCAAGACCTTGCTAAGCTTTCACATCCCCCACAAAAGACGATTTTGAACCATTTTGGACCATAACACTACCTTTGGTAGAGTCCACTAACTGAACACCCAACCGGGCCAATCTATGAAAATATCGAACCAATTCCTTCTTATCTTCCTCAATGTGAGCAACATTACCCATAGACAACCGACTAAGAGTATCTGCCACCACATTTGCCTTGTCGGGGTAATACAGAACACTCATATAATAATACTTCAATAACTCAAGCCATCTTCTTTGGAGAAGATATAGATCCTTCAGATTAAACATATATTGCAAACTCTCATGGTCAATAAACATATCTACATGAACACCATACAAATAATGCCTCTAAATCTTTAAGGTAAAAAAACACTGCCGCTAGTTCTAGGTCATGGGTAAGAGAATTCTTCTCATGTATCTTAAGTTTCCTTGAAGCATAGATAATGACTTTCACATTTTTCATAAGCATACATCGTAGCTCAATTCTAGAAGCATCACAATAAACAACAAAACCATCAGTCCCTTCAAGTAAAGTCAACACCGGAGCGGAAGTAAATCTATCCTTCAATTCTTGAAAGATCTTTTCACATACTTCAAACCACATGAAATTAGCCTTCTTTTGAGTCAGAGCCATCAAAGGAGAGGCAATCGAAGAGAACCCATCACCAAACTTTCTATAATAATGGGCTAGACCCAAGAAAAATATAATGTAATAAAAATATTCTAGAAATGTCAAGTCCACTTCTACGTGGAAGTGGAGGGAGTGCAAAACCATTAAAGTTTATGTGATGACACCAATTGGGAAAAGCATTAATCGCTGTACCTTTTTATTTCAAATTAACTATCATATATTATGTTATATATATAGGTTTCCATTCATAAATTTTCATCCATTTTGTCTTTACTAGGTAAAGTTTTCAACTGCTGTAAACATCCATTCTTTTTCCTTTACCAAATAATGCTTTCAATTGTTGTGGAGATATATATGGAAAAAACATTGATCAACAGTTGTGAAAAGTAAATATTTTGAGGTTATAATTTATAACTAAAAGAAAATTGATAATCGACATAAAGTTATTCAAGCCCATATTTAAGGTATGTTAAGGAAAAATTCCCATTTTCATATCAAACGAATTCCAACAAGTTATAAAACATGAAATGAATTACATTTACTATTCCATGGCTAGAAAGACCCACTGTGAAGGCCATTGAGAAGTCATCTAATATTATTCCTTGATTTTATCATATTGTTCTCATACCTTATCACTATGAAGTGTGTTTCATGGTAAAGTTATCCTCCGTGAAGTTTCTTATTCCTTACGTCTATTAATGAGCTATTGTCCTAAGATTAAGGCTGTAATGTTGGAGAATTATTATGTTATATCCAAGAGAGTTCTTACGCCAATATTTCTTGTCAGAAGATTTTACAAAATTGTTAATTGAAAATGATACTAATACAAAACCTTATACTTTATTATTTTTGGTATATTTACTTTTCAAGCAACGTGTTTCTAAAACGGATCATACTATTATCAATTTGGAGTCGTCAAATAAATAAAGTTAAGTATGTCAGTCACCTTTTCAGTTCCTAAATGAATAGTTTGCTAAGTTTAATTCGAGTCAACACTTCAAGTCTATTATAAGTTTTATTGGCCTAAATCTTCTAATGATAGTTAAATAAAGACATGAGGAGATTCTTTTAGCACCTTAAGATCTTTATGAACATCCTCAGGTTTAAGGTGCCTCTCTAAATTTGAGTTAAGTATTCATGTTTTTTCTAAATTCCTATGTGGTTCTATAAGTTTTTTTGCATGTTATAAAAAAGTGATTCAAAGGTTTTGAGAACAAGAGAATGAAAGAGACAAGATTGGCTATGTTTTTTATATTTTCATTTCCCGAACCTACACCCTGGACGTGTCTGGCACTCAAAAACCATTGTTGGTCCCCACGAAAACCCTTGGCCTGACTGACTACTTAGCGGAAGACTTAATCAAGTAAAAATAGGAGCTTCAAATACAAAGATAAACTCATAAAGTCTCAACAATAACTTAATTCAATGTATGTCTGGAAATACTCAAATAAATATAAGGAAGCAACTCAAAGTCTCAAAACATCACAAGGGAAATAGTGAAAGACTCCTCAACTACTATTGTTCATGAATCCTCTAAGTACTACGATAGAAGTTGGTACAAGACCCCAAAAAACATAATAAAATAGAAATAACAATGTGGAGACCTCCGAAATGCAAGAAGGCTCACTAAAGCTAGCTGGAGTGCGAATGGTATCAACGAAGTACTGGTTGATGACCCTGAACACCTATATCTTCATCATAAATAAGATGCAGGTCGAATGACGTTAGTAAATTAAATGTACGAGCATGTATTTGAAAAGAGAGACGTATATAACTGAACTGATAATATGGGTGTCACGCCTCGAGCCTACACCCTAGGCGGGATTGGCACTCGAGAACCATTATAGCCCCAAGCTAACCCTTGGTCTGGCTTAACTCTTAGCAGAAGACTTAAATAACATGAAATAGTCTCAAAAGATAAACTCATTCAATAAACTTAAAATGTCTTAAAATAAACATTAACTGGCCAAAAAGGCAACTCAAGTCTTTAAACATTTAAAATTGAAAAATGGAAAAGTTTTATGAACTAACAATATTTAAGTTTCTATGAAGCCTCTGATAACCGAGATGGACTTCGGTACAAGACCCAGGACATCCTAATGAACTAGAATAATAAAAACCATAAAAAGGGGATGCTCCAGAAGCAAGGAGGCTCACCAACAACCTTGAAGTTCAATTAGATCAACAAAGTGGTGGATGTTGATCATGTTTACCTGTATCTGCATCATAAACAATGCAGGCCAAATGACATCAGCACATTAAATGTACAAGAATGCGAGGGGAATTCTGAAACAAGACTTTAACTTGAATGAGAACTGAAGGAACTTACCTGGTCTCAACTCAACATAAGCAGTAATATAAATGCAATATAAAGAAACGCTTTAAAACATGCAGATAACAATTTAGTGTATTTAAAAATACAACAATAACTTCGTTTTTATATGAAAATACAAGTACCTCTGTGTATATAAGAACACAAAATATCTCTATGGGAGTTTTACTAACCGACAACCATCACTATGAGTTATGTGATGATACAACGTCTTGCCACACGCTGCCGCGTCCATCCTATACCTTACGGGGGGTATAGAACCTAACTACTAAGTGGATCCACTAGTATATGCGAAAAGGCACTAAGGAATCAATTAAAAAGTATGACCCTTTTCACATAAACTTTAATGGTTGTACACTCCCTCGACTTTCAGTGGAAGTGGTGTTGACATTTTTAGAATATTTTTATTTATGAGACCGCGTCAAGACAATAATAAAATCCATATTGATCATTGCCCACTTCCATTCTAGAATCTCTATATTTTTAGCCATACCACCGGTCCTATGGTGGTCTACCTTAACTTGTTGACAGTTCGGGCATTTAGAAATGAACTCAGCAATACACTTCTTCTTACTACTCCACCAATAGACTTCTCTCAAGTCGTGATACATCTTTGTGGAACCCGATGGATAAAATATCTAGAGCTATGAGCTTCCTCCATGATCATCTCTTGGAGTTCATCCACCTTGGGTACACACAATCTACCTTGATAACTCAATACACCATCTCCTCCTTGTTCAAAAGCCATCACTTTTTGCTTATGAATATTTGCCTTCAATTGAAGCAAAATAAGATCTTGGTCTTCTTTCTCTTTTACTTCGGACACTAATGATGATTCATCCCCATTCATCAGCACTACTCCTCCTTCATTAGAATCTACATGAACACCATAAAGATAGTGACCCCAGATCTTCAAAGCGAACACTACAACAACTAACTTTAGATTATGGGTTGGGTAATTCTTCTCATGAACCTTAAGTTTTCATGAGGCATAAGCTATAACTCTTTACCATGTTGCATCAATACACAACCCAGTCCAACTCTGGACGCATCACAATATACCACAAAGCCTTGTGTACCTTCTGGTAAAGTTAATATTGGGCAATAGTCAACCATTTTTTCAATTCCTAAAACCTTTTCTCACAAGCTTCAGACCATTGAAACTTGATTGGTTTCTGAGTCAACTTGGTCAAAGAGGATGAAGTAGATGAGAACCCTTCGACAAACCTTCTATAATATCCAGCCAAACCCAAGAAAATCTTAATATCAGTTGGAGATGTGGGTCTAGGACAATTCTGCACTGCCTCTATTTTCTGACTATCAACACTAATCCCATCGCCGGAAATAATGTGGCCTAGGAATGCCACAGACTCAAGCCAGAACTCACACTTAGAGAACTTAACATACAACTCTTTATCCTTTAGAGTTTGGAGAACTGTTCTAAGATGGCTAACATCATATTTATCATTGCTCAAATAGATTAGAATGTCATTAGTGAACACGATAACAAACATATCCAAATAAGGCCCGAATACTCTATTCAGAAGGTCCATGAACACTATAGGAGCATTAGTCAAATGAAACTACATAACTAGGAACTCATAATGATCATCGCGGGTCCCGATAGCTATCTTAGGGATATCACTTTTTCTTACTCTCAACTGATGATAGCCATATCTGAGGTCTATCTTAGAAAAACAAGTGGCACCCTGAAGTTGATTGAAAAGATCATCAATTTTAGAAGAGGATACTTATTCTTGATAGTGACCTTGTTCAACTAACGGTAATCTATACATAGTCTAAGGGAACCATCCTTCTTCATCACAAATAATACCGGAGCTTCCCAAGGTGAGACATTTGGTCGAATAAAACCTTTCTCAAGGAGATCTTTCAACTATTCTTTTAGCTCTTTCAACTTTGCTGGTTTCATTCTATATGGTGGAATTGAGATATGATGAGTATCAGGAGGAATAACTATACCAAAGTCTATTTCTCTCTCAGGAGGGACTCTGGGAAGATCATCTGGAAACACTTATGGAAACTCTCTTACTATAGGAATTGGCTGAATAGGTGGTGTCTCAACACTATAGTCATTAACTCGGACTAAGTGATAGACACACCCCTTGTAAACTAACTTTCTCGCTTTAAGTTACGAAATAAAAGGACCCTTAGGCACTACTGAACTACTCTTCCACTCTAGGACTGGCACATTAGGAAACTGGAACTTAACAATTGGAGTTCTACAATAAATTGATGCATAACATGCATAAAGCCAGACTATAACTAGAATGACATAAAAATCTACCATATCTAACTCAACTAAGTCAGCCATGGTGCTCTTGTGATTGACGAAAATGGTACAATCACGATGGACTCTCTCAGCTAGAATAGACTCACCAACAGGTGTGGAAACACTGAAGGGCTCAAGAAGTTTCTCAAGAAGGACATCAAAATTCATTGCAACGTAAGGAGTCACAAAATATAGACTCACTCATGGATCTAGCAAAGCATAAACATCAAAATTAAAGACTTTCATCATACCAGTGACAACATGTAGCAAATCGTCTTACTCTTGGTGACTACTAATAGCAGACAAACGGTTTGTTCCTCCACCTACCCCTACTGTAGCTCCTCTAGATACAACTCTGTCTGGTGGAGCAACTGAAGAAGATTAAGCTGTATTGCCCCCATTTTCATTACCATGTTTGTTCTTAGGACTCTCTTTCATAAAATGACCATTCTGACCACACTTGAAGCAACCAGTGGAGCCATCACGACACACCACTGAGTGGTTCCTACTACACTTAGTACATGCAGGAGTCCCACTACCTCCTTTTGCCAGACTACCTTGAGACTGTGTAGGTCTACCTTTGAAATTTTGCGAATTCTGATTATTGAACTCACATCTGTTCCTTGGTGCAGGTGCACTAGTAGATGATGAAGCAGGTCCCTTACGTTTCTGTTGGAAAGATGACTGCTTGGCATCACTCTTGTGTTGTCCGGACTCATTCCCTGTCTTAGCTCTCTTGTTTCGAAACTCTTCCCTATCTCTCAGCTTCTCTTCGTCAACTTACTGTACATGGACCATAAGTCTTGCTAGGTCCATGTCCCCTATCAGCATAACTACCATGCCCTTCTTACTTGATAGATGAGATAATACAACCATAAATAGACTCATCCTGCTCCTCATATCAGAAACCAACTCCGCAGGATAGCGGGAAAGTTGGGTGAACTTAAGACTATACTCATGAACACTCATAGATTATTGCTTAAGGGTAAGGAATTCTCGTACCTTTGCTTCTATAAGTTTACAGGGAAAGAAACGCCCCATGAAAGCACTCACGAACACAACCCAACTCAAAATCGGTCGGTCCACCCTCAACTCGACTATTCTTCCATTGGTCAAACTAGATCCTAACAACACCGTTCAGTTGGTATGCAACTAGTTCCACTCGCTCAGCATCAGTAACATGCATAACCTCAAACATTTTCTGCAGTTCTTCTACAAAAATTTCTGGATCCTCAGTGACACTTGAACTAGTGAAGCTTGGAGGATACATCCTTAAGAACTCACGGATCCTAGAAGTATTAGCCACTTCCTGTTGATTCTCTCTCAGTCCAACTTGATTGATAACAACTTGACTCAACATCCGGATAGCTTCCTAGAACTCAGCATTAATGACCTCTCCTTGGGGTTGCACTTAAGGTGCATTAGGTACTACTTGTTCCTCGACATTCCTCCTAGCAGGACGACCTCTGATAGCTCTTCATGGAGGCATGAATGGAAAGATACGCGCAAGCACAAATTAGAAGAAACTTTGAGAGGTAAACTCTATCGCACAAAATGAGTATGACAGAAGTGAGATCGTTCCTAAATTTTGACAGCCTCCCAATTATAGATGTGGTGCGGTTCACACCGATAACTAGGGTTTTACGGACATGACTTCATATACTCGCTAGGAATCTTTAACTCTGTGTTTTCATACCATGTTTATCATGCCCCGAGCCTACACCCTGGCGGGACAAGCACTCGAGAACCATTGTGGGCCCCAAGCAAACCCTTGGCCTGACTTAACTCTTAGCGGAAGACATAAATAACATGAAACAATCTCAAAATATAAACTCATGAAATAAAATTAGAATGCCTTAAAAGAAACATTGAACTGGCTATAAAGGCAAGTCTAGTTTTAAACATTTAAAATTGAAAAATGGAAAAGACTTATGAACTAACAATATCTAAGTGTCTATGAACCCTCTAATAACTGAGATGGATGTCGGGACAAGACCTATGACATCCTAATGAACTAGAATAATAAAAACCATAAAAAGGATATCCTTCAAAAGCAAGGAGGCTCACCAACAACCCTACATCTCAACTGGATAAATGAAGCGCTGGATGCTGATCCTGATTACTTGTATCTGCATCATAAAATGACGCATGCCAAATGGCATCAGTACATTGAATGTATGAGCATGCGAGGGGATTCTAAAATAAGACATAAGCTTAAAAGGGAACTGAAGGAACTTACCTGGTCTCAACTGAACTGAACTGAACTCACTCATTTCAATATAAGCAGTAACATAAATGCAATCTAAAGAAAAGCTTTAAAACATGAAGCTAACAACTCGGTGTATTCAAAATACAATAATAACTTCATCTATATATGAAAATACAAGTAACTCTATGTATATAAGAATACAAAATATCTCTGTGGGAGTTTCTCTAACCGACAACTATCAGTATGAGCTATATGATGATACAACATCTTGCCACACGCTACCAGGGCCGTCCTATACCTTGCTGGGGGTATAGAACCTAACTATTAAGTGGACCCACTAGTCTATGGTAAAAAGCACTAAGGAATCATCTAAAAAATATGACCCTTTTCAACCCATAGTGACTACATGGTTTATGAAGACTTTGAATTATCTGAACTCAAGCTCGTCCCCAAATCGATGTTAAATACTACTCCCAAAATGTAACTAGCTCTTATGTTTAAAAACATAACTCTTTTTGTGGTTTAAGATAATTACTCAAAAACTAGCTAAAAATCTCGGAAATCAGTGTTTCCTCTCTTGTTTAAATGTGAAAATATTTACTACTTGGGAATACTTAGTTCCCATATAATCTTTTGAAGAAACTGAACTTCACTCTTAATCATTCTCAACTCAATGCTCAAGTCTTAAAACAAGTTTAAAAACATTTGTAAAAGACTTTTGAAAAGACTCTAAGAACCCTCTAAACTTGGCCCTTAACTTTGTTTGAATTTGAATTTATGGATTCGAGGTTATGATTCATGTTAACAGATGATTTCTAGATGTTTAGAAGTCATTTAAAGTAGTTTGAATCTATAGGAAGTGATAGTACACTTTAGAAGAACTTAGAACGGTAAAATGATGAAAAAAAGGATGGGGCAGACGTACCGGGCGCACTGATGGAGCAGGGCGCCATCCCCTAAAGTTCAGAGGCTCATTTCAGGTGCATTGCTGGCATGCTGTCCCAGCCCCTCTGGCGTATCTGGGGTGTGCTGCGCCAGCCCTTCCCCAAGTGACCCTGACAATTTTTTCAACTCATTTTCTGATCTTATTTCGATTAAATTTGATTCTTTTTCTCAATTTCCCTTTAGTTTCAGATACCCAAACCATGTACACAAGAATCTAACTCAAAACAAATCTTAAAATTGATAAGTCTATCTCAAGAAACTCATCAATCCCATCCAAATTCAAGATTGAAAGCAATTCAAGAATACAACTAATCAACATCAAATCTTCAACTTTTTAGGATGGAATTACGCTGAAATTAACATGATTGGCGTGTCGGTGAACGAACCTAATGCTATGTGACCTCACATACCTCGTTAAGGATCAAACCCTTGGCGTAATCCGCAACGAAACCTCAAGAACTTGACGAATCTTGACCTCCCTCCTCTTTTCTTCTCTTTTCTCTTTATGAACTCTTTTCTAAAAACCCTAGCGTGAATTGTAATTTTGTAAACTGAACCAATTCAGTTTAGACCACTAATTAATTACTAAAAATGAATTAAATCTGATAGGATAAAGAAAAGACCAAAATACCCCTCTTAAATCCGGGTAACTTTCCTTAACTAGATAGCCCGACTTCAAACGAGCATATCTCCCTGATACAAGCTCGGAAATTAGCAAACTTGGTGGCGTTGGAAAGAGGGTTTCAAGACCTTTCATTTGACATATTATAGGCCAACTAACTGATCCTGTACTAAAAGTTATGGTTGTTTGAAGTTGACCCAAAACGCATAGTTAGCATGACTTTGCCAACATTTCCAAATTTACTCTTTCCAATTTTTTTTATCTAATTCTAGTTCTTTCAAATACCGAGGTGTTACAGTGGGAAGACAACACTCACTTCAACTCAACTCTAATATGAAAATAAAAATAAGAGATGCAATATTTAAAGCTTTTAAAACAGTATATATTAACTCAAAATGCATAAAAATACAATAAGAAACTCTTTACTCTTATTTGGGAGATTTTCTAACCGACAACCATCACAAAGAGATATGTGATGATACAACGTCTCACCCATACTGCCCGAACTGTCCTACACCTTTCCAGGGTATAGAAAACCTGAATTAAGTGGATCCACTAAGCTATGCTTAAAAGCAATAAGCAGTCGTCTAAAAAGTACGATCCTTTACCCATGTTGGCTATATAGTTTATGATGATTGTGAGTTGTCTGAACTCATTTTCATATCGATGTTCAATACTACTCCCAATAATATATAAAATCATTCTCAAATTTATAAAACATAAATCTTTATATATTTGAATTAATTACTCAAAATATCCCCTTAAAAGAGGTAATACTCTGAAATATGTCTGAACTCATAAACTCATTTAAAAATCGTTGTTTCTCTCTTTTTAATGTAAAAGTGTTACACTTAGGAATACTTAGTTCCCTTATACTCATTTTGAAACATGATATACACTCTTCTCATTATCATACTCATTTACTCACGATTTAGTTCAAAACTATAGTTAATTGCAAAAGAGTTCTCAAATTTGACTTAAAAGGACCTCTTGAACTTTCCTCTTAACTTTACATTAATTTGATATTTAAATTAAGAGATGTGATTAGGATATATAGGATCTCACAGGGATTAATGAATACCTTAAGAGTTAAGATCAAGAAGAGAACAAAGACATGATTAGAAAGAACACATACATGACGAAGGACGGAGAAGAAAAGGGGTTAATGACCCTAGCACAGGGCACCAAGCCTCCAAGTACTGGGGGCACTTTGGAGTGAACTGTAGGCGCATGCACAGGTCCCAAAACTGAAGCACCTAGGCCCTAGTGCTTTGGTGGCGCGCTACCCAACCTCAAAACCCAGATTTTTGATGAATTTTCTTGCTCAATCTCGGGTCCTAACTCATCTAGCATAAATTAGTTTCTTCCAAACACTCTTTGATTCATAAACCCAACATGAATTCATTGAAATTCAACAAAAAATATATCAAGAAACATCACTCATTCGCAAGACCCTAACCTCAAGAACTCAAAACCTCCATTGTTAAATAATGAAGCTAAAACTCAAGAACTACTCAACAATGTCATTATAAATGATTTCATGGGCTAATTCATGGATGAAATTACATCTATGGTGTGAGGACGAATGAGTCCATCCCTATGGGAAGGCTCACATACCTGGAAAGATCAGAGTTCTTGGCGATATCCTCATTTCTTGAAGGTACGCTTGAAACACTTCCCTTTCTCATCTTGAAACTTGCTTTCAAATCCCTAAGTGTTTCGGAATGTCAAAAATGAACTTAGTGCCTGATTAGACCCTTAACTTAAGTGAGAAAACGTGGTCAAGCCTAGTGGGGTAAGGAAAAGACCAAATTACCATTCCCTTAATCGGATGAAATGCCTTAACTAGAGAATCTTCACTCAACCAGGAATAACTTTTTACTCTGAGCTCAAAATTTAGTGAACTTGGCGGCGTAGGAAAAGGGACTCAAAGACCTTCAATTTGATAGCTCATGGGTCCTATAATTCTTTATGTGCTAAGAGATATGGTCGGTTGAAGTTGACTCAAAACTATTAACTAAAGATTAACTTGAATGACCCTCTAGTTTAGTTCTTTCGAAGTACGAGATGTTACAATATCTCCCCCATGGGGACATTCATCCTCGAATGAGATCAGACTAATCAGAATAGGAGTGGGAAGCATTTAACAACTCCAACTCCAGCACACAACATGCAATTAACACAACTCAACATATCAACTTAAAGAGTACTTTACAAAGAGTTAGTACCTTGGTCTGGAACTGATTCAAAAGGAAAGAGATAAGGGTATCTCTTCTTCATATTCTCCTTATCTTCCGAAGTTGCTTCCTCAATAAATTGATTCCTTTACAAGACCTTGACTGATGCAACATCCTAAATTCTCAACTTGCGAACCTGGCAAACTAGAATGTGAATGGGAATCTTCTCATAAGATAGGTTGTCCTTAATACCACTATGGTCGGTAGGTACTAAAGTGAAGGCTTGCCCATAAAACAAAGAAATGTGAAATACCGGATAGACTGCTACAAAATTTGACAGTAGCTCCAACTCATAAGATACATTACCAACTATTTTGGATATCCGGTAAGGTCCAATATATCGGAGAGTGAGTTTCCCCTTCTTACCAAATATCATAACACCCTTCATGGGTGAAACCTTCAGGTAAACCCAATCATCAAACTCAAATTCTAAGTCTCTTCTCCTAACATCTGTATAGGATTCTAACGACTTTGAGCTATTTTTAGGCTTTGCTGAATAGTTTAGACCTTCTCCATCGCTCGATCAACAAAGTATCGACCTATCAACTTAGCTTCACCAAACGCAAACCAACCAATAGGGGATCTACATTTTCGCCCATAAATAGCCTGATAAGGAGCCATTTGGATACTAGAGGGGTAGCTACTATTGTAAGTAAACTCTATGAGAGGCAAGTGGTCATCCCTATTACCTTTGAAATCTATGAAACATGCCCTCAACATATCCTGTACGATCTGAATTGTGCGCTCATCAGTGTGAGGATGACAAACAGTACTAAGATTTACCTTCAAACCCAAACCTTTCTAGAAAGACTTCCAAAATTGAGCGGTGAATTGTGCACCTCTATCCGGGATGATAGACACAGGAATTCCATGAAGTTGAACTATCTCTTTAATGTATAATCTAGCATAATCCTTTGCTGAATTAGTAGACTTTACTAGAAAGAAATGGGCGAATTTAGCCATCTGATCTACAATCACCCAATCAAATCATGCTGCATGCAAGATCGCTGCAAGCCAGTAATTAAATCCATATTAATCATCTCCCACTTCCATTCTAAAAGATCTATACCCTGAGCCACACCACCGGGTCTTTGGTGCTCTACCTTGATTTGTTGGAAATTTGGGCACTTAGCAACGAAATCTGCAATACATCTCTTCATACTACTCCACCAATAGCCTTCTCTCAAGTCATGATACATCTTTGTTGAACCGGGATGGATTGAATATATAGAACTATGAGCTTCTTCGATGATCCTCTCTTGGAGGTCATCCACCTTTGGTACACACGATCTGCCTTGATATCTCAACACCATATCTCTCTTGTTCAAAAGCCATCACCTTTTGCTTATGAACATTTACCTTTAGTTCAAGTAAAATACGGTCTTGGTCTTCTTTCTCCTTTACTTCATATACTAGTGATGATTTAACCCCATTCATCACCACAACTCCACCTTTATTTGAATTTAGAAAATAGACTCCAAACGTGCAAGCCTGTGCACTTGTTTAGCCAATTTTTTCTTGCCTTCCCCAACATAGCCACTACTTCCCATATACAACCTTCTCAAAGCATCAGCAACAACACTAGCCTTACCCGGGTGATAGAGGTTACTCATGTCGTAATCCTTGAGCAACTCTAACCACCTTTTATGTCTAAGATTTAGCTCTTTCAGACTAAAAACATATTGAATATTTTTGTGATCGATGAACACGTCTACATGAACACCATAGAGATACTGACCATATTTTCAAAGCAAATACTACCGGTGCCAACTCAAGATCATGAGTCAGGAAATTTTTCTCGTGAATCTTGAGCCTTCTGGAGGCATAGGCTATAATATTACCATTTTGCATCAATACACAACAAAGTCAAACCATGGGTGCATTGCAGTAAACAACAAAACCTTTTGTACGCTCTTATAGGGTCAACACTGGTGTAGTAGTTAACTAGGTTTTCAATTCATGAGATCTTTTCTCACTAGCTTGAGACCATTGAAACTTAATTTTTTTCTGAGTCAACTTCATCAACGGGGATAAAATAGATGAAAACCCATCGATTAACCATCTATAGTAACCAACCAATCCCAAGAAACTCCTTATATCAGTTGGAGATGTGGGTCTAGGACAGTTCTGCATTAGTTCAATTTTCTGAGCATCAACTCGAATCCCTTCACCAGATATAATATGGCCTAAGAATGCCACAGTCTCAAGCAAAAATCACATTTAGAAAATTTAGCATACAACTCTCTATCCTTGAGAGTTTGGAGGACTAATCTGAGATGACTAGCATGATCCTCCTCACTTTTTGAATAAATCAGTATGTCATCAATAAATACAATAAAAAACAAGTGAAGATACAACTTAAACACTCGGTTCATAAGATCCATGAACAGGGCAAGAGCTTTAGTCAAGACAAAAAAAATGAAGAAATTCATAATGACCATAACGAGTCCTGAATGCTTTCTTCCAGATATCACTTTCTCTTACTTTCAATTGATGATAGCCAGATCTAAGGTCTATTCTAAATAAGCAAGTGGCACCCTAAAGTTGGTCAAAAAGGTCATCAAATTTTGGAAGAGGGTACTTACTCTTTATAGTGAGATTCAACTGGCTGTAGTCAATACACATCCTAAGAGAACCATCTTTCTTTCTCACAAATAAGACCGGAGCTCCCCAAGGTGAGACACTAGGTCGAAAGAAATCTTTATCAAGAAGATCTTTCAATTGCTCTTTTAACGTTTTTAGCTCAGTTGGAGCTATTCTATATGAAAGAATAGAGATAGGTCGAGTATCAGGAAAGATGTCTATTCCGACATCGATTTCTCTCTCAAGAGGGATTTCAAAAAGATCATTCGGAAAGACCCCTGAAAACACACTCATAACTGGAATTAACTGAATAGGTGGTGTCTCAACACTAGAGTTATTAACTTGGATTAAGTGATAGATGCACCCCTTAGAGACTAACTTTCTGGTCTTAAGGTACAAAATGAAACGACCCTTAAGAACTCTTGAACCACTCCGCCTCTCTCAGACATGCTTATTAGGAAACTGAAACTTGACTACTCGAGTTCTACAATCAACTGAGGCATAACAAGCATGAAGCCAGTCCATACCTAGAATACTATCAAAGTCCACCATATCTAGCTCGACTAAGTCAGCCATGGCGTTCTTATGATTGACAGACATAGTACAATCAAAGTAAACTTTTTCTTCTAAAGTAGACTAACCAAAAGGTGTGGAAACACTGAAAGGCTCAAGAAGTCATTATAGAAGAATATTGAACTTCATAGCTACATAAGGAGTCACAAAAGATAGACTCACACCTGGATCAAGTAATGCATAAATATCAAAAGTAAAGACTTTGATCATACCAGTGACAACATCTGGTGAATTCTCTTGCTCTTGGAGACTGGTTATAACATATAGGTGGTTTGCTCCTCTGCATGTCCCTGAAGTAGCTCCTCTCAGAGGAACTCTATCTACCAGAGCCGCTGAAGAAGATTGGGCTCTGTTAGCCCCATTACCCTGCTTGTTCTTAGGGAACTCGCTCATTAAATGACCTATCTAACCACTTGAAGCAACCATTATAACTATCACAACATGCTCCAGGGTGATTTCTACAATAGTTAGCACATCTAGGGGTCCAATTAACCCCTTGTGCCACATTAACCTTAGACTAAGTAGGTCAAGTTCTAAAGTTATGGGAATTTTCTGGTTTCTAAAATCACCTCTGTTCTTTGGTGCAGGTGCACTAGCTGATGATGCAGTAGGTTCAGGTGAACTTTTCTCAAAATGATGATCGATTCGCATTTCCGGTCTTCTGTTAGCTGGACTCATGGGTTGATGTCTTAGCCCTTTTACTGCGGAACTCTTCCCTGTCCTTCCACTTATATATCTTCCTCTACCTGCTACATATGGATCATAAGCCTGGCGATGTCCATGTCCCCTATAACCATAGTTGTTTTACCTTTCTTACTTGACAAGCGTGATAGCCCAGACACAAATAAGATTATCCTGCTTCTCATATCTGCCACCATCTCCAGAGCATAATGGGATAGTTGAGTGAACTTGAGGTTGTACTCATGAAAACTCATACACTCCTATTTAAGATTAAGAAATTCTCTTACCTTGCTTCCCTCAGCTCGCTGGGAAAGAAGCAACCTAAGAAGGCACTTTAAAAAGCAACCCAACTTACAATTGGTACCCCTTCAGCCCTGCTCTTCTTCCATTGGTCGTACCAAATACTAGCAACACACTTGAGTTGGTATGAAGCTAACTCCACACGCTCAACATCGGCAATACACATAACCTCAAACACCTTCTGCAATTCCTCCACCAAGTTCTCTAGATCTTCACTGATATTTGACCCTGTGAACGCTGGGGGATTCATCTTAAAAAACTCACGTATTCTGGATGTACCAGCAACATCTTGACGAACCCCTCTTTGTTGACCAACTTGATTGTCCACAACCTAAGTTAGCATTTGAATAGTATTATTAAACTAAACATTGGTGAAAACTCCTGGAGGGGGTTTCACCTTTGGTTAGTTAGGAACCTCCGGATCTTGAGGATTCACATTCCTCCTAGAAAGACTTCATCGAACTGTTCTTCATGGAGGCATGATGTTAAAAATATACACGCAAACACAAATTAGTAGGAAACTTTTATAGGGTTGAACTCTATTGCATGAAAAAAGTAAGAAGAAAGTGAAATGTTTCCTAAATGTCGCAGCATCCTAATTATATATGTGATGCACTTCACACCGATAACAAGGACTCTAGAGATATGGCTTTATAGACACCCTAGGACTCTTGAACTCTGTTCTGTAATATAAAATTTGTCACTCCTCGAGCCTACACCTTGGATGTGGCCGACACACAAGAACCATCGTTGTTCCACAAGCGAACCCTTGGCCTGGCTGACTACTTAGCGGAAGACTTAATCAAGTAAAAATAAGAGCTTCAAATTCAAAGATTAACTCATAAAG
The DNA here is from genome assembly GCF_019186545.1 of Solanum stenotomum. Taxonomy (NCBI): domain Eukaryota; kingdom Viridiplantae; phylum Streptophyta; class Magnoliopsida; order Solanales; family Solanaceae; genus Solanum; species Solanum stenotomum. The sequence goes on from NC_064286.1 coordinate 19,810,281, forward strand.
TATCAACAATAACTTAACTTAATGTATGCCTTGAAATACTCAAATAAACATAAGGAAGCAATTTATAGTCTCAAAACATCACAAGGGAAATAGGGAAAGACTTCTCAACTACTATTGTCCATGAAGCCTCTAAGTACTACGATAAAATTCAAGACAAGACCCACAATAACTTAATAAAATAGAAATAACAAAGTGAAGAACTCCGAAATGCAATGAGGCTCACCAAAGTTAGCTGGAGTGGAAATGGTATCAACAGAGCGCTGGTTGATGACCTTGAACACATGTATCTACATTATAAATAAGATGTAGGTCGAATGATGTCAGTGCATTGAATGTACAAGTGTGTAAGGGAAAACTGAGACTTACCTAAACTGATAACATGGGAAGACAACGCTCACCTCAACTCAAGTCCAATATGAAATCAACAATAAAATATGCAATATTTAAAGCTTTTAAAACAGTAGACATTACCTCAAAATGTATAAAATAATATAAATAAACTCTTTACTCTTAACCGAAAACCATCACTATGAGTTATGTCATGATACAACCTCTCGCCCATGCTACCAGAACTGTCCTATACCTTTCTGTGGTATAGAACCCCTCAACTAAGTGGATCCACTAAGCTCTGCTTAAAAGCAATAAGGAGTCATCTTAAAAGTATGATCCTTTACCTATGTTGGCTACCTGGTATATGATGAATGTGAGTTTTCTGAACTCATCCCCATAACGGTGCTCAATATTACTCCCAATAATACATAAAATCATGCTCAAATGTATAAAGCATAACTCTTTCTCAATTTGAGGTAATTAGTCAAATTATCTGCTTAAAAGAGGTAATACTTTGAAATATCTTTGAACTCATAAACTCATTTAGAAATCAATGTTTCTCTCTTTTAAATGTAAAATTGTTACACATGGGAATACTTAGTTCCCTTATACTCATTTTGGAACATGAAATACACTCTTCTCATTCTCATACTAGTTTACTCAAGATTTAGTTCAAAACTATAATTAATTGCAAAAGAGTTCTCAAATTTGACTCAACATGACCTCTTGAACTTTACTCTTAACTCTACTTTCATATGAAATGTAAATTATGAGATTTGATTAGGATATACAAGATCTCACAATAATTAATTAAGACTTTAAGAGTTAATATCAAGAAGAGAACAAAGACACGATTTGAAAGAACTTATACGGGACAAAGGACGGAGAAGAGAAGAGCCTAATGAGCTTGGCGCCCAAGTACCGGGGGCACTTGGGGGTGCACTGTAGGTGCAGGGAGCCAGCCCCAAAGCTAAAGTACCCAGGCCCTGGCGCTTTGGTGGCACGCTGTCCCACCCTGAAACCCAGATTTTTGATGAACTTTCTTGCTAAATCTCGAGTCCTAATAAATATAGAATCGAGTAGTTTCTTCCGAACCCTCTTTGATTCGCAAAACCAACACAAATTAAATGAAATTTCACACAAATTCTATCAAGAAACATCACTCATTTTCAAGAACCTCACCTCAAGAACTCAAAACCTCCATTGTTAAAGAATGAAACTAATACTCAAGAACTAGTCAAGAATGTCATTATAAACAATTTCATGTACGAATTCATGGATGAAATAACATGTATGGCATGAGGACGAACAAGTCCATCACTATGGGAAGTCTCACATACCTGGAAAGAACATAGTTCTTGGCGAAATCCTCAGTTCTTGAAAGAACGCTTGAAACCCTTCTCTTTTCTTGTCTTAAAAATTTCTCTCAAATCCCTAAGTGTTTTGGAATGTCAAATATTAACATAGCGTCTAATTAGAACCTTAACTTGTGTGAGAAAAAGTTGTCAATCCTAGTGGGGTAAAGAAAAGACCAAATTTTTCTACCCTCAAATGGATGAAAAACTTTAACTAGAGAGGCTTCACTCAAACAGGAATAACTTCTTACTCGAAGCTTAGAATTTACCAAACTTGGTGGCGTTGGAAATAGGACGTAGAAACCTTCAATTTGATAGGTCACGGGACTTCTAATTCTTTATGTTCTAAAATATATGGTCATTTGAAGTTGACCCAAACATATGAACTGAAGTTTAACTTGAATGACCCTTTAGTTAGTTCTTTCAAAGTAAGAGATGTAATAGTTATGGCCTACTATTTGTATTCAGACTTCATATAATGGAATGTTATACATTTAGTTCGAGCTATAATCAGAAGGAAGCGAACCTATTTTCTTAAAAGACTATGGTACATGTCACGACCCAAGCCTAGGGCCTAGACGTGACATGGCGAATGAGGAACCCGAAGGAACCCCAAACAAGCCTCTCAAACTTGTCATCACACTTCATTGGTCGCGGAAGTACAATCAACATTAATTAACGGGAAATAGGGACTAAGGGCAAACCATTTCAAAATGACATCATAGAACAAGAGTCAAGCTCAGTTACAAAATACTTGTCCAACGCACACCTCTACATACATAGATAGGATGGGGGCCATGAAATACTACCGGCTCCCCTCAAAGTCAAAATACAATTGCAAGCTAAAGTCTCAAAACATAGGAGTAGGAAACATAACATAGCCCTCGAATCATTGAGGACTCACCAACAAACTCGGATAAGCACCGTACTAGCCACGTGAATGGAGAGAAGGATCAAGAGTAGCTCCGGTCCCTACATGGTGACATCATGTAGGCAAAATATGCGTTAGTACTTGGAATGTACTAAGTATGCGGGGTGCAACACAACAATAGACAAGGACACAATCGAAATACAAGAAATAGTTTCATAGGCATTATGAATAACAATATGAGGATGCATGATCAAAGTGAAGTCAAAACATGTTTAAGTAAATCTATACTAATAGTAGATATCATATGTGTATGCATGATCCAACCAATCTATAACCCCAACTTAGGATGGGGGATGCCGTTCACACCCGGACACCCTGGTGGCAAGGTATAAACCCCTCACATGGTTGATGTTGGTCACACCCCAAGCATCCTAGGTGGTGAGATATAAACCTCTCACATGGTTGATGTTGGTCACACCCCAAGCATCCTAGGTGGTGAGATATAAACCTCTCACATGGTTGTCCGGTTCTTTTCCCCCGGACCGGGCATGGTCATGCAACACTTTATATAGGAAATTCCCATTAGGCTCTAATGCAATCTCACGTATGGAATGAACATATACACAAGCTTAGTTTGTCATCAACACATCTCTGGATTGCCATACATCTCATAACTCAAGCTTTAAAGCATCGATTCATCAATTCTCCATAGTTGGACATTTTGTCAAACACCTTGAAGGCATGTAATGGAATCAAAGAGCATGGAAAATAGGGTAGTAATTATGCAGCCAAACCAGTGAACAACCTACAACAACACCTTTTAACACCCACAATACCACATGAAAATCTCCACATCCATTCCAAATTTAGATTCAAGTTCTAGAGTCACAACATGCTCAAAACAATCACTTTTCATGTTTAAAATTCAATGTGCAGGAAATTATTACAAAGAACAAGACTAATTTATGAATCTTAACTTAAACCATGAATTAGTGAGTAGAATAGAGTCTAGGCACTATGGGTGGAAGGACCCATGAGTTCAACACCACATACCTTGAGTTCTTATGAAGGTCTTGAGAGTGTCTTCAATGGAAGCTTGGAACTTGGAGCAAGAGTCTCTTCAATCTTGGGGAAGGTTTTTGGATTAGGGTTCTTGAGAGAACTTGAGAGAAAATGTGTCTAAGTATGAGAGAGGTGTTTTGGGAAATGTTTTAGAGATGAGAATTGAACTAATGGTATATAGGAAATAACATATGCCCTATGGAAAAATGGTCCAACAGTTAGAAAAAAAAATGAGGCGGGTGAACAGTAAAAACGCTCACTGGAAATTGCATTTCCTGCCGGACAGATTTTACGAAAATGGGCATAACTTCTTTGTCCGAACTCCGAATGAGGTAAAATGAAGTGCGTTAGGTAGCTAACTGAAAGCGATTTCCATGGATATGTTATGGGCCACCCAATTATTTGTGTGCTAGGAGATATGACCCTCCAAAGTAGACCCTTGAAAAAGGCTTCATTTGGAAATTTCGGATTTTTATACGGTTGCTATAAAATTTGGGTTAGACCCGCTTCCCACTCAATTTGACCCCCTAAACAAGAATATGAAGTCGGATTTTCGAAAAACGAAACGGATATTTTTTGATATAGCTAAACAAGTTTCCGGTAACTTCCGAAGCACATTTTTAAGAACCTTTTGGGTCATTTCAATATCTCCCCCTTGGGAACATTCGTCCCCGAATATGGAAGAGACGTACGAGGCAAGACTTAGTAAGAACATATCAGCCACAAGATGAATGCAAAAATTTAATTAAACATCACTTCAAGATTTCAAAACTTAGTGTAAAGCATCCATAACTCATCAATTTAAACATATATGTACATTAATGATTCAGGGGCTGAAATGTATGACTCAACGGAGTAAAAGGGACTTGATTTAATACCTTAGACTTGAGTGGAGTTGAATAGATAAGGATAACGTCTTGGCATGTCCGCTTCGGCCTCCCAAGTAGCACTCTCCACTTGTTGATTTCTCCAAAGCACCTTAACGGACGCCACTTCTTTGTTCCTCAACCTTTTAACTTGTCTATCCAAGATCTGAACCGGGACTTCTTCATACGTCAAATTATCTTTTACAACACCCACAACCTCAAGAGGTACAATAGCGTTAGGATCACCAACACATTTCCTCAACATCGATACATGGAATACCGAATGAACTAATTCCATCTCCTTGGGCAACCCCAACTCATAGGCTACTTTACCAACCCTTCTTATTATCTCATAAGGACCGACATACCTAGGACTTAATTTTCCCTTCTTACCAAAACGAACCACACCTTTCATTGGAGAAACTTTCAAATAAACCCAATCACCCACTTTGAATTCAAGATCCCGTCTCCTCACATCGGCATAAGACTTTTGACGACTTTGGGCTGTTTTCAACCTCTCCCTAATCATCCTTACCTTCTCAAGAGCATCCATGACCAGATCCGGACCCAACAAGGCCACCTCTCCAACTTCAAACCACCCAACCGGTGACCTACACCGTCTACCATAAAGTGCCTCAAAAGGAGCCATACCGATACTAGAATGATAACTATTGTTGTATGCAAATTCAATCAAAGGAAGATGATCATCCCAACTACCTTTCAACTCCAATACACAAGCTCTAAGCATATCCTCCAAGGTTTGAATTGTTCTTTCGGCTTGGCCATCCGTTTGAGGGTGGAAGGCCGTGCTAAGCTTTACCTTTGTACCAAGACCCCTTTGGAATGACTTCCAAAAGTGAGAAGTGAATTGGGCACCACGATCCGAGATGATAGACAAAGGAATCCCATGCAACCTTACCAATTCATGAATGTACAACTTGGCATACTCTTCAGCCCCGTAAGTAGTTTTAACCGGTAGGAAATGAGCCGACTTTGTCATCCGATCAACCACCACCCAAACCGAATCAAAGCCTCTTCTAGCCTTGGGTAAGCCCACTACAAAATCCATGTTGATTTCTTCCCACTTCCAAGTAGGTATCTCAATGTCTTGAGTTAGGCCACCCGGCCTTTGATGTTCGGCCTTGACTTGTTGACAACTATGGCAACCCGAAACAAATTTTGCAATGTCCTTCTTCATACCGCCCCACCAATACACATCCCTCAAGTCTCTATACATCTTTGTTGACCCCGGATGAATAGAATAAAAAGAATTATGAGCCTCATCAAGGATTCTTTCCCTCACACCATCCACACAAGGAACACATAATCTACCTTGGTACCTAAGGGCACCATCTCCCCCTTGGGAGAAAACCTCCACCTTACCACTACTCACCGAAGCCTTTAATTCTACCAAAGAAGGATCAAGATCTTGCTTGACTATCACCTCATCAACCAAGGAAGACCTTGAACCATCAACAACAACTACTCCTCCACTATCCACCCCTTCTAACCTAACTCCCAATTTGGCCAACCGATGGACCTCCTTAGCCAACTCTTTACTACCTTCCTCCACATGAGCCAAGCTACACAAGGACACTCTACTCAATGCATCCGCCACCACATTAGCTTTCCCCGGATGATAGTGAACACTCATATCATAATCCTTAAGGAATTCTAACCACCTCCTTTGTCTCAAGTTAAGATCTTTTTGCGTGAACACATATTGGAGATTCTTATGGTCGGTGAAGATATCAACATGCACCCCATACAAATAACGACGCCAAATCTTTAAAGCAAAAACCACGGCGGCCAATTCAAGATCATGGGTTAGGTAATTTTTTTCATGAACCTTAAGTTGCCTAGAAGCATAGGCTATAACCTTACCACTTTGCATCAACACACAACCCAAACCAATGCGGGAAGCATCACAATAAACAACAAATCCTTCTAACCCATCCGGAAGTGACAAAATAGGAGCGGACACAAGTCTTTCTTTCAAAGTTTGGAAGCTTTCCTCACACTCATCCGACTACACAAATTTAGCCTTCTTTTGAGTCAACTTAGTCATAGGAGAAGAAAGAGAAGAAAACCCTTCCACAAATCTCCTATAATAACCCGCTAAACCCAAGAAACTCCTTATATCCGACGGGGTCAAAGGTCTAGGCCAATTCCTAATAACATCGGTCTTCTTAGGATCAACCTTAATACCATCCCCCGACACCACATGGCCTAGGAAAGCAACTTCCTTCAACCAAAATTCACACTTTTCATATTTAGCGTACAACTTCTCTTCCCTCAATCTTTGGAGTACAACCCTCAAATGACCCTTGTGCTCTTGCTCACCCCGAGAATAGATCAAGATGTCATCTATAAACACCATCACAAAAGAATCAAGGTAGGGTTTGAAAATCCTATTCATCAAATCCATAAAAAGAGCCAGAGCATTAGTCAACCCGAAAGACATCACCACAAACTCATAGTGCCCATACCTAGTACGAAAGGCCGTCTTGAGAATATCACACTCCCTCACCTTCACTTGATGATACCGTGACCGAAGATCAATCTTAGAGAAGTGACTAGCCCCATGCAATTGGTCAAATAAATCGTCAATCCTTGGAAGAGGATACCTATTCTTGACGGTGACCCTATTAAGTTGTCGATAATCAATACACATTCTAAGAGACCCATCTTTCTTCTTCAGAAACAAAACCGGAGCACCCCAGAGAGAATGACTAGGTCTAATAAACCCCTTCTCTAACAAATCTTTTAATTGCTCTTTCAACTCTTTCAACTCCGCCGGGGCCATACGGTAAGGGGGGATAGAAATAGGTTGAGTATCGGGAAGGAGGTCTATACCAAGATCTATCTCTCTTTCGGGAGGGACACTGGGAAGGTCTTTTGGGAAGACATCTAGAAACTCATTAACAACCGGAATAGACTCAATAGGAGGGACTTTAGACTCCACATCATTGACTCTCACAATATGGTACAAGCACCCTTTGGAAATCAACCTATGGGCTTTAATGCAAGAAATGAATTTCCCCTTCACCACAACATCCCGGCTCTCCCACTCAAGGACGGGTTCATTAGGAAATCGGAACTTGACTTTACGAGTCCTACAATCAATAGAAGCATAATATGCATGCAACCAATCCATCCCAAGAATAACATCAAAATCCACCATGTTCAACTCAACAAGATCACAAGGCAACAACTTATTTAATATGCAAACCGGACAATTTCTATACACTTTTCTAGCAACAATAGAGACACCAATGGGAGTGGATACTTCATATGACTCATGCAACAATTTCGACTCGACATGAAATTTTCTAGCAACTAAGGGGGTAACAAAGGAAAGGGTGGCACCCGGATCAATCAAAGTATAAACATCAAGATCAAAGATTTGCAACATACCGGTCACCACATCTGGAGTCTCATTAACACCTTGTCTACCATGCAAAGCATAAAATCGATTGTCCCTTGGGGCACCACTTTGAGAAGCACCTCTACCCAAAAGAGTAGTGTTAGCACTTCGGACCTTGTTGCGGATCTTGGGACATTCAAACCTCTTATGAGCCACTTCTCCACATTCAAAGCAAGCACCCGAACCCTTCATGAAAGGACCACCATGCTTCCTCCCACACTTAGGGCATACATCCATAGAACCCACTTCACCTCCCCCTTGAGGTCTAGGAACATTGATAGCAAATCCCTGGTTGACATGAGGGTTTCCTCGGCCTTGATGAAATCTAGCACCCTTAGGGAACCTATTCTCCAATCGGGCCCTCTTGGCCTCATGCCCCCTTCTCTTCCTCAATTTATCCTCCTCCATTTGCTCTGCATAAGTCATCAACCCAGACAAATCCATATATCCAATGAGCATAGCGGACCGACACTCCTCACTAACCAAGTCGGATACACCCATCACAAATTTGTTCATCCTCGACCTAGAGTCGGCCACCAAGTGAGGTGCATACTTGGAGAGTTGGACAAATTTGAGGGCATATTCCCTAACACTCATAGCTCCTTGCTTCAAGTTCATGAACTCCACCAACTTTGCCTCCCTAAGCTCAAGAGGGAAGAACCTATTAAGGAAAGCAAGTTTAAACTCCTCCCACAACACCACATAGCCATTACCTTTCTCACCCTTCCATTGATCAAACCAAATTTGAGCAACCCCTTTGAGTTGGTAGGCCGCCAATTCCGCCTTCTCACAAGCACCAACATCCATAATGGTCAAGATTTTGCATACCTCATCGATGAATTCTTGCGGGTCCTCATCCACCTTTGAACCATGGAAGACCGAAGGGTTCATCCTCATGAAATGTCTCACCCTTTCCCCCGGGGTGGTAGTTCGAGGAGCTTGGGCTCCTTGTTGCACTTGGTTAGCTACCACTTGTGCAAGCATGGTGAGTGCATCACGGAGCTCACCATTGGTGGGTGGCTCTTAAGGTGATCGGGCCCGTCTTCCCCTCATATTTGGCATGATGATCTAGCAATTCAAAGAACAAGCGTTAGGGAGGAATCATCTTATCGCACTCTAAGCACGACATAGAACATGAAGAAGGGAAATCTTTCCTAAAACATTTTGTAGCCTCCCATTCATAGTCGTGGCGCGCTTCACAACCATGATTAGGACTCTACTCAACGCGGTGTGTTGGACTCCGAGGATTTAACAACCTAGTGCTCTGATACCAAGCTTGTCACGACCCAAGACTAGGGCCTAGACATGGCGAATGAGGAACCCGAAGGAACCCCAAACAAGCCTCTCAAACTTGTCATCACACTTCATCGGTCGCGGAAGTACAATCAACATTAATTAACGGGAAATAGGGACTAAGGGCAAACCATTTCAAAATGACATCATAGAACTAGAGTCAAGCTCATTTACAAAATACTTGTCTAACGCACACCCTTACATACATAGATAGGACGGGGGCCATGACATTCTACCGGCTCCCCTCATAGTCAAAATACAATTGCAAGCTAAAGTCTCAAAACATAGGAGTAGGAAACATAACATAGCCCTCGAATCATTGAGGACTCACCAACAAACTCGGATAAGTACCGTACTAGCCACGTGAATGGAGAGAAGGATCAAGAGTAGCTCCGGTCCCTACATGGTGACATCATGTAGGCAAAATATGCGTTAGTACTTGGAATGTACTAAGTATGCGGGGTGCAACACAACAATAGACAAGGACA
>NC_064286.1:19820653-19981896 GCF_019186545.1 Solanum stenotomum
AGTTCTTATGAAGGTCTTGAGAGTGTCTTCAATGGAAGCTTGGAACTTGGAGCAAGAGTCTCTTCAATCTTGAGGAAGGTTTTTGGATTAGGGTTCTTGAGAGAACTTGAGAGAAAATGTGTCTAAGTGTGGGAGAGGTGTTTTGGGAAATGTTTTAGAGATGGGAATTGAACTAATGGTATATAGAAAATAACATACGCCCTTTGGAAAAATGGTCCAACACTTAGAAAAAAACGCTCACTGGAAATTGCATTTCCTGCCGGACAGATTTTACGAAAATGGGCATAACTTCTTTGTCCGAACTTCGAATGAGGTGAAATGAAGTGCGTTAGGTAGCTAACTCAAAGGGCTTTCCATGGATATGTTATGGGCCACCCAATTATTTGTGTGCTAGGAGATATGACCTTCCAAAGTAGACCCTCGAAAAAGGCTTCACTTGGAAATTTCGGATTTTGATACGGTTGCTCTAAAGTTTGGGTTAGACCCATTTCCCACTCAATTTGACTCCCTAAACAAGAATATGAAGTCGGATTTTTGAAAAACGAAACGAATTTTTTTTTGATATAGCTAAACAAGTTTCCGGTAACTTCCGAAGCACATTTTTAAGAACCTTTTGGGTCATTTTAGTAAAATTTGCAACAGGTTGGTAAATATGACATATCATTTAGCTACCAAAAAGACCTCAATTTCTAGCATTTGGTTGGGTATGTCATGCATTTCAATTTCTATATATGTATTTATGCCATATGGTTACACGATCATATCATACATATTTGATTACTATGAGGTTAGATGTTACTTGCAATGATCTCTGATTTATTTTTGTGGTTATGCCTCCTGTTCATCATTTAGGGCTTTCCTGTAGTAACTACAAGTCACTGGGAATGAGAGTTTGGTCACATAGTCGTTCGTTTGGCTTACGTGTGAATTTTAGCATTTTAGAGGTTTTGAACCTTGAACAATCATTTTTTATCAAAAGTTCAAGAAAATGACCTCAAAATCCAATTTTAATAATTTCATCAGCTTTAAGAGGGTCATGTTAGGCCAGTAGCATAGAGGGAAAAACTCCTGATTCTTTTAGTGCAAGTCTATGTGATTAGGCGTTTTAAGTTTTAAGTTTTAAGTTAAGGCCTGAGTTTGAATTTAGTCAACATTTTGAGTCAACAAGCTCGTATGAGAATTCTCACAATAGGGTTAGCTTCGTAATGTTGAGTTTTGTCTAGAACAACCTTTGTTTTGATCTCGAGGCTTATTAGCATCGATTCTGAGCCCTCTTATAGATTTTGGTTTAAAAATAGAGTTCGACGGTGAAACCCACATTTTGCCAAGATGACCTCGAATGGGAAATTTACTGCTCCATTGAGTTTGGAATATCAAATTTGGTAGGGTTACATATTTTTTTTGCTTGAATAGGGTTCCAAATGAATTCAGAACTCCCCGTCGGATATTTGAAACTTGCCAAATAAGATGATATGCATCAGATGGTGTAGGGCTTCATGTTCGCAGACCCTTGGCCACGTTTGTGGAGGTCACTTAACCTGAGGGTCGTATTTGCAGAGCTCTATCCCGATCACAGAGGGTCACATCCGCATAGCCGATGGCGCATTCCTGAAGGCTCGTCGTGTTCACGATGAGGACTTTGAGGCAACTTTGGTCCCATGTTTGAATTGTCGATTTCTCCCTCATCTGAGCTTCTATTTTAGTGATTCAAAGTCCACTATGTTTTTTAGGAGCATGACTACGTGTGTTGGTGATCGAGAGTTGTTGAAGAATCCCCGTTTAAGGAGATTTTGGGTGTGTACATGCTTCCTTAACTTTATTTTCTTATTAAATTTCATGATTGTTGCTTTTGCTGTTTCGAACCTCAGATTGTGTTCAATTTTGGAACACAAGTTCGAGGCATAGTTTAGGACCTCTTGACGGAGTCACTTTCAGAGATTCTAGCATGGGTCCCACAATTTCCATTTCACTCCAAAATTGGCCTATTTTAATTTTTTGTTATTTTTGTGTCTAAATGACCGTACTAATGTTTTGATCTTATTTTTTATTGTGGAGGTGTTCAGAGACCGTTCATAAAGGTAATACTCTGCCCTCTTGATTTGGAGATTGTGTGGTCTGCCTATATGTAGGATACAACTTCCTTTCTATTTTGATTAATCCTGAATGTGTGAATTCATGATGGTTAGTGTGAATTGGAGATATGTACCTCATTATCTCTACTTTTCTTCTTAAAACCTATGTTCTAGGACTTATTGATATTATTTCGATGGTAGTACAATGTTAGTTGGCCTAATAAATGTGTTGTTGCATGTTGTTGTGAACTACTTGTGTTTTTACTTATTATTTGGACCATGTTCGGCCTTAGCCTAGGATAGACTAGAGTTGCGTTAGACTCGCTAGCCTCGTAACTTAATGATAACTCAAATGTCATTTTGGATGGACTAGGTCCTTGTAGGCAAGAATAGTAGACTTGGGTCTGATAGTATTTGCCTTAGTTTAGGCATTTTCCCACCTTTCTATCCTTTCTCTCTTATCTCCCTATTTCTACAACTCTGATGCATTACCGGAGGTTGAGTACTTTATTGGGATTGGAGTACCCCAGGCTTTGAGGCTTTTGTGATGTGTTTGAGAGTGTACGATGATCCATGGTGGCTTGGAGCCTACTTGAGATCCTTTACAAAGTTGACTTGCCCCCGGGTCACTCCTGCTAGCTAGGCTGCTTACGCCCCTAGGAGTGAATTGTCTGGCAGGGTGTCCTAGATTGATTATAACTCTTGCTAGCTGGGCTAGAAGTTGACTGGTTCTTGGTTACATGGTTATTTAGACTGGGAGCCCGACTGATGTTCTTGGATTCGAATTTGGGTTACTTTTTATTTTTTAGTCTTAGTTATTTAGTGTACATGTCGAGCTTATGGGGGTCCGTTCGGGTTTTATTTTAACTTGCGCACGAGTGTACCTTTTGGGCTTATGGGAGTCTAGTTAGGTTTAGTTTAGTTGTACTTAGATTTACTTTAGGTATGTTTGTGTGGTTCTTTACATATCCGTTTTGACCTCTGTTTGTGTCTAAATTCTCTTTTGTCAGATTAGTTTTACCTTTCCTCGTCAGCTGCCTTTGATACTTACAGAGTATATTTGTTTTGGTACTTATGCTACACTCTACATCTTTTCGTGATGCATGTTTTAGTAGCATCTACCAGCATTTATTGATCGTGCCATCTTTTGTAGCTTGCGGATATCGGAGACAGGTTGAGCACTTGGCATCCTGGACCAACTTGATTCCTTCCCTATTTATGTTAGATAGACTTTTACCGTTGAGATGGCTTGTTCTGTTCCACTTATGGGACTTGCATTTGTTTATATTAGAAAACTTTGTACTTGTGACTTCCAAGTTCTAGGATGGCTTCCATTGTATATTGTTGGAATTAGCAACGAACTTCATCGTTAACCTTTTTTAAAATTGTTCGTACGTAACAAAATTTTATAATAAATTGTCACTAAATAAGATTATAACTATATTTTGTTGTGTAGTCGATCGCTAATTTGTATTTTTATTCGGTTCTTATGTAAACAAGACACTTTAGAAGAGCTTGAAGTAGCTGCAACAAAAGGTTCGAAAGAAGACAAATCCTTTTTTGAAGAGTCTTGATCAACATCTACACTATGTTGAGACACAGTGTAATATAGATCTTGTCTAACTCACTCTCCCTTTTCCATCAGTACCTTTATTAGCTCTGCTTCTCCTGAAGTCTTTTCCCATGGACTTGAAGACCTTGCTTTCTTTTCTTTCTTACAACGTTATCACATATATCTCCTATAATATCTTGGCGGGAGGGGGGGGGGAGGTTGTTTGTTAGGATTCTAGCATTCACTCTATATCCTCTTAATAAAGTCTTTAATGTCAAATCCAAAGAATGGCTTTCTGAATTCTTTGCTAAAGCCAAATCTTTCAATGAATAAATCTTTAGTTGCTTCAATTTATTTTTATCTCTAACCTTTTCTTATCCTCTGTTCGATAAACCAATGCCGCCAATGGGAAAGTCATCATAATGTATATCATGTCTACTACACTTTTTAACTGTAGAACTATCCAAATCTATCTCAATTAAGTTCCTCATCTTAAATTTTTTCATACATACAAAATATGTCACATAGAGTTAAGAGAAATTCAAGGATTTTATATAGTTCAAAATAGAACAGATTAAGATATACCCCCATCAGGATGATTCTCAAGGGATATTTTCTTCTCATTTTGTTAACATCTCTACTTCTCTACACTTGAGCTACTTGGTAGGCCCACCGGTTGATGGCAATTTTTATACGTGGGAGAATTAGCAGTAACGTTCGAGCTTATACTAATTGGGGTTTCATGATGATTTGTTTTGACATTGTTTGTTGACCCTAGCTAAACATTCCTGTTTCGTTGCAGTTTAAGATAAATAATTTTTAATGACATTTTGTCGGAGGTAGATAGTGTTTATGTTTTATAGGGTTAACTAAACCCAGATTTTCATTATGAAACACAAATATATACGTGGAAAAAACTAAAACAATTTGAAATGTACAATGAGATTAGCATTAGAAGTCTTAAAGATTTAGAGGTTGAACTGATCTAGTTTAAATCTTAAATACATTTACGCATGATGTAATAATTCTGAGTTTCAATTTCTAGTAAGGAATCATGAACAATTTATAATGAGAAACTTCTAAAGCCCCATAGAACACTCCATCTTTTGATTTTTCAGAAAGTAAAACAATAACTTTCAATACATTTTGTAGGGTAAAATAACTTAGAAGGATACTCGAGTTGTAGAAGAAAAAACATATTTTTCTAATATCATACTCCACTAAATTTACCGAAAATTTAAGGGCATTTTTGGAGTAGAAGATTTATTTAAAGTAATATGAAAATAAAAACTTTGAAATAATTTTGAATAAGAGAGTTATAAATCGCTCTGTGGTTTATAACAATGGGCATTGGAGATGAGATTAGCATCAACTCTATGGTTTACTACACTAAAGAAACCATGACTCTTGCATGCTTCACCAACAAACCTAGATGCTTGTTTGGCCACGACAGGGTCACCAGAAAAGAAAGCCCTTGTCAATAAGGGGAACATGAAGTTCTAGTGCTACAACACAAGGTTTCTAGTCATCCGGCTGTATATATTGTGTGGGAATGTTGGAATCAATTTTAATATGGGATGCATCAAAAATCAATGGTTTTTCCTCACCAAGTACATGTGATTTTCCATTTGTGATTATACTATTAGTGGTGTTTGTAAGCAAGAGTTTTAATTTTCTTTCTTTTGCAATACGTCACAATGGGGAAAAGGAAGTGGAAGTAGTTCATTGTGAGGAGCGAAAATGAAGGATTTATATAGGGCTTAATAATTCTTAAAATTTGGATAGCAGTTCATATGTTGTTTTAATTAGATTTTAAAAAAGGAAATACTTTCAAAGATATTTTTGACCATAGTTTTTGAAAAAATTATGTAAGAAGTTCTTAAGTATCAAAAACGGTTCCAAAGAGTTTGCTGAGAAGGGCTTAATAGTGCTTATATTTGTGGCCAGAGAGTTTTTATTTATTTTGAAATCAAATTTTTAAAAAGGAAATATTTTTAAAGATATGTTTAACCATAGATTTCTAATAAGATTTTGAAATTTTTTCCTTAAAATGGATTGAAGTATAAAAAACGGGTCCAAACAGTTTTCTAAGAATGGCTTAGTAATGCTTTAAAATGGGGTATACTTTTGTTACAGAATGTACATAGATATATCTACACATAATATAGCATAATCATAGGTAGATATATTTAAAGAATCTTTCCAATTGATTTTTCTTAGATAGATTTCCTTATATACCTACAAATAACTTTTTTTCTTAATATAATACTACAGTAAAACCTTACTAAATTAATATAGGTGAGATTACAAAATATTATTAATTTGTAGATGCATTATTTAATAGATAAATTGTATTTATTAATTTAAAGAGTGTTTTGAGATTCAATAAAAGTTAATTTTGATTACAATAAAATTATTGTATCTTAATAATTTATGTATCATATTTATTTAATTTACATAAAAATAATAATTTATGATACATAAGGTACAATCAATACATCAAAACATTATATCTTATTAAATTATGTATCCTATTTATTAAATTCATATGAAAAAAATACATTCATTATAAATAATATACAATGTATGTATATGATTCATTGTAATAATTTTTTGTTAGATGATTCATTGTAAAATAAGTTGAAGAATTCAATGATTTATAAATGTCAACTCCACTTCCACGTGGAAGTGGAGGGAGTGGACAACCATTATAGTTCATGTGATGACACCAACTGGGCAAAACATTAAATGTTGTACCTTTTTACTTCAAATTAACTAACATATATTATGATATATATAGGCTGCCACATATAAATTTTAATAAATTTTGGCTTTACTAGGTAAAGTTTTCAATTGCTATAAACATCTTTCAATTTTCTTTACCAAATAATGTTTTCCATGGTTGTAGAGATATATGTGCAAACTATGTTGATCAATAGTTGTGGAAAGAAAATATTTTGAGGTTATAATTCATCACTAAAAGAAAACTGATAATCTACATTAAGTTATTCAAGCCCATATTTAGGGTATGTTAAGGAAAAATTCCTTTTTTCATAACGAACAAATTCAAAAAAGTTATAAATCATCAAATAAGTTATATTTACTATTCTATTGCTAGAAAAACCCAATGTGAAGGACATTGAGAAGTCAACTAATTTTATTCCTTGATTGTTATCATATTGTTCTCATACGTTATCATTTTGAAGTGTGTTTCATGGTAAAGCTATCATCCATCAAGTTTCTTATTCCTTATGTCAATTAGCGAGCTATTGTCCTAAGATTAAGGCTGAAATGTTGGAGAATTATTATGTTATATCCAAGGGAGTTGCTAAGCCATTATTTCTTGTCAGAAGCTTTTACAAAATTGTTATTTAAAAATGATAATATTATTAAATCTTATACTCTATTCATTTTGGTATATACTTGTCAAGAAGCTTATTTCTAAAATGGATCATACTATTACCGATTAAAGTCGTTCATATAAATTAACTTAAGTATGTCAGTCACCTTTCGTGTTCCGAAATTGTTAATTTGATAAGTTGAAGTCAAGTCAAAAGCTTCAAGTCTATTATAAATTTTGTTGGCCTAAATTGTTTTCTGTGAGTTAAATAAATTCATGACCAGATTCATTAAGTAGCTTAAAATATTTATGAACATCCTCAAGTTCAAGTTACCTCTCCAAATTTGATTTAAGTATTTTAAAATCCTATAGGGTTCTATGATTCGTTTGCATGTTATACATAAGTGATTCTGAGGTTTTGATAACGAGAGCACGAAAGAGCTATGATTGGCAAAGTTTTTGTTATGACTTACTATGTGCATTCATAGTTCATATCACGGCATGTTCTGCATTTACATCGAGCTACAATTGGAGGGAAAGGGGCCTATTTTCCCAAAAGACTATGTATATGGTATAGTTTGCCATATGTTGGCAAATATGATACCAGTTAGCTCTTGGAAAGACCTCAATTTCTAGGAATATTGTTATGTATGTCATGCATTTGCATCTGTATAAAGGTATTCATGACATACGATTACACAAGCATATCATATATATTTGATTAGTATGAGGTCAAACGTCAACTGTAATGACGTTCAAGTTATTTTTGTGCTTACGCCTCATGTTCATCATTTAGAGCTTTCCTGTAGTGACTACAAGTCATAGGGAATGACAGTTTGGTCACCTAGTCGTTCGTTTGGTTTTTGTGCGAATTTTAGCATTTTGGAACTTTTGAACCTTGAACGGTCATTTTCTATCAAAAGTCCAATAAAACTACCTAAGATTCCAATTCTGACAATTCCGTCTGCATCAAGAGAGTCATTTTAGGCTAGTAGCATAGTCGACAAAACTCTTAATGCTTTCCATGCGAGTCTATGCGCTTAGGCGTTTTAACTTTTAAGTTAAGGCATAAGTTTGACTTTAGTAAACATTCTGAGTAAAGGAGCTCAAATTAGAATTCTTTCAGCACGGTCAGCTCTTGAATGTTGAGTTTGGTCTAGAACGTCCATTCATTTTGATTCCGAGGCTTCCAGGCATCTTATTCCAAGCCCCTTGTGGATTTTGGTTTAATATAGTTTTGGGGTGGGACCCATTTATTCTCGAGATGAGCTTGAATGATAATTTGTAGTACTACATTGAGTTTGGAATATCAAATTTCGTAGGGTTGCATATCTTGTTTTCATGCACGGGGTTTTGAATGAATTTCGAACACCCTATCGAGGATTTCAAACTTGCCAAGATAGCTGAAATACATCAGTTGGGGTAGGCCTTCATGTTCGCAGGCCTCTGGCCATGTTCGTGGAGGTTAATTTACCTGAGGGACACATTTGCAGAGCCTTGATCCAATCACGGAGTGTCACATTCGCAGAGGCATTGTCATGTTTGCATGGATTCAGTTCACCTCTAGACACATTGATGGGGCTCTCACAACATTAGCGAGGGCAGTGTTCGTGGAGGCTCGTTGCGTTCATGAAGAAGGGTACGAGTCAACTTTGGTCCCAAGTTTGAATTGTCAATTTCTCCCTCATCAGAGCTCCAATTTCAGTGATTCATAGTCCAATGTGTTCATTCAGAGCGTGTCTACATGAGTTAGTGATTCAGATTTGTTGAAGAATATCCATTTGAGGTGATTTTGGGTGTGTAGGGCTGCCTTATATTTGTTTTCTTGCTAAATTTCATAATTGTTGCTTTTGCTATTTCAGTTCTCTGATTGTCTTTAATTTGGGAACACAAGTTTGATGCATATTTTAGGACCGCTTGATGGATTCAATTCCATAGATTCTAGAGCAGGTCCCACAATTCCTGTTTCACTCAAAAATTGGCCCCTTTTTGTTTTATGTGATTTTTGTTTCTAAATGACCACACTAACATTCTGATCCTAATTTCTATAGTGTGGCAGTATTTAAAGACCGTTCCTAAAGTAAAAGCTCTGGCCTCTTGATTTAGAGTGTGGGCGGTCGGCCTATTAGTAGGGTACTGGTTCCTATCTATTCAGATTGAGCTTGAATGTGTGAATTCATGATGATTAGTCTGAATTAGGGGCGGGTGCTTAGTTATCCCTATTTTTTCTCCTTAGAAGCCATGATCTAGTATTTATTGATATTGTTTCGATGGTAGTACAATGTTAGTGGGTTGATATATGTGTTGTTGCATTTTGTTGTGACCTACTTGCGCTTTTACTTATTTTTTAGATCATGTTTGGCCTAAGCCTAGGATATTCTAGTGTTCCCTTAGACTAGCGAGACTTTTAGCTTCATTGCATCTTCGATGTCGTTTTGGATATACTTGGTCTATGTAGAATGGAATAGCAAACTTGGGTCTGATAGTATAATCCTTAGTTTAGGCATTTGCGTAGCTTCCTAGCCTTTCTATTTTTTCTTCCTATTTCTACGACTTTGATACATATTGAAGGTTGTGAACTTTCTTGGGATTAGAATACCCAAGGCTTGGAGACTTTTGTGATGTCTTAGAGAGTGGACAACGATCCACGGTGGCTAGGAGCGTAATTGAGATCCCTTGTGGAGTTAACACATCCGGGGGTCACTCTTCCTAGCTAGTGGCTTTTGACCCCAAGAGTGGACTTTTTGGCTGAGCGGAATTTATAGCTGAGATCATCTAGGAAGTCGACACGCTCCCAGATCACTCTTTCTAGATTGGATCCTTACACCTTTTAGAGTGGACTCTCACGCTGGGCGGCTGGGATTGATCCTCACTCTTGCCACCTGGGTTGGGAGTTAACCGGTTCTTGGTTACGTGGTTATTCAGACTTGGATCCCGGCTAATGTTTTTGGATTCAAATTTGGGTTACTTTTCATTCTTATATTCTTATCTATTATGTGTACCTGTCGGGCTTATGGGGTCTTTTCGGGTTATATGCAAACTTGCGCACAACTGTACCTTTTGGGCTTATGGGAGTGTAGTTAGGTTTAGTTTATATATACTTAGATTTACTTTAGGTATGCTCGTGTGCTTCTTTTCATATCTGTTTTCACCTCTGTTTGTGTCTAAATTCTCTTTTTTGAGATTGTTCTTACCTTTTCAGCGCAGTTGGCCTTTGATGCCTACTGAGTATCTTTGTTTATGTACTTATACTACACTCTACGTCTTTTCGTGATGCAGGTCCTAGTACTAGCCACCAGTGGTGATTCATCATGCTATCTTTTGCAGCTTGTGGATATCGGAGACATGGTGAGCATTGGGCGTCTTGGACCAACTTTTTTCCTTCTCTATATACGTTAGCTAGTCTTATGGCTTTGAGATGGCTTTTTTTGTTCAACTTATATGACTTGCATTTGTTAACATTAGACAACTTTGTACTCGTGACTTTCAGGTTCTGGGATTGGTTCCATTTTATATAGTTCGAATTAGCAACGAACTTCTTCATTAACCTTTGTTAAAGAGTTCATAGGTAACAAAATTTTATTATAATTTGTGACTAAATAAGATTAGACATATATTTTGTTGTTTAGCTATAAAATTTATCGATCGCTAATTTCAATTGTTTAGTTGGTCCTTGTATAAACAAGACACTTTAGAAGAGCTTGAAGTGGCTACAATAGAAAGTTGCAAAGTACACGAATTCCTTTTTGAAGAATTTTGATCAACATCTGCACTATGCTGAGACAGTGGAATCTAGATCTTGTCTAACTCGCTCTCCCTTTTCCATCAGACCCTTTATTAGCTCTTCTTCAGCTGAAGTCTTTTCCCATGAGCTTGGAGACCTTTCTTTCTTTTCTTTCTTAGAGTGTTATCACATATCTCTTCTATAATATGTGGGGGAGGTTGCGTCTTAGGATTTTGACATTCATTCTATTTCCTCTTAAGGGGTTCTTTAATGTAACATCCAAAGAATGACTTTCTAATTTTTTTTGCTAAAACCAAATCTTTGAATGACTTGATCTTTAGTTGCTTCTATTTATATTTATCACTAACATTTTCTTATTCACAGTTTCATAAACCAGTGCCCCCCAATGGGATCGTCATGATAATTTACATCATCTCTTCTACACTTTTGAACTATAGAACTATCCAACTATGTCCCACCTAAGTTCCTCATCTTTGAATTTTTTGTACATACATTTCACAAAGAGTTAAGAGAAATATAAGGAATTTATAAAGTTCAAAACATGATAGCTTAAGATATACCGCCATTAGGATAATTCTCAAGCGATCTTCTCTTCTCATTACGTCTCCACTTCTCTACAATTGAGCCATTTGGTAGGCCCACCAGTTGATGGCCATTTTTATCAGTGGGAGAATAAGTAGTAAAGTTCGAGCTTTTGCTAATTAGGTTCCCTGATGGTTTGTTTTCCCATTTTTTGATGACACTAGCTAAATCTTCCTGTTTGGTTGCAGTTTGAGATAAATAATTTTTAACGACATGTTATCAGAGGCAGATAGTGCATATGTTCTATATGTCCAACTAAACCCAGTATTTTCAATAAGAAACACAAATATATATGTGAAAAGCAACTAAAACTATTAAGAGATAAAAAAAAAATCTAATTTTGATCACATAATTTCAAATGTACAGTGTTATTAGCATTAAGAATCTTAAAGACTTAAAGGTTGAACTGATCTAGTTTGAAACTCAAATCTTAAATCCGTCTACGCATGATGTCATAATTCAGAGTTTCAATTTCTAGTAAGCAATCATAAAAAAAATATAATAAGAAAACTTTTAAATCCCACAAAACACTCCATCTTTTGATTTTTCAGACAACAAAATGATAACTTTTAGTATATCTTGTATGGTAAACTAACTTAGCAGGATACTCGAGTTTTAGGAAAAACTATTTTTCTTATGTCATACTCCAATAAGTTTGTGCTATAACCCTCTAGGTCATTTTTGCCTTAATGCCTTCTTTTTATCGTTTAGAGCGCTCCTATAAACCCTAACTCATTTATGAGTTTCTGGTAGTGATTGTTCGGTCGCTTGTTCATTCATTTGGGTTTTATGCCCATTCCCCTGTTTTGGAGATTTTGAAATATGAATAGTCTACTTTAGTAAAAACGTCAAGTAAACAACCTCCGAATGAAATTCTAACGGTTCCATCAACTCTGGAATGGTCATTTTAGGCTAGTGGCATGGTTGGCTTGAATCCTGAGGCTTTCGGTGTGAGTTTGTGCTATTAGGCGTTTTTGCTTTTAAGCTTTGGCCTAAGTTTTACCTTGGTCAACATTCTTCGTAAATGTGCTTAGATTTAAATTCTGTCACCACGGTTAGCTCTGGAACCTCGACTTCGATCTAGAAGGACCTTTAGTTCAGGGCCTAAGGCTTCTGGTGTTAGTTTGAGCACTTAGATGAGATGTTGGAAAACTTAAAGGCCTAGAGTTTACTTTGGTTAACATTCAGAGAATTAGTTATCTTATGAGAATTATGTCAGCACCATCAGCTCCGGAATGTTGAATTTGATCTATTAGGACCTTTCGTTTGGGTATTAAGATCTTCTTTTTGATTATTGGGTGTTTAGGTGAAAAGTTGAGTTTTAGGCCTAATGAGTCCTGGTTTTTACGTCATAACAATCTATTTACGAAAACCTAAAAATTCCATTGAGTCCGGAATATCAAATTTAGTGGGGTAGCATAGTTGGTTTATTTTTATCCGGTCCCAAATTAATCCCAAGGGTCCATTCGGAAACTTTGAAAAAATATGAAAAAATCTGATATCTAGTGCAAAATCTTAACGACCAGAAAATATTCATTTTAGCGACCAGAAGTCCTTTTAGCGACCAGATCTGCCATTAATTTAAGCAGAAAAGCAGCATTCAACCCTCATTTTTTAACGAGATTTCTATCTCATTTTAGCTCTATTTTGGGTGATTCAATGGATGGGTTACTCGAAATGGCTTGGCTGATGTTGGACGTAATCAAGGATACAACTTCCAAATCAAGTGTCAACGATCGTGTGCAGTAATATAACCCAACCAAATGGATTGGGGTCGAGTCCCAAGGGAGCGGTTAGTTGTCAAGAATCAAAGAGAAAAGTAAAATTTAGTTCTAATCAATCATAGCTATAAATATTAATGAATAAAAACATACTAAATCTAAAGGTGACACGAATGTCAATTATCAATTGGGGGTTTGTATTCAACTAAGAAACAAAAAAAACAGCACAAATAAAAATATACGAAAATGGGAGACGTGATTCTTGGGATGTGTTAGGAATATGGGATAAAATAAACAATCGGATAAATGCTATTGATAGTAAATCGCTGAACATTTGTAACTAAGCTAGACTTTAGTGGGGGTAAATTTTCTCTCGAACAACTTACCTCGAATCAACTCAGTTTCTCTCGAACACAGAGTTGCAAAAATTAAGCACATCCTTCACCTTAACCTATTCACTCTGTCAAGCTGAATGTGTGGGAGAAGGCCTAGGATTCACTCTCTCGAGATGAACCCACGACGACCAAATAACCACAGGCTATCGATTTAGTAGTCTTGGTTTTAAAACCTATCTCTCAAGCAAGCCAAAAACAAGAAGATGAAATCATATTTGCAACTATAATTCCATTAAGTTCAAGCACATCTACTAAACGCAATCACATTTAAACTGCAAATAGACTATCAATGAGCAATACCCAACAGTAAATTTAACCCATATTCACAAAATCATACCCCAAGAATTGGGCTTTTAGCTAGACATCAAAAAGAGATAGAAATCGATACCAAAAAGTGTTTCCATCAAATGGGTACGATAAATAATGTGTTTAAACACGTCAAGGATGAAGATTCTTCAAGACCCAATTTCAATTTCTTAGAGTTGAAAATCTTCAAAACCTTCATGCTCAAGAATAATGTCTCCCGAAAAACTCTAAGAACTAAAACTGAAATATTATAACAATTGATTTCTTAATTGTAAAACTTGATACTAAGCTACATATTTAAATGGGTATTTATAGTTTTTGAAAATTTGTGCTGCGAAGGACCACTCGGCACAGTTAGTCAGGATCACCGATGCACTCGGCGATCCGCCCTTTGGTCTGGTTTATTGCCTTTCAACTTTTGCCTTTAACATCTTCGCGTTTTGAATTATTGGGCTATATGGTGTTTCTTCGCGGATCTGTTGGCGACACGCCGACTGCTCCCTTTCATCGCCAACTTGATCTTTTCCTTCAAGGTTCAGCACACTACAACTTTGGGCGAGGTTAAGGCCATTCGGCGACTCGCCTAATGCATTAGGCTATCCTCAGGACTTCATTTCTTCGTTCTTTCAGCCGCCTTGTTCCTTTTTTGCTTGATAGCGTCCATGCTTTCTCTCCCAACTCAAATACCTGAAACTTAAGGATTTACATCAATTATTGAGACAAAATATGTATTTGAGGATACTAAATTGATCAAAATGAAGCCCTAAATGAGTCCAAATTGAGGACTCATCAACACCCCCAACTTAAACTTTTGCTTGTCTTCAAGTAAAACTAAAGTTCAGCAGTTTGAAAGGGATGTCTGAAACTGTGCTACACAAGACTCAAGTTACTAATGGAAGGATCAATTGTGTACTCAAAGACTCAAGTTGTGACACACCATTATCAAAGAATTTGTAGCTCACTATACTTGCTTCACATGCAAGTCCAAGCTCAACAAAGGAAATCAAATAACCTCACACAAATAATAATTCCATGTTCACACGCAATGGTTCAACAATTTAATGTTTCGGAATCAAGGTCAGTAATCACACTCACATAGATAAAGACAATGCATGATTTTACCCATATATTTGCCCTTATTTTCTAATTGATAATTGTTAAAGCTCACTCAAGATCAAAAAGGTCTTTTCAAGGCTTGTAATGGGGCTGAGTGCAAAGGTATGATCGATCAGGCTCAGTGACTTTCATCCTCATGAAATGCGGTGCTCACAACACTTTCTTCTTTTTTCCTCATCAAATTCATTTGTGCTCACAAGTCATCCCATTATTCACTTTCCATGGTTTGTTGGAGACCCCACTTATTTTTTTATTTTCATATTTTATTTCACAACTTTTTCTTTTTATTTTTCATTATTTTCTTCTTTTTTCATCTGTCTCTTTTTTTGTATTCCATTTTTCTCACACATGGAGAGAAGGGAATTTTCTCGCACTTGTTGATTTGCCTTCTCTTTTCACCACACCGTAAACTTAGGCTTTTGGCCTAAGTTGGCTATTCAATCAACCACAAATAAAGAGTATTATAGGTAGTGGGTTTAGAAAGGTCATGTTTTCATCAAGTTTCTTCCAAAGAAGGACAAGGCTCAAGGGGTATTCAAAAGAGATTCACACACGCTCACAAGGTAGGCCACAAAAGAGGTATATGTCAAATTATTTCACACTCTTCAAAATTGCCTAAGATCATATCAAGAGATAGACTTACTTAGGCGACCGGACCAACGGGGTAAATTCTAGGTGTTATCATGTATGGTTCACAGTAAGATCATCAAACAAGGCATCAACACCAAAGTCAAACAAGACTTCACACTTTCGCTAGTGTGCAACGTTCATCAAAGCAAAATCAATTTGATACTTGGCTAGTTACAACGAGATGCAAAGAGTTCACATATTGTCTATGTAACTTCACTTGGTCTCATCGTAGCCGCATATTCATGTTCGTTAGATTATGAGCACAATTTGAGTCACCGATATTGATCATAATGAAGACCCAAATTTGCTAAAGAACATCCACATTCAACACATACAAGTGGTGGCAAAATTTTTGGAAGGGTCAAAAATCATTTACAATTAAAAGCAAAAGGATCCACAAGTTCAAACATCCATAAGAAGCAGTGTATAACACAATTTTTAAGCATAATGACCCAAATATATAATCAAAGCATTAATCATAAAAGAAAGGTGGGGCTCACCCCACCCCAAATAAATGTATTTGTCCTCAAATTCAAACGAAATTATCCAAAAATTAAAATAAAGTAAGACAGAGAGATAGGTAAAGAGGGAATCCTGTCTACTCAGTTGCTCCATCTATGTTCGATGCATCGGTCTGGATTTGGGCATCAGTGGCCGTAGTCAGGGGCTGCCACGGGTGTATCTGCCAAAACTCTTTGTACAACTGAGAAAAGTCCTTGGCCCATGAAGGAGTAGAGGTGTCTCGGGGAGTAGGCCTCTTGCCCTTGCTTTTATTTCTAGATAGGTGTTCTTGCTTGCCCTTCTTTGGAAGATTCGACCTCTCTTATTTCATTTTACAATTCAGTGCTCTAATCTTTTGAGGTAGCATGATTTTCCCTGCAATTGTCGGTCTACCCATGTCTAGCTTCGAGGGAAAGTTAGAAAATATTCGAACCAAAGCATTGAAAATCAGTTGCAGACAGACTCACCAAACTAGTCGGTGAGTCACCAAATCGCTTCGGCAACCCAGGATTCTTGCTGAAAGTTACAGAGCTAAACAATAGATATAACATGAATTTAAAGGTAAAATAGGGACATTATGCGAATCTCCGAGCATGACCCTGCTCGCCAAATGACCCAACGTGCCTATTTTCAACCCAACTTCTTGAACTCAACCCCGTCACCTCCGATAACAAAATCAAACATTGAGTTGCTCAAATTCAAAAATAGGACCCATATGATACGAGCACAAAGCCTCACGATTTAACATAATCTAATGCATCATATTACGGGGTTGAAACACGTCAAGGATGAAGATTCTTCAAGACCCACTTCTAATTTATTGGAGTTGAAAATCTTTAAAACCTTCATGCTCAAGAACAATATCTCCCCAAAAACTCTAAGAACTAAAACTAAAATATTATAAAAATTGGTTTCTGAATTGTAAAACTTGATACTAAGCTACAAATTTAAATGGGCATTTATAGTTTTCAAAAATTTATGCTGCGAAGGACCACTCGGTGTTGTTAGTCGGGATCGCCAACGCACTCGGCGATCCGCCCTTTGGTCTGGTTGATCACCTTTCTATTTTTCCCTTCAGCATCTTCGTGTTTTGAATCATTGGGCGATATGGTGTTGCTTCGTGGATATGTTCGGCAACGCGCCGACTGCTCCCTTTCATCGCCAACTTGATCTTTCCTTTAGGGCTCAACACGCTAGAGCTTTGGGATAGGATAAGGCTATTCGGCAACTCGCCTAATGCATTAAGCGATCCTTAAGCCTTTATTTCGTCATCCTTTCAGCCGCCTTGTTTATTTTCTGCTTAGCGTCCATGATTTGTCTCTCAACTTAACTACCTGAAACTTAGTGATTTACATCAATTATTGAGACAAAATATGCATTTGAGGAAACTAAATCTATCAAAATGAAGCCCTCAATGAGTCCAAATTGTGGACTCATCAATGGCTATGCATTGGAATTCTCGTGGACTATTGGGGGTACCTCCGTTTCAGTTAATTGCCGAGTTTTAGCTAATTTCCTTTCTCCTTCTTTAGCTTTAATGATGATTTAAATGCATGGGCTGATTTTGGGCTATTTCGAGCCCCAAATTTTGTTTGATTTTGGGTCACAAGTTTGGGGAGGTAAAATGAACCTTTTCACGGAGTCAATTTCAGGATTCCTCGCGCGGGTCCCATAATCTCGTATTAGACCCGATTATAGGTCTATCTCTGAAAAATGCAATTTTTGGGTCAAAACGATTGTAATGATGTTGTGATTCTATTTTTGATATTGTCGAAGCGTTTCAAGGTGGTACGAAAGGGAAAAACTCCAGCAATGTGATTTGGAGTGCGCGATTAGCCTACAAGTAGGCTATGACTTCCCTCTACTTAGACTGAGCATGATTAAGTAATTGCATGTTGATTTAAATGAATTTGGGGTTAATCATGTTAAATTCCTGGAATCCATGTTTTAGGCTACTTTTTGGGTATTACGGGTGGTTGAATGATGTCTATTGTGTTTATTGATAATCCCCACCTTGTGGTGTGCGTTATTTGTGATTTGTGAATATTGTTGGAGCACGTTTGGCCTTAGTCTAGGCTTAGGCTTGTGATTTCCATAGACTTGCGTCCTTTCGGAGCTGTTAGGCCTTGTAATCTCCCTGACGTTGCTTCGGAGGGGTTAGCTCCCTATAGACTAATGTAGCAGACCTGAGTCTAATAGTTTGAAGCAGTAACACCACTCTTCGAACCATATATCCATAAATCCCCTACTACCATTGGTTCTAGTGCCTCTAATTCTTGGTGTGGAAGCTACTCATTGATTCTAGTTGGTTATGGTTCGTGCTGGAGTGATCTATTGATGGCACTGAAATTGGGGATACTTCTCATGATACTCAGTTGGCCGCTGATCGTATTTCTAGACAATTCTCCTATATTCATGGTTCAAGCCCCCAATTTACTCCAACGGGCATGGTTTAAGTGAATCGCCATTTGCCGTCGTGGTTCAAGTACACTGCTTCTTAGAACTTGGTTCAAGTCCATATCTACTGTCACCTCGATTCAAGTCCTTTGTCATATTTATATGTGGTTCAAGTCCATGATTATCCTTAGCATTTGTTCAAGTCCTTGATCCTCCATCTTAAATTTGCTTCAAGTCCTTAACCCATATAACTTCTGGATGAGTTTCGGGCATATGGATTGGTTCAGTTCGACTTCAGAATAGATCTCCTCCCAGATACCCAGCCTATTTCAATTTATCCTTATGGAATAGATCGAGCTGAGCTTAAGGAATTGAAAGATCAATTGAAAGACCTTCTAGATAAGGGCTTCATAAAACATAGTATCTCCCCATGTGGTGCTTCAATGTTGTTCGTGAAAAAGAAAGACTGTTCTCTCATAATGTGCATTGACTATCAGAAGTTGAATAAAGTGAAAATCAAGAACAAATAACCTATCCCTAGGATTGATGATGTATTCGACAAACTTAAGGGTGCTAGTTTCATTTCTAAGATAGACCTCAGATCCAACTATCATCATCTCAGAGTCAGAGATAGTGACATTCCGAAGACAACTTTCAAAACTCTGTATGGTGATTTTGAATTTATAGTTATGTCTTTTGGACAATAAAATGCCCCTGCAACTTTCATGGACTTAATGAACAGGATGTTAAAACAACATTTGGACTTTTTTGTCATTGTCTTTATTAATGATGTCCTTATTTATTCTCGGAGTGAGGAGGAGGATGCAACTCATCTGAGAGTTATTCTACAAACTCTCAAAGATCACCACCTATTCGCTAAGTTCAGGAAATATAAATTCTAGTTACAGTCTATCACCTTTCTTAGTCATGTGGTATCCAACGAAGGGATCCGAATGGATTGTTTGAAAATTATGGTAGTACAACACCGGCCCAGACCCACCTCTCCAACAAATATCAGAAGTTTCTTAGGTTTGGCAGATTATTACAGAAGATTTGTTGGAGGATATTCATCCATAACTTCCCCATTGAGTGTGATAAAAGTTTCTCAGAACTGAACACTAGGTTGACTACAACATCTGTCTTGACTCTAGTAGATGGTCTAGACGGTAATGTGATTTATTGTGATGTATCAGGGGTCAGCCTAGGTTGTTTGCTGATGCGGGGAGGTAAGTTCATAGCTTATTCTTCTAGACAACTTAAGGTCCATGAGAAGAGCTACCCAACTCATGACCTCGACCTAGCAGTCGTAGTAATTTCCCTAACGATTTGGAGACATTACTTGGATGGTGTTCATGTTGATGTGATCACAGATCATAAGAGCCTCCATTATGTGTTAACCCAGAAAGAGTTGAATCTTCGTCAGAGGAGATGGCTTGAATTCCTCAAGGACTATGACATGAATGTGCTTTACCTTCCTGGTAAGGCCAATGTAGTGGTTGATGCTCTTAGTAGACTATCTATGGGTAGTGTAGCACATGTTGAGGAAGAAAAGAAAAGTAAGCCAAAGATGTTCATTGGCTTGCTCGCTTAGGAGTTTTCTTTACAAACACATTATATGGTGGTTTGATAGTTTAGAATGGGTCAGAATCTTCATTGGTGGTGGAGATTAAGGAAACACAAGATAGTGATCCTATATTTCTTCCATTGAAAGGTGCAGTTCATCCGAAGAATTTGAGGTTTTCTCACAAGGGGAATATGGTATGCTATATTACCAGGGTCACTTATGTGTTCCTAATGTGGGTTAGTTGAGGAAGAAAATACTTACCGAAACTCATAACTCCAGGTATTCCATCATCCAGGGTCAACTAAGAAGTACCGTTATCTACATGAAGTCTTTTGGTGGAATTACATGAAGAGGGACATAGCATATTTTGTGGCTAAGTGTCCTAACTGTCAACATGTTAAGGTAGAATATCAGAAACCAGGAGGTATAAAATTAAAATTCCTACATGGAAGTGGGAAGTGATAAACATGGACTTCATTACGGTTTTACCTCATACTTGCAGAAAACATGACTCCATTTGGGTGATAGTTGATAGAGTCATAAGTCCGCTCGCTTCTTTGTTGTCAAGACTACATATTCAGTGGAGTACTATGCCAAACTCTACATCAATGAGATAGTCAGGTTGCATGGGGTTCCCTTCTTTGTCATCTCAGATAGAGGTCCTTAGTTTACCTCTCAATTCTTGAAATTGTTTCAGAAAGGTCTTGGTAATCAGGTAAATCTCAGTACAACATTTTATCCACAGACAGATGGTCAGGTAGAGCGTACCATTCAGACCTTAGAGGACATATTGAGAGCTTGTGTGATCGATGTCAAGGGTAGTTGGTATGATCACCTACCGCTCATAGAGTTTGCCTATAATAATAGCTTTAATTCTAGTATTCAAATGGCCTCATATGAGGAACTATGTGAGCGTAGATGTAGGTCCCCGATTTGTTAGTTTGAAGTAGGTGAAGCAACCTTGATTGGGCCAGATTCAGTTTATGAGGCTATGGAGAAAGTTCATCTCATCAAAGATAGGCTAAGAACAGCTCAAAGTCGTCAGAGCTCCTATGTAGATCTAAGGAGAATGGACTTGGAGTTTGAAATCGATGATTGTGTTTTCATGGAAGTGTAACCTATCAAAGGGGTGATAAGATTTGGAAAGAAAGGGAAGCTTAGTCCTAGATATGTCGGTCCTTAGAGAATCCAAAGAAGGGTTGTTAATGTCGCCTATGAGTTAGATCTACCAGTAGAACTAGCAGTGATTCATCCAGTCTTTCATATTTCTTGTTTTAGAAGTGTGAGGGTGATCTGGCATCAATAGTACCATTAGACAGTGTGTCTGTGAAGAATAGTCTAACTTATGAAGAGGTGCCAGTTCAAATTCTTGACCGTCTGGTTCATAGTTTGTGAAACAAGGAAGTCGCTTCAGTGAAGGTTTTGTAGAGGAGTCAGTCCATATAGGTAGCAACTTGGGAAGCAGAAGCAACCATTATGGCTATATATCCTCACGTCTTTCCTTCCGATTCTATTTGAGTTTCATGTAATAGTTCCTCTCTAGTATCTCAGTTTACTCTTGTGTAAATAGGTCTCAGTACCTTGTTTCCTTAGTTATCCTTGCATCTACATGGCACTTAGTTCAGTTAGATATTAATTTCTAGTACTTTGTGATAGAGATTGCAACTCCTTTCTTCAATACTTAGCTTGTTTAGACTTCAATCGAGGATGAATAACCCCAAGATAGAGATTTTGTAACACCTCAAAAATCCGAACTAATATTGAACAAGAGAGAAAGGAAAACCACAGAGGGGGTGCACGTACTGTGAAGAGGACCACGACCCGTCACCTCGCCCGTGGTTATGCATCCAACAAAAGGTGAAAGATCGTGGACCACTAAACGGTTCGTGGAGCTTTACATGTGCCTTGAAGTAGCTTGTGAAAGAGGCTTGATAGACTTTGAGGTTTGGGTCAACTTCAAACAATCATATATTTCGGTACAAAATGAATTATGTGGCTTACACCCTACCAAATTATAGGTCTTTGAGTCCTTTTCGCAACACCACCAAGTTTTCCTAATTATGATCTCGGAGTAAAAAGTTATGCTTATTTTAGTAAACCTCTTTCTGGTAGAGCATCTTCACGACCCACTTGACGGGCTATTGTGCTAATAACGACCCGTGAAGCCTATCTTGAAGTCAATTCATCAGCTTTTAAGTGAGGTTTCACCCCCAAGTCACTGGTTAAGTACCACAGACGTTTAAATGGTCTGTGGAGCTCTATACAGACCGTGAAGTTGTGCATGTAGGAGACTTGTTAGATTTAGAGTTTAAGGTCAACTTCAAACAACCATATCTTTCAGCATAAAAATGAATTAGATA
Organism: Solanum stenotomum; assembly: GCF_019186545.1. Classification (NCBI taxonomy): domain Eukaryota; kingdom Viridiplantae; phylum Streptophyta; class Magnoliopsida; order Solanales; family Solanaceae; genus Solanum; species Solanum stenotomum. The sequence continues at coordinate 19,842,935 of NC_064286.1, forward strand.
GCCTATGACCTATCAAATTAAAGATAATTGAGTTATTTTTCCAACGTTACTGAGTTTGCTACAATACAAACTCGTAGTAAAAATTTATGCCAGTTTAGTGAAGCCTTATTGGGAAGAGCATCTTCACGAGCTGCTTGAAGGGCCTTAGTCATCATGATGGCCCGTGAATCCTTTCTTGATGCAACTTTGGCTGAATTTAAGTCAGGGTCACATTAGTGTTTTCCCCTATGCGTCGGGAACGTAAATCACACCCTTTAATGTTTAAACACTGTCGTCTTACTTAGTCTATGCTAAGAAAACTAGTCAGAAACTACCTAAAACCCTTATTCTCATAAAATCACCAAACTTAGAGCAAAGAGAAGAGAAAGAGGTGACCAACTCTTCCATGAACAAGTCGAGCGTTCTTCAAAGTTCAGTACCAAAATCTAAAGGATTTCTCCATAGATTTCTTTACCAGGTATGTGGGATTTCACTAGTGGGTTCCTTTCATCAACTAGGTCCTTAGAATTTTGTCAGTTTCTTGATTCCATATAACTTGTTTAGACTTAGGGTTTGTAAAACTTTGGGAATTATGGTGATTTCAGCGTGAGGTATGATTCAACTTTTGCTTTCTAATCTGTCTTTATGTTTTTCAGATCATGCCTCCTCATAGAGCTAACACACGAAATGCTAATACATGCAATGCTAATGTAGTTCCTCCTGTCCCGAACCATGAGGTTACAAATACAGAATTTCAGACCGCAATCCAGCTCTTGGCTCAGAGTGTAGCCAACCAGAACAATTAGCAGGCCCTGTTCCTGCAAACACGAATGGTGGATCATATGCTGCTAGGGTTCAAGACTTTGTTCAGATGAATCCGAGTGAGTTTATAGGGTCACAGGTTGGTGAGGACCCATAGAACTTTATTAATGAGGTTATGAAAATTGTTGGAGTAATGCAAGAGACTGGTAGTGAGAGTGTTGAGTTAGCATCCTATCAACTCAAGGATGTAGCTCATATTTGGTTCACGTAGTGTATGAAAACAGGAGTGAGAATACATCTCCTGTGACATGGGATTGTTTTACTGGAATTTTTCTTGACAGGTTCTTCCCAAAGGAGTTGAGAGAAGCTAAGGCACAAGAGTTTATGAACTTGAAGCAAAGTTCAATATCGGTCCAAGAGTACGGGCTAAAGTACACCCAGCTCTCTCGGTATGCTCCATACATGGTTACGAATCCAAGGACACAAATAAGTATGTTATTGCTTGGGGTATCCGATTTAGTGAAGATCGAGTGCAGAAATGCCATGATTCTAGGGGATATAAATATCTCCAAACTAATGACTCATGCTCAGCAGGTTGAGGGAGATAAGATTTTGAAAATGACTAAGGATAATAAAAAGGCCAGAGCAGAAAATTATAAGTACTGACAACAAAAGTCGGATGGTGGGAATTTCCCACAGTTTCAACAAAGATATATAGCCCAAACACCTTCATCAACTAGTGCTCCATCCTCAGGTTTCGACAGGATCAGTAAGGTAGGGCATCAGGCTCTAAGTCTTACGGGAGTAATTGAGGTAACATGACTATTCCAACTTACCCAAAGTGTGGTAAGAACCATCCGTGTGAGTGTCTTTCTAGATGAGAGGGATGCTTTAGGTGTGGCCAGTCTGGCAATAGGTTGAAGGATTGCCCTTCTTCCAGGTAAGGGGAAGGAGGTAACAACAATAGGGCTCAGTCTACAGCTCCAGAAGCACCAACAGGTCGCCCAACTCAGCAGGGTACTTCATCTAGTACAGATGATGGACATCACCATAAAAGGTTGTATGCCCTCCAGACTTGCCAGGACCATGAAGATTTTCCTGATGTGGTCACTGGTACGGTACGAGTCTTTTAATTTAATATTAATGCCTTGTTAGATCCATGGGCTACAATGTCTTTTGTAACTCCTTATATAGCAGTAAACTTCAGCGTCAATCTACAAACTTTCTCAGAACCCTTCTCAGTCTCTACTCCAATTTGTGACCCAGTTATAGCTAGATGGGTATACAAAAATTGCCCTCTCATAATCTCTCAGAAAGTCACCTCAGCAGATCTTGTAGAGTTAAAAATGGTAGATTTTAGTGTCATTCTAGGCATGGATTGGTTTCATTGCTGTTATGCCTCAGTCTATTGTAGAACTAGGATTGTTCATTTTCATTTTCCAAATGACCCAGTCTTAAAATAGAAGGGTAATAGCTCACTGCCTATGGGTCAATTCATCTCTTACCTTAATGCCAGAAAAATTATTTCCAAAGGGTATATCTATCATATAGTTCGGGTTAAGGATTCAAACTCCAGAACCCCAACTCTTTAGTTAGTCCCTATAGTAAATGAGTTCCCAGAAGTTCTCCCATAAAATCTTTCCAAAGTTTTTCTCGAAGGGGATATAAACTTCGAAATAATCTCTTCTGAGATACCCAACCTATTTCAATTCCTCTTTATAGAATGGCTCCATCCGATCTTAAGGAATGAAAGAGCAGTTGTAAGACCTTCTACATAAGCGCTTCATCACACCTAATATCTCTCCATGGGGTGCTTCAGTGTTGTTCGTGAAAACGAAAGATAGTTCCCTCAGAATGTGCATTGACTATCAGAAGTTAAATAAAGTCACAATCAAGAAAAAATATCCTATCCCTAGGATTGATGACTTATTTTACCAACTTTAGGGTGATAATTGCTTTTCTATGACAGATCCCAGATCCGGCTATCATCAACTCAGAGTCAGAGATAGTGACATTCCGAAGAAAGCTTTCAGAACTTGGTATGGTCATTATGAATTTGGACTAATAAATGCTCCCGCAACTTTCATGGACTTAATGAACAAGGTATTCCAATAGTATTTGGACTTGTTGGTCATTGTTTTTATTGATGATATCCACATTTATTCTCGGAGTGAGTTGGAGCATGCGACTCATCTGAGAGTTATTCTGCAAACTTTCAAAGATCGCCAGTTATTCATTAAGTTCAGAAAATTTGAATTTTGGTTACAGTCCATTCCATTCCTTTGTTATGTGGTATCTAGCGAAGGGATCTGAGTAGATTCTCAGAAAATTGAGGCAGTACAACACTGGCCCATACCCACGTTTCAAATAAATATCAGAAGTTTTTTGGGTTTGGCCGGTTATTACAAAAGATTTGTTGTCAGATTTTCATCCATAGCTTCCCCATTGACCAAGTTGACCCGGAAGAAAGTCAAATTTCAGTGGTCAGATGAGTTTGAGAAAAGTTTCTCAGAACTGAAGACTAGGTTGACTATAACTTAAGTCTTGACTCTACCACATTGTCCAGACAATTATGTTAATTATTGTGATGCATCAAGGGTCGGCATAGGTTGTGTGTTGATGCAGTGAGGTAAGTGATTAACGTTTCAAGGACACTTAATCCAATTCTAAGTGTCAACAATCGTTAGTCAATATATAACCAACCAATGAAGTTAAACCACCATAATAATTTAGACCCGCTTCAGATTAACACCAACTATCGCTAATCAATAACACCCATTCAGTAGAATGCAACAATTGGTCACATTGTCAAACCCCCAAGGTTAGGGTTTTAGCCAATCATGGAGAAAAGATGAAAATCAACACCTACCACATTTTTCATTGCTGGGTAAATGAATTTTGAAAGTTAAAATCAACTAAAATCTTCTCTATTATAAAATCTCAATAAAAAACCATGTAAAATCACTTCAAATAAACAATGTTAGTGTTTTTGCTCTCAATCTTTTGTTCCTCACATATCCAAATACATTCTCTCTCTTGCAAAAATGAATTTATGCAAGTCTGATGTGTGGTTGTTTGGGATCAATTGGCGAGGTAAGTCGAGCGTCATTGACGGTTTGGCGACTCGCCAATTTTCTATCGTCTCACCTTTATTTTTCACCTTTTCTTAGTCCAACCAGTTTAATTTTAGGCGAGTCAGATTAGGATCGTCGAGTGATTCCGCAATGTGTCCTTATTCCTTTCATCTCACCCATCAACACTTATTTGGATCTCCTTCAGTAGTTTCGGTGACCTGATCATCCATCGCTGATTGAAGCCATTGTTCGGCAAAGCTACCCCTAATCCAGACTCAACGTTCTGTAACTTTAGGCAGTAGATTGGAAACTAGGCGAGTCGCCGAGTGACATCGACATTCATCAAACTTGTTTTTCCCTTCTCTTGTTCACTCGTGTTGTCTCTATTGCTCATTGTTATCCTAGCTTTGTTCCTCAATCCATATATCTGAAGATCAAGGGCTTTACATCAGTTATTGGCACAAAATAAGTATATGAGGACACTAAGTCATTATAAATAAAGCCCTAAATGAGTCCAAATCTCGGACTCATCCACACCCCCAACTTAATATTTTGCTTTTCCTCATGTAAAACTCAAGTTCAGTAGTTCAAAATGGATGTCTCAAAAAGTGCTACACTAGACTTAATCATGAATGCACACAACAAGACTCAATTTACTTATGCAAGGATCATATGTGCACTTGAAAATTCAAGTTCTAACTCACCATTATAAAAAATTCTCAAGTTCACAATTCTTGCTTCAAATGCAAGTTCAAGCTCAACAAAGGTACTCAAATGCCCTCACAAAAAGATGATTCCATATTCACACACAATTGTTCAACAATTTATAGCTCTGAAAACTCAAACAACTCTCACATTCACAAAGATGAACATATGCATGACTCCACCCATAGGTTTGCCCTTATTTTCCAATCAACACTTGTTTCAGCTCACTCAAGATCAAAAAGGTCTTTTCAAAGCTTATAATGGGGTTGAGTGTAAAGGTATGGTCATTTAGGCTCAATGGCTTTTATCCTCATGAAATGTGGTATGACAATACTTAATTCATGCTTAAAATTCACCCTATTATTCACTTTCCAAGGACTACCAGACACCCCATTTTCTTTTGCACTTTCACAACTTTATTTTAAACATTTTCATTCTTTTGCATTCTCCTTTTCTTTTTATCTTCTTTTGTTATTATTTTTTGTATGGAGGGGTTCCATATTTCTCAAAACCATGGGTGAAGGAGGAATTCTTTGCACTTCTTGATTTACCTTCTCTTTTCACAACACCCCAAACTTAGGCTTTTGGCCTAAGTTGGCTATTCAAACGAACCACACTTCACGAGGATTATGGTTGAAGGGATAAAGAGAGGTCTCATTTTCATCATGTTTCTTCCAAGAAAAAGGGTAAGTCTCAAAGTGTGTTCAAGAAAAGTTCACACGCTCATAAGATAAGCCATAAAGAGTTATAATGTCAAATTGTGTCATACTTTAAAATTGTTGCCTAAGATCATTTCAAGAGAATGCATCACTTAGTCAATCAGACCAACTGGGCAAATTCTAGGTGTCATCACACATGGTTCACGGTAAGCTCATCGCACAAGGCATTGACACCAATATCAAACAAGACTCCACACTTTTGCTAGTGTGCAATGTTCATCACAAGAGACCCAACTCGATAACCGGCTAGTCATAACGAGATGCAAAAAGTTCACATATTATCTATGCAACTTCATTTGTCCTCATCGTAGCCACACATTCTTTTTTATTTGATTGAGAGAACTATTCAAGTCATCGGTATTGATCACAACCGATACTCAAATTTGTACAAGAACAACCATAAGAGGAATTCACTGACCAAGAACACATTTCCACTAAAAGCATTCAACATTGTCCCCAATGTTAGTAGATTACAGACACTCCCATAAATAAAATAATAATATAAATAAAAACTAACAAATAAATATAAAAATTTAGTATGTAAACATGCAGAGCAAGGTGACGAGAAATCTTTACTAAATGCCCAATTGGCAAGAAAATGAAAGAGTCGCCGAATACCTCGGTGGTGCGTCCAATGCTCCATATCTCACCTTTAGTTCCAGTGTGCGACACTTTCTGAAAGGGGCATATCAGCGGAGATGAAGAAGGTCACCGAACAGGTTAGCGCTTCGCATAATAGACTTGTAACATCACCTAACAATCATCGAGTTAAATTATTAGCGCTGAAGTAGAAGGGCGAGAAAAATTGGGTCGCCAAAGAACATCGGTGACTCGCTGAGTGATGAAGATTTCCCACCAAATGTTCTAGTATCTCAGCTCCATTTTTGAAGTCCATAAGGCGGACTATATCACGATCGCCAAACGGATTCGGCTATCCGCCAATAACATCTTATTCTCGCACAATATCTTGCATCTACAAAATCAACATATTATTTAAATCACTAATACTTGGGTTACCTCCCAAGAAGCACCTTATTTAATGTTATGACATGACGTGGAAATTCTCTCAAGCATCTTCCAGGTACACCTCAATGAGAGAAATCTCTTGGCACACGCCAAAGTATAACTTCAAGCATTGCCCATTCATCTTGAATAGAGGTCCTTCTTGACTTTCAACTTCGATGTCACCATTTGTGGACACTCGTGTCACTCAAAACGGCCCTGACCATTTGGACTTGAGTTTTCTTAGAAAGAGTCTACATCGAGAGTTATATAGTAACACCAGTCTCCCACTCTGAACTCCCTCTTTAGGATTTTAGAGTCATTCCACTTCTTCATATTTTCCTTTTAAATTGCTGAACTTTCATAAGCCTTGAACTTGAATCCGTCCAACTCATTTATCTACTCTACTCTCTATTTTGAAGTCTTTGTCCAGGACTGATTTAGAGCTTTCAAAGCCCATAATGCTTTTTGTTCCAATTAAACTGGTAAATGGCAAGATTTACCAAAAACAAGTTGATATGGAGAAATACCTCTTAGTGTTTTGTATGCGGTATGATACGCCAATAGTGCATCATCAAGCTTTCGAGACCAATCAGTCCTATTAGCATTCACTGTCTTGGCCAAAATACTTTTGATCTCCCGATTTGACCCTTCAACTTGGCCGCTCGTTTGGGGATGATACATAGTTGCTACTTTATGTTTCAATCTATACTTACTCAATGCGGCGGAGAACCACTTGTTGCAAAAGTGGGATCCCATTAGTAATAATAGCCCGATGAGTACCTAATCTAGCAAAGATGTAGCGTTTCTGGAATTGAACAACACTATTCCCCTCATTGTTTGGAAGTGCAACAACCTCTACCCATTTAGAAACATAATCTACAGCCACTAAGATACACTTATTACCAAACGAACTCATAAATGTGCGCATGAAATCTATTCCCCAAACATCAAATAACTCAACTTCTAAAATGGGCGTAAGAGGTAACTCGTGTCTTTTGGACACTCCACCTTGTTTTTGACATTGGGTGCATTTCTTAACAAACTCATGAGCATCTTTGTAGAGGGACGGCCAGTAGTAGCCACTTTGGAGGATTTTAGCGTTGTATGTACACCACCATGATGGCCTCCAATCGGTGAAGCATGGAGAATTTCGATGGCTTCTTATTTCGAACATATCTCCTAATGATATGGTCTACACACTCTCCGAATAAATATGATTCATACCAAAAGTACTTCTTAACATCGAAGAAGAACCTCTTTTGTTGGTAGAAGTTCAGTTCGTTCGGCCATAATCCACACACTACGTAATTGGCAAAATTAGCATACCAAGGGGGTTGTTCGAAGGTTACCGTGAATACATGTTCATCGGGAAAGGAATCATTTATGTCGATCTCCAGCTCATGATTTTCCTTGCCTTCCAATCTTGGTAAGTGGTCAACCACCTGATTTTCACAACCTCTACTATATTTGACCTCAAAATCAAATTCTTGCAATAGGCGCACCCACATTATCAATATTGTCTTGGTATCCTTCTTTGCCATCAGATAACGCAGTGCAACATGATCAGTGTGAACAATCACATTAGTACCTAGCAAGTATGCCCATAACTTTTCAAGCACATAACTTATCGCAAGTAACTCTTGTTAAATAACTGTATAGTTACGTTGATCACAATTTAGAGTTTTGCTTGCATAGTAAATGGGGTGAAATAGTTTATTACATGTTTGCCCCAACACAAAACCCAATGATGTGCCCCTTGCATCACACATTACTTTGAAGGATTCTGACCAATCGGGACTAATGATGACCGGGGTGGAAACCAATTTTTCTTTCAAGCACTTGAGAGCCACTATGCAAGCATCATCAAAGTTGAATTTCACCTCCTTGTCCAAGAGTTTGCATAGAGGATGTGCGATCTTTAAGAACTCTTTGATGAACCTCCGGTAAAACCTGGGATCTCCCAAGAATCTATGAAAACCGTTCACCGAAATTGGTGGGGACAACTTCTCAATCCCTTCAATCCCTTCAATCTTCGTTTTTCAACCTCCAGCCCCTTTTGCAACACTTTGTGACCAAGAAATATACCTTCCTTAACCATGAAGTGGCATTTTTCCCAATTTAGGACCAATTTTGTCTCTAGACATCTTTGAAGAACTTGTCCTATGTGTGCTAAACATGCTTTAAAAGTGTCACTCACAACCAAGAATTCATCCATAAATACCTCCACCATTTCAGCAAAAATAGATAAACATGCAACGTTGAAATGTTGTCGGAGCATTACATAACCTGAACGATATCCGTTTGAACGGAAAAGTTCCATATGGGCAAGTGAATGTTGTTTTTTCTTGGTCTTCTAAAGCTATGGAGATTTGATTATAAGCGGAATACCTATCCAAAAGGCAATACCAACCTCTCTCTGAGAGTCGATCAAGCATTTGATCCATGAAAGGCATGGTTATCCGTTTTAGTCCACAAATTTAACCTTCGTTAATGCATGCATACTCTCCATCTGATTACTAGTCTCATAGATACAAGCTCCCCCTTTTCATTTGGGACTACTGTGATACCTTCATTTTTCGGTACACATTGTACCGGACTTACCCATTTTCTATCCGCAACAGGGTAGTTCACACTTGCGTCCAACAACTTTATTATCTCTTTTTTCTCCACCTCTTGCATCGGTGGGTTCAATCTCCGCTGATGTTCAACACTCTTCTTACAATCACTATCAAACTAAATTTCGTGAGTGCAAATACCAGGAGGAATGTCCACTATGTCAGTGATAGTCCAACCTATAGCTTTGATATGCCTTCTCAACACCTCAGGAGCAATTTTATGTGCCATTCAAGCAAGTCAGCTGCAAAGATCACCGGTAAGGTGTTATTTGCCCCCAAGAAAGCATATCAGAGATGGGAGGGAAGTACTTTCAACTCTAGATTTGGTGGTTCTTTGGTTGATGGCTTTGCGGGGGGACTCTTTTGATTTTTTAGATCAATGTCCAACTTCAATGGAGTCTTTGAATACCCCCCCCCCCAAAGTCTGAAAGAGCAGCTACTACCTCTTCATAGCCTTTAATTTCGAATTCATCGTTAGCAAGCACGGCTTCAAGTGGTGCACTCATACACATCAAATGGCTCACACTAGCCACTGCCTCATCAATAACATCAACAGTGGAGACTACATGAATATCACTTGGTTGTTTAATTGACTTACAAACATTAAAGGCTAACTGACCATGATGGGAATTTCAACATCAATTTCACAATCAAGAATGACAAAATTAGCCGAAAAAATAAATCGGTCAACCTTAACCAAGATGTCATATAGTATCCCTACAGGATGTTTAATTGATTGGTCCTGTCACGACCCAGGGGTACCCCCTAGATGCAACACGGCGTACTTGACCCCGAAGGGGTCTCATACAATCCCTTAGCATACATAAACATTAGAAATATAAATGATGCGAAATTTAAAATTTTACCATCAAAGTCTTTTTATTAAATTTAAAAGCGATATCTAGACATTTTCTCATCAACCATCTACTACAATAGAATATCAATAGAGTCATAGCCCTTTACAACCAAAAGTCTCAAAAGTAGTCTATAAGAACAACAACTAGAAGTGAATGACATCCTGTCCTCGAATCATGAGGACTCACCACAAGTCTAGGAAATAAGCAATCCAAGCCTTTGTCAAGAAAGGAAGTACATTTCATATAGCCGGAACCTACACTTTTCAAAAATATAGAAGAAATAGGGGTTAGCACAAATATGTACGAAGTATGGAAGCATGTATAAAAATCCTTGAAATATAATAAAAAAGACATTTTGGTTGAAAAGTGTGCATTTGCCAAGTTTGAGAATCACCATGCACTTTTAATCTAAAATACAAGTCATAAGAACCTTTATGATCATGTAAGAACATTATAACACAATAGAACCATCTTTTTGGTAACCTTAAGTTATATTTCTGCAATGTATGATTGGCATCCCATAATACCAACCACACTAAGTACTCTTTGAGGCCACCCTAGTCATACAAAACATACATAGACCTCATCATAGTCAATACTCATAGACAGGGAAATAGTCATGTACATTACCTTGAACATAAGGAAAGTCATCCATAGCAATAATCCATTCAACATACATGCATACATTCATATCTTATCATAGCGTAAGAAACCATTCCATAACCCCTTTCAAAGTCTACCTGTGCAATGTAAAAGTGAAATCCCATACCCCCACTCCTACTAAGTAAAGCTCATCAAGAAGTCATAAGTATTGTTCATGTCATATCCATTATCTTGTCATATAGGGAAAATTAGCCATAACCGACATAGCCCATGTGAGCTACCTGGAATCCGGTGTCGTGTAACCCCATACCAAAATTAGGTTTCCTACTTACCTAAGGTAGAACTAAACGTATTCGTTTTTAGGTAGATCCACTAGATAAAGACCTATGTGGGAATATAGTTATGGGATAGGGAGATTGCTTCTAGAAACCCGACCAATTGTATTGGTGGAGGAGCTTCCATCTTATGAGAATAATTTAGATGACCCGGCCTATTGTATTGATGGGAGGGCCTCTACGTCAATTTCCATATCCACTCGGTGCTAAGCATTATTTCCCAAATTTTACATAATTAGTCTTTAATTGTATTTACATGTGTGAAGGAATATCTTGCCCTTCATTCAATACCACTCATAAAATAGCTCATAGATTCAATTAGTTGAGAATGGACTTTCAGCCTTAGAATCATCATTAACATGTGAGTAAACCTTTAACATCATGTTCATAGTGTTTCATGAGAATAGCCTTTCAATAAACAAAACAACGTTATCATCACCCTTGACAATTCAAACATAGTCATGTGTAAGGGTAAGGGGAGAATGATCTTTCAGTAATACCACAATTTACACAATAGTCATAGGATCTTCACTTTCTAAGTGAATCATAAGTTCATACACAACTTCCAACAACTTGTACAAACCTTCATAATTTACCCTTCAAGGGTCATGAATCATGTCTCAAAATCACACCTAGAAATACTACATTAGGCATGGATAAAACAAGATTCAATAACTAAAATACCATAGACACAATTCATAGTATTGATCTTGCATCAATACACCCATCACAATTCATGAAATTGAGTCATGGGGGGAATTCATGGGTTTATGGGGGACTTTATTATAAAATCACCATAAGACAAAATTTCAATCATAATGTAAGACAATTAACTCACTCAAATTGTTTTTATGAAGAACCCATGACTAGATTGAAAAACCCTAGGTTTTGGGAAAATCTACTAATTGAAATAAAGAGTTTAAGGGCTTCATGGAAGAAAGCTTTCCTTGAATCAAGACTCCCATACCTTGATTGGAGATCCTTCATGAAATTGAAGAAGAAAGGCTGCTCATTGAACCCTAAGCTTGACCTTGTTCTTGCTCTTCATTGGAGTCTTAGAGAGAAATATTGGAGAGGGGAATTGGTTTTTAGTTTGAGTCTTCTGAGTTATGAGGTGTTACAAAATGGTTAATAGTTAATAAATACTTATATTGTCTAAATAACTAATATTAACTGTCCCACACTTGAATAATTCAAATAGAATTTACCTAAATTAACTCACCCTAGGCCGAAACTTGAGATAACTTTACAGACCCCATCCATGACCCCCACCCATGGGGAATGGATGGACCCACGGACCATACTAGTCACTTGTGGGTTGGGTCTGAGGCCTGCCATTTTGGCCAAGGTCAAGGCCTCACTCACGAGACCCCACCCACGGGGCGTAAGTGGGTCTACGAACCGTACTGCATGCTTGTAGTTTCTTTCAGACACTTGGAGAATTGGGGGAGGTCTAACCTCGACTCACGACCCCAACCTACGGAGCGTGAATCCATCCACAAGGCGTGGGTGCCCATTTGGTGGGTGACTGCCTTCAAGAAGCTTTTTGGCTTCTAACCAAGGCCCTTCTCAAGGAACTATGGTTGGTCCTTGGGTGGTCATGCCTTGACATTTAGGTCCTAACACACTTGTACTAACTTAGGGAGATTATTTTAGGACTCTAATCTTTACGTTCAACCCCGTTTAGGCTACTAGCTTACATGTTAGGCTCTAGCTTAGTTTATTAGATTTTTGGGGTGTTACATTATCTCCTTCTTGGGAACATTTGTTCTCAAATGATGATCTAGACACTAGACTAATTTAAAGACTCACGACTAGCAGCCCATTATGCATAAAACATCAACAATGTGCACAACTTACAAATGCACTATTCAATAGGAGGAAACCTCAACTCCATTTCAAAACATGGTCAATGCAATACAAGAAAGTAGTAACTACATCTACCAACCCAATATCCATGAAAAGCAACATTTCTCATGTTCATAGGAGGAACTACCTTCTCCAACTAAAAGCAAGCTCAACACAACATCATGGAGCCAATATGCTATTTCATCACAAGCATAACCAAGCATGTTCAACAAATCACCTCATGAATTCAAATATTCCATCATCACGCTAAAATGCACAATCAATATGAGGGACACAAAAAAATCATAAAACTCATTTTCTTACTAAACATGAATTTGATCAAGAACATGCATAACATAAGGAAATCATGGAAAAACTCATACAACACACCTGATTCCCAAAACACAAACTCACACGGAACTACTTACGTCAAGATTGAATAGGAGTAGAAGGAAATAGATGAGGATAGTGGGACTTCATATCACCCTCGGCGTCCCATGTAGCACCCTCAACTAAATGATTCCTTCATGAAACATTAATGGAAGCTACAACCTTGTTTCTCAACCATTTCACTTGCCGGTCCAAAATTTCCACCGCAATATCCTCATAAGATATAATATCATCAACTCCTGAACACTCTAAAGAAATGATGGATACCAGATCCCCAATGCACTTCTTAAGCACGGAAACATGAAACACCGGGTATACCAGAGCCAACTCATTTGGTAAGTCTAACTCATATGAAACCTTCCCTACACATTTCAAGACTTCGTATGGGCCTACATACCAAGGACTAAGCATCCCCTTTTTACCAAACCTCATCACACCTTTCATATGTGATATTTTCAATTAGACTCAATCACCAATCTCAAATTCAAGATCCCTCCTTCTAACATCGGCATAAGTCTTTTGCCGACTTTGGGCCGTCTTCAACCTCTCTCTAATGAGTCAAACTTTTTGAATGGCCTTAGAAACTAGTTCAGGATCAATAAGAGAAAATTCACCTACTTCAAAACAACCAACCAAATATCTACACCTCCTACCATATACTGCTTCAAACGGAGCCATGGTAATACTTGACTGGTAACTATTGTTGTAGGCAAACTCTATCAACGGTAGATGGTCATCCCAATTATTACCTTGAAAATCTATGACACACACCCTCAATATATCATTTAAGGTTTGAATGGTGCGTTTTGCTTGACCATCCGTTTGAGGGTGAAAGGTCGTGCTATGCTTGACCTTAGTACCAAGCCCTTTTTGAAAAGCCTTCCAAAAGTGTGAAGTAAATTGAGTACCCTAATCTGAATGATAGATGAGGGAATCCCATGCAACTTCACTATCTCCTTGATGTACAATTTGACATAGTTTTCTGCCAAAAATGAAACCTTGACAGGAATATAGTGGGCAGGTTTCGTCATTCTATCAACGATGACCCAAATAGAATCATGCTGCCTTCTAGTACAAGGTGAAGTCCATGTTCACATCCTCCCACTTCCAAGTGGGAATATAAATATCTTGGGACACGCCTCCCGATCTTAAGTGTTCGGCCTTAACTTGTTGACAATTTAGACATTTGGCTACAAAACCCACTATATCCTTCTTCATACCATTCCACCAATAGATTTCCCGTAGGTCACGGTACATCTTGGTGGCTCTTGGTTGAATAGAATACCGTGAACCATGAGCTTCGTCTAAAATTTTCTCTCTCAAGCCATCAACATCTGGAACACATAATCGACCTTGGTAGCTAAGAACCCCATCTCCCCCTTCGGAGAAAGCCTCAACAGATTTGTTAAGTGCCGATTCTTTCAACTCCATCAATATGGGATCAAGGCCTTATTTAGACTTCACATCAACGACAAAGGAGGATTCGGAACCATGATAGACCATGACATCACCCTTGGTGGAATCCACTAGTTGGACACCTAATCGGGCCAACCTATGTACATCACTAACTAACTCTTTCTTCTCATCCTCTATATGAGCCACGCTACAAACGGACAATCGACTTAGGGCATCCATAACTACATTGGCTTTGCCAGGGTGGTAAAGGACACTCATGTCATAATCCTTCAAAAGCTCTAACAAACTCCTTTGTCATAGATTCAAGTCTTTTTGGCTAAACACATATTGGAGACTCTTGTGATCGGTGAACACATTAACATGCACCCCATATAGATAATATCTCCATATTTTCAAATAAAACACTACCGCCGCTAATTCAAGATCATGGGTCGGATAATTCTTTTCATGGATCTTGAGTTGCCTTGAAGAATAGGCAATCACTTTACCATGTTGCATAAGGACACATACCAAACCCACACTAGAGGCATCAAAATATAAAACAAAACAATCGGTACCCTCCAGTAAGGTCAATATCGGAGTGGAAGTAAGTCTATCTTTCAACTCTTGGAAGCTTCTCACAAGCCTCCGACCACTCTAACTTAGCTTTATTTTGAGTCAAAATCGTCAATGGAGAAGCAATGGAGGAAAAATCTCAACAAACCTCCTATAGTAACCGACCAAACCGTAAAAGCTTAGAATATCGGTAGAAGTTAGTGGTCTAGGAAAACCTTTGACCGCATCCATCTTCTTAGGATTTACCTCAATACCCTTGCTCGACACAATATGACGAAGGAACTCTTCGAACCTTAGCCAAAACTCAAACTAACTAAAATTTGAATACAATTATTGGTCTTTGAGGACTTGCATTACAATCCTTGAATGGTTCATGTGCTCACTTTCACTCTTTGAATAGATCAAAATATCATCAATAAACACTATCACAAAAATATCAAAATAGTTCCTAAAAGCACTATTCATTAGGTCTATGAATGTCGTCGGGGCATTTGTTAAACCAAAGGACATTACTAGGAACTCATAGTGACCATATCTTTTTCGGAAGGCCTTCTTAGGAATGTCAAACCCTCTCACCCTTAGTTGATGGTAACCCGAACGAAGTTCTATTTTGGAGAAAAAGTTAGCCCCTTGAAGTTGCTCAAACAAGTCGTCAATTCTAGGAAGAGGATACTTATTTTTTGTAGTTGCCTTGCTCAATTAGCGGTAATAGATACACATTCTAAGGGACTCATCCTTCTTTTTAACAAATAATACTGGAGCAACCTATGGAGTGATACTCGGTTGAATAAAGCCTTTGTCTAACGAATCTTTGAGTTGCTCCTTCAACTCTTTCAACTCACTCGGAGCCATTCTATAAGGATGAATGGAGATAGGTTGTGTATCTGGCAAGAGATCAATGCCAAAGTCTATTTCCTGTTCAGGAGGAATGCCCGACAAGTCATCGGGAAAGACTTCTGAAAATTCACTCACCACGGGGACCGACTCGAAGGAAGGGGTTTCAGACTCAACATCCACAACCCTAACAATATGGTAAATACACCCCTTGGAGATCATTTCCCTAGTTTTGAGACAAGAAACAAATTGACCTCTAGGGATAAAATTTCCCCACTTCCACTCTAAAGTAGACTCATTTGGAAATTGGAACTTTACTACACGAGTCGTACAATTAATAGAGGCATAAGATGCATGCAACCAATCCATACCAAAAATCACATCAAAATCTATCATGTCTAACTCCACTAAATCCACCAAGGTATATTTATGTGACAAGGAAATAGGACAACTCCTATAGACTCTTTTTGCCACTACCGAGTTACAAATCGGGGTAGACACCGAAAATGGTTCTTCTAACACATCGGGGAGTATTTCAAATTTCATAGCCACGAAAGGTGTAACAAAAGACAAACTGGCACCGGGGTCTAATAATGCATAAACATCAATAGAAAAGACTTGCAACATACCCGTCACCACATTCATGGGACTCTCTTGGTCACCTCGGGATTGAAGAGCATATAAGCGGTTCTTCTTGGGCGCATCGGAGTATGAACCACTAGGAGGAGTTTGCTTATCATCCCTCACTTTAGGCGTACGGGTTAGACAATCTTTCAATTGATGACCACTCTTTCCACAACCATAGCACACACTCATGCCGGTAAGACATTTACCATCATGCTTCTTACCACACTTGGCACAAGTAGGCCTCTCCATGGAAGATCCACCACTATTGCCTCATTGAGGCTTAGGGTTACACACCCAACATCTCGCTTGGCTTGGGCCATCATAGCTTGGGCTTGAGTCAATGTTTGGAGAGCCGCCCTTTTTCCACATTGGTCATAGCCCCGTCATCAATAGGAGTTTGAGGGCCTTGAGGAGCTTGGGGAAGAACTCCCTCATTCACATTCTCCTCTTCCATCCTCCTTGCATTAGCCCTTCTGGTATTCATTGCCTATAAACAAAAGAGATGGGTAAGGAAAAAGGACTTCATAGAGTTAGGACTCTAAAGCACGACTAAGGAGTACTGAATGAAGTGAACTTTCCTTAACATCTTATAGCCTCTCATTCCTAAGTGTGGCACGCTTCACACTCATGAACAAGACTATACTAGACGTGGTTTATGAGACACAACCTAAAAATCATCCTGAAACTTTATGCTCTGATACCAAGTTTGTCATGACCCAAGGGTACCCCCTAGATGCAACAAGGTGTACTTGACCCCAAAGGGGTCTCATACAAGCCCTTAGCATACATAAACATAGGAAATAAAAATGATGCGGAATTTAAAATTTTACAATCGAAGTCTTTTTATAAAATTCAAAAGT
Organism: Solanum stenotomum; assembly: GCF_019186545.1. NCBI lineage: Eukaryota > Viridiplantae > Streptophyta > Magnoliopsida > Solanales > Solanaceae > Solanum > Solanum stenotomum. The sequence continues at coordinate 19,860,119 of NC_064286.1, forward strand.
GAATTAGACATTGTCTCATTAACCATCTACTACAATAGAATATCAATAGGGTCATAGCCCTTACAATCAAAAGTCTCAAAAGTAGTTTATAATAGCAACAACTAGAAGTGAATGACATCTTGTCCTCGAACCATGAGGAGTCACCACAAGTCTTGGAGATGAGAAATCCAAGCCTTTGTTACGAAAGGAAGTACACTTCACTTAGCCAAATCATACACCTTTCAAAAATATAGAAGAAATAGGGGTTAACACAAATATGTATTAAGTATGGAGGCATGCATAAAAATCCTTGACATATGATAAAAAGGACATTTTGGTTGAAAAGTACGCATTTTCAAAGTTTGATAATCACCATTCACTTTTAATGTAAAACACAAGTCATAAACACCTTTATCATGTAAGAATATTATAACACAATAGAACAATCTTTTTGGTAACCTTAAGTTATACTTGTGCAATGTATGATTGACATCCCATAATACCAACCACACCAAGTATTCCTTGAGGTCACCATAGTCTTACATAACATACATAGACCTCATCATAGTAAATACTCATAGACAAGGAAATAGTCATGTACATTAACTTGAACATAAGGAAAGTCATCCATAGCAGCAATCCATTCAACATATATGCATACATTCATATCTTATTATAGCATAAGAAACCATCCCATAACCCCTTTCAAAGTCTACTTGTGCAATGTAAAAGTGATGTCCCATACCCCCAGTCCTACTAAGTAAAGCTCATCAAGAAGTCATAAGTATACTTCGTGTCATATCCATTATCTTGTCATGTAGGGAAAATTAACAATAACCGACATAGTCCATGTAAGCTACATGGAATCTCGTGTCGTGTAATCGCACACCTAAAGAAGGTGTCCTACTTTTCTAAGGTAGAACTAAATATATTAGCTTTTAGGTGGATCCACTAGTTAAAGACCTATGTACGCACGTAGTTATGGGATATGGATATTGCTTCTAGAAACCTGACCTATTGTATTGGCGGAGGAGCTTCCATTTCATGAGAGTAATTAAAATAACTCGACCTATTGTATTGATGGGAGGGCCTCCCCTCATTTTCCTTATCCACTCGGTGCTAAGCATTATTTCCCAAATTAGACATAATTAGTCTTGAATTGCATTTACATGTGTGAAGGAATATCTTGCCCTTCATTCAATACAACTCATAAAATAGCTCATAGATTCAATTAGGTGAGAATGGATTTTCAACGTAAGAATCATCATTAACATGTGAGTAAACCTTACACATCATGTTCATAATGTTTCATGAGAATAGCGTTTCAATCAACACAACAACGTTATCATTATCCTAGACAATTCATACATAGTCATGTATAAGGGTAAGAGGAGAATGATATTTCAACAATACAACAATTTACTCAATAGTCATAGGATCTTCACTTTCTAAGTGAATAATAAGTTCATACACAACTTTCATCAACATGTACAACCCTTCATAATTTACCTTTCAAGGGTAAGGAATCATGTCTCATAATCACACCTAGAAATACTATATTAGGCATGGATAAAACAAGATTCAATAACTAAAATACATTAGACACAATTCAAAGTATTCATGTTGCATCAATACACCCATCACAATTCATGAAATTGGGTCATGGGGGAAATTCATGGGTTCATGGAGGACTTTATTACAAAATCACCATAAAACAAAAATTCAATCATAATGTAAGACAATTAACTTATTGAAATCATTTTTAGGAAGAACCCATGACTAGATTGAAAATTCCTAGGTTTTGGGAAAATCTACTAATTGAAATAAAGAGTTTAAGGGCTTCATGGAAGAAAGCTTTTCATGGATTAAGACTCTCATACCTTTATTGGAGATCCTTTAAAAAATTGAAAAGGAAAGGCTTCTTCTTGACCCGTAAGCTTGACCTTGTTCTTGCACTTCAATGGAATCTTAGAGAGAGAAATATTGGAGAGGGGAGTTGGTTTTTAGTTTGAGTCTTATGAGTTATGAGGTTGTAAAGAAGTGGTAAATAGTTAATAACTACTTATACATGTCTAAATAACCAATATTAACCGTCCCCACAATAGAATAATTAAAATAGAATTTATCTAAATTAACTCACCCTAGGCCGAAACTTGAGACAACTTTACAGACCCCATCCACGACTCCCACCCATGTGGTGTTGATGGACCCACAGACTGTACTGGTCACTCGTGGGCTTAGGTCTGACGCTTGTAATTTTGGCCAAGGTCAAGGCCTCAATCACGAGACCCCACCCACGTGGCGTGAGTCGGTCTATGGACCGTAATATATGCTCGTAGTTTCTTTCAAAGAATTAGAGAATTGTGGGAGGCCTAGCCTTGACTCACGACCCCCACCTACGGGGAGTGAGTCCACCCACGGGGCGTGGTGATTGCCTTCAGATAGATTTTTGGCTGAAAACCAAGACCCTCCTCAATGACCCTTGGTTGGTCCTTGGGGGGTCATTCCTTGGCGTTTAGATCCTAACATACCTCTACTAAAATAGGGAGGTTATTTTAGGACTATAATATTTACGTTCAACCTTGTTTAGACTACTATCTTACATGTTAGGCTCTGGCTTAGTTCCTTAGATTTTCGGGGTGTTTCAGGTCCGCATCAAGAGTCTCATTGTTGTGGCTTTTGGTTCCCCCAACCCAAGTTGTTTATATATCGCATATGTCTTTAGGTTGATGCTTGCTCCCAAATCACATAGGGCTTTAGGAAATTGGAGCATGCCGATGGTTCAAGAGATGGTTAAAGCTCCAGGATCTTCTTTATTTTTTATCAGATCTTTAGTCATAATTGCACTACAACTATCGGACACTTCAATTGTTGTAAAATCCAAGTTCCTTTTCTTTGTGACTACTCCTTCATAAACTTGTCATAAACCGGCATTTCCAAAAATTCTTCCTTAAGAGGGAGATTAATTGATAATGTCTTGCACAACGATAAAAACTTCTTGAATTTCTCAGCCTCATTATTGTTCATAAGACGTTCGGGAAATGGGGGATATATTTTGGGTAAAGGTTGCATAACTTTTGGGATTGGATTGTGTTTTTCCATCTCTTTTTGTGGTCCTTTAGCAATTTTTTGATGGATAGGTGTCTCTTCTTCCCCCATACCTTTGTCTTCTTCATGCATTTGAACTTCTTCATTGTCCGTCACATCACCTATTGCTACCTTTCCACTACGAGTAACCACAACCATCCCTCTATCATTATCTTCCATTGTCATTTTTGGTTTCAATTGTGCTGAAAGTAAACTTAATTGACCTTCAAGTATCTTGATTGCATCTGCGTGAGATTTCACTTTATTGTTCAATGATGAAAAGTCAACTTTCATCCCTTTCAATAAATCATCCGAACCTTCAACTTTATCAAGGATGCGTGACAACAAATCATTCACCCGAGGACTACTTGCACTCGCTTTCGATTTTGGGCTCTCACTCGAGTGAGTGTGGTCCTTTTCATGGTCATCCTCCCTTCTCCAATAATCACTCTGCTCAGCCCAATCTTGATAGTATCTCCTTCGCTCTTCCCCCTTGTGATAGTTCCAAGCTTGATTCCCATCTCACTGTATATAGTGTGGGTGGAAACCCTTCTCGTATCTCTTTGAGTTCTAACCTTGATTCTCCCCAGGCTTTGAATAATTTGAGGAAGAACCCTCCTCTACTCTAAACACTCCACGTCTCCCCTTGGGTTTTCCCGCATTCTTCATCATATGTTCTTGTAATAGCTCCATTTTGGGTCAACATTTTCTTGATGTTTCCTTCCGTTTCTCTTTTCTTACCAAGTTGTTCTTGTGTCATTATAAAACAAAAAGGAGAGACTTCATCCTCTTTAGTGTACCAAGCTTGATTTATTTTCGTCATGTCATGACGAAGAAATGAAGCCACCTCAAATGATTGCAACATTATTCCCCCTCGTACCAATTGATCAACCACTCCTTTATTAACCGAATCAAGGCTCTCATAAAAATATTGGAGTAGCAAATCATTTGGTAGCCCGTGAGTTGGGCATTTAAGTAAGAGTTTCTTAAACCGCACCCACGTTTCATGGATGGGTTCACCCTTCCATGGCTTGAAACCTTGAATGTCGTCTTTAAGTTTCATCATCCTGGATGGGGGAAAGAATCTTGCATTGAACGCTATAATCAACTCCTACTATGATGCGATGGAATTGTTCGGTCACTCCGCCAACCACTTTTTAGCCTCCCCCATTAAAGATAGTGGAAATAACCAAAGCTAGATTGACTCTTGTGACACAATCTTGAATGAAAATGGGCTGCAGTTCTCTGTAAAATTTCTTAAATGCTCATGTGGGACTTCTTTTTCTAGTCCTCCATAAGCTCCCCTCAATTGGATGAGATGAAGAGTTGTGCTAGTGACCTCAAATATCGTATTCCCATCAGCTTGTGGTATGCAAATTGCACACATTTCACCTGATTGAGATGGGCTGTAAACACTATTGATATCATCGATACCATCCCGATGACCTGCATGACTACCATTCACCTTTTCCTCAATCATTTTTACTTCTACGTAGTCCAACCACACTAAACAGTGCTACCGAAGCCAATTCAACTACAACCAACAAATTCAAAAGTCAAATCTTTGATCAAAGAACTCTAAGTAACTCTTCTCCTCGGCAGCGGCGCCATTTTGATTAACATTTCAAGGACACTTCATCCAATTTTAAGTGTAAACGATCGTTAGTCAGTATATAACCAAACCAACTGAGTTGAGGTCGATCTCATAGAGAGTAGCTTTATTTGAATTCAAATATGAAAGTATGACGATGACCTTTGCAGCTGAGCAGCACACACTTAAGAGTTTAATAATAAAATTTTTAGGATGTCGTTACCAACACACTTCAAAGTATTAACAAGAAACAATCAGGTAATTAGAAGACACTTGGGGGATTGACTAACCAACTACCGGATTCAACTTAATGGGTGTACATCATTACTGATAATGCTAATTCGTCGTAGGTAGAATGGGCTATAAGTAAAACAACTTTCTCTCAAACCATTACTTTATTTCTGTTTAGTTCTCTCGAACCTCAACACTATCCATAAGCTAACTAGCCCACATTCTCATTAAATCCACTCTTTTGATCTAGATACGAAGGCTGGGTCTTGGGTTTCACTTTCTCAAGCTGAAACCATCAAGACCCACTACTAAGAATGTCAAACTACTACGGTGGTTCGTACTTCTCTCTCAAGCAAGCACAAAACTCTGGAATCTATCACACCAAAGATGAAATAATGAAGTTAAACCACCATAATAATTTAGACCCGCTTAAGATTAACACTTGCAATCACTAATGAATAACACCCATTTAGTAGAATGCAACAACTGGTTACATTGTCAAACCTCCAAGGTTAGGGTTTTAGCCGATCATGGAGAAAATATGAAAATTAACACCTACCACATTTTCCATAGCAGGGTAAATGAAATTTGAATGTTCAAATCAACTAAAATCTTCTGTATTAGAAAATCTCATTAAGACACCTTGCTAAATTTACTTGAAATCAACAATGGTACTGTATTTGCTCTCAATATTTTGTTCCTCACCTTTTTGAATGTCTTCTCTCTCTTGCAAAAATGGATTTATGCAAGTCTGATGTGTGGATGTTTGGGGCAATCGGCGACGTAAGTCAGGCATTGTCGATCATTCGACGACTCACCGATTTTCCTTCATCTCGCCTTCATTTTTCAACTATCTTAGTCCAACCACTATAATTTTAGGTGAGCCAGATCGAGATCACCAAGTGATTCCGCGATGCCCCTTTTTCCTTTTATCTCGCCCATCAGCACTTATCTGGATCTCCATCAGTAATTTCGATGATCTGGTCATCCATCGCCAATGCGATCAGCATCACGCCGATTGAAGTTGTTGTTCGCCAAAGCTACCCCTAATCCAGCCTTAGCGTTTTGTAACTTTAGGTGGTAGAGTGGCAACTAGGCGAGTTGCCGAGTGATATCAGCGTTCATTCGACTTGTTTTTCCCTTCTTTTTTTTTCGCTCGTGTTGTCTTTATTGCTCATTTCTGTCCTAGCTTTGTTCCTCAATCCATATATCTGAAGATCAAGAGTTTTACATCAGTTTTTGGAACAAAATAAGTATTTGAGGACACTAATCATTATAAATAAAGCCCTAAATGAGTCTAAATCTTACACTCATCACTAAGGTTGTAGCTTATGCTTCTAGACAACTTAAGGACCATGAGAAAAACTACCCAACTCATGCCCTCGAGCTTGTAGCTGTAGTTGTTTCCCAAAATATTTGAAGACATTACTTATATAGTGTTCATGTTGATGTGATTATAGATAATAGGAGCCTCTAGTATGTTCTCACCTAGAAAAGTTTGAATCTCCGTCAGAGGAGATGGCTTGAATTCTTTAAAGACTATGAAATGAATGTGCTTTACCATCCTCGTAAGTCCAATATAGTGCTTTATGCTCTCATCACACTCTCTATGGGTAGTGTAGCACATGTTGAGGAAGAAAAGAAAGAGTTAGCCATATATGTTCACCAGCTTGCTCGCTTAAGAGTTTTCATGACAAAGACATTAGATGGTGGTGTGATAGTTTAGAATGGGTCAGAATCTTCATTGGTAGTGGAAGTTAAGGAAAAACAAGATAGTGATCCTATATTTCTTTAGTTGAAAGGTGCAATTCATCAGCAGAAAGTTGAGGTTCTTTCCCAAGGGGGAGATGGTGTACTTCATTACTAGGGTAGCTTATGTGTTCCTAATGTGGCTCAGTTCAGGTAACAGATACTTACCGAAGATCCTAATTCAAGGTATTCCTTTCATCTAGGTGCCAGTAAGATGTACCGTGATGTACGAGAAATTTTTTGGTGGAACGTCTTGAAGAGGGACATAGAAGATTTTGTGGCTAAGTGACCTAACTGTCAACAAGTTAAGGTAGAACATCAGAAACCAAGAGGTATGACTTAAGAGATTAACATTTCTACAGGGAACTGGGAAGTGATGAACATGGACTTCATTACGGGTATACCTCATAGTCACAGACAACATGACTCCATTTGGGTGATGGTAGACAGAGTCACTGAGTCCGCTCACTTCTTAGATGTCAAGACTACATATTCAGCGGAAGACTACGCCAAACTCTACATTAGTGATATAGTCAGGTTGCATGGGGTTCCGTTGTCTATCATCTCAGATTGTGGTCCTCAGTTTACCTCTAATTTCTGAAAATTGTTTCAGAAAGTTCTTGGTACTCAGGTAAATCTTAGTACATCAATTCATCCACTGATGGATGGTCAGGCAGAACATACCATTCAGACCTTAGAGGACATGGTAAGATCTTGTGTGATCAATTTTACGGGTAGTTAGGGTGATCACCTACCTCTCATAGAGTATGCCTATAATAATAACTTTCATTGCAGTATTCAGATGGCCCTATATGAGGCACTATATGGGCATAGATATATGTCCCTCATCGGTTGGTTTGGAGTTGGTGAAGCAACCTTGATTGGGCCACATTCGGTTAATGTGGCTATGGAGAAATTTTAACTCATCAACGGTAAGATAAGGACTGTTTAGATTCGTCAGAATTCCTTTGTAGATGTGAGGAGAAGAGACCTCAAGTTTGAAATCGATGATTGGATTTCGATGAAAGTGTCACCTATGAAAGGGGTGATGAGATTTGGAAAAAAAGGGAAGCTCAGTCCAGATATGTCGGTCCTTACAGAATTGTGCGAAGGGTTAATAATGTCGCCTATGAGTTAGAGTTGCCACCATAAATAACAAGGGTTCATCCAGTAGTACCATAAGAGAGTGTGGTTGTAAAGGATAGTCTCACTTAAGAAGAGGTACTATTTGAAATTGTTGATCGTTAGGTTCGTAGGTTGAGAAATAAGGAAATCAGTTCAGTGAAGGTTTTGTAGAAGAGTTAGTCCATTGAGGGAGCTACTTGGGAAGCAGAAGCAGTCATGCTGGCCAAGAATCCTCACATCTTTCCTTTCTATTCCATTTTAGCTTCAATTAATAGTTCCTCTCCATTCTCTCAGTTTACTCTTGAGTAAATCAGTCTCAGTACCTTGTTTCCTCAGTTATCCTTCCATTTCAACATATTTTCATGTTCATGGAACTCAATTCAGTTAGATGTCAATTTCTAGTACTGGGTGGTAGGGATTGCAGCTCCTTCCCTTTATACTAAGCTTGTGTTGACTTCCTTTGAGAAAAAATGACCTCAAGGGGGAGATATTGTAACACCTAAAAAATTTGAACTAAGATTGATTAAGAGAGAAAGGCAAACCACAGGGGGGGTCTACGTGCCGTTAAGAGGACCAGGACCCATAACCCTACTTGAGGTTATTCACCCAAAAAAAAGTGAAAGACCACGGACCACTAAAAGGTCCGTGGAGCTTCACTCGAGCCTTGAAGTGGCTCGTGAAAGAGGCTTGATAGACTTTGAGCTTTAGGTCAACTTCAAACGATCATATATTTCACTACAAAATGAATTAGGTTGCCCAAAACCTATCAAATTAAAGATCTTTGAGTTTTCTTTCCAACACCACCAAGTTTTCCTAATTTCAATCCCGGAGTAAAAAGTTATGCTTGTTAGTGAAGCCCTGTTGGGTAGAGCATTTTAAGGACCCACTTAACGCGCCTGGGTGCTTATGACAGCCCGTGAAACGTATCTTCAAGTCAATTCTTCAGATTTTAAGGGAGGTTTAACCCTCCTAAGTCACTAGTTATGCATCACAAACGTCTAAACTGTCTGTGGAGCTCCACACGAACCGTGAAATCGTTCGTGAAGGAGACTTGTCAGACATAGAGTTTAGGGTCAACTTTAAAAAGCCATATCTTTCAGAACAAAATGATTTACGTGGCTCATGACCTATCAAATTAAAGATAATTGAGTCCTCTTTCCAACTCCATCGAGTTTACTAAAATCCAAGCTCAGAGTAAAAAATTATGCTTATTTTAGTGAAGCTTTGTTGGGTAGGGAATCTTCACGAGCTGCTTGAATGGCCTTGGTCATCATGATAGTCCATGAAGCATGTCTTGAAGCCACTTTGGTAGAAATTAAGTAAGGGACACATTAGTCTTTTCCCCTATGTGTTGGGAACTTAAAGCACGTGGATTTACTAAGTCTAAGCTTAAAAAACTAGTCAAAAACTACCTAATACCGTCATTCTCCTAAAGTCACCTAACTTAGAGAGAAGATAAGAGAAAGAGGCGGCCAACTCTTCCAAGAACAAGCTGAGGCGTTCTTCAAAGTTTAGCCCCAAAATCCAAAAGATTTCTCTATAGATTTCGTCACCAGGTTTATGGGATTTTACTAGTGGGTTCCTTTCATCCACTAGGTCCCTAGAGTTAAGTCAGTTCCTTGATTCCACATAACTTGTTTATACCTAGGTTTGTATAACCTTGGGAATTATGGTGATTTCGGCTTCTATGGAATCCATAGTCTAAATAACATGTTTTCTTGAAAATGTTTCATAATTCCTTGTATAAAACTCAGAACCCTAGGGTGTTTAAATTGTCCTAGTTCATGAATTATACTCGCTAAGTCAATTAAACGTAAAATCATGCTCCAGATTTTGAGTGTCACATTCTCAGTATATAAATGTTGCATTCTCAGTTAGCATGTTAGTATTTTGAGCTATTCAGTATTTAGTATATTTTACCTTTATGTGTATTCAGTTGGGTGTAGATTTAGCATCGAGTTGGACTACGGTTCAATGGGCTCTCATAGTCCCAGAACTACGTGCCTGCATAGGGTTATAAGTCCCCTCTGTTGGCCATCAGATTTAGTGATCACACAAGTCAGACCTTTATACCTTGGAAAGGTATATTGGGTCCTCTCAATGGGGCGTATACATCGGAATCCATGTTTAGATAATTTGGTTTATGTAGGTTAATAGTAGCTCCCACAATCAGACTCTTAGTGCATTTGTTCACGTTTTCAACATTATTATTAGTATACAATTCAGCATGTTATCTTCATGATTAGTACTTGGTCATTGCACTCAGCTTAGCTTTTCAATTATGTTTCATTATTTATATTCTAGTTCAGATTATGTCACTGCTCAGTTATGCTTTGCTTCGTACATTCCAAGTGTTGAGGCATACTCTGTGCGACATCCTTTTATGATGTAGGTTCAGGTACTCAGCATCCAGATCACACTTACATCGATTCTCGATCTGTATCCAGCAGGTTTAGTGTTGAGTCCTGATATTCCGAGGACAATAGACATGCTTTCATTTTAGTCTTCACATTAAGTTTTTAGTTATGTTAGAGTTAGTTGGGACATGTCCCAGCAACTCAATTCAGTTAGAGTCTTTTCAGACCTAGTAGTAGATTCAACTTGAGTTGTTAAGTGGTTGTTTCAGTTATCGCTAAACTCTTAGTAAGTTTTATATATTCAGATTAGTAGGGTTTTTTCCCATTTTCAAATATCCATTATTTTAGCTTGCGCATAATACACGTTTTACTTAGTAACTTTAATAGTATGCTTATGATATGCCAGACTCATGGTTAGATTAGGGTTACTCGTGATCATAGGACTCGTGTTATGTCAAAGGGGTAGCTTTGGGGCATGATAGTTTTAGAGCCCCAGGTTCACCGATCTCACTTGTATAAAGCTAACATCTAGTAAAGTCTTGCAGATCAGCGTGGAGACGTCCATCACCTATCTTTCTGAGGCTACAAGATGTCATTAGGAAGATTTCTTGTTTTGTATCATTTTCCTACATTTTATGTCTAATTGGTTTCATGGTGTCTCACTTCTTTCAATCTTTCACATGATGGCTCATACACGTGGTAGATCGGCCAGGGTTGATGCACTCAGGACCACAGACAGAGCCCCAGCTAGGTCTAGAGGCTGACCTCGAGGTCGAGGCAGGGCTGCAACACCAGCCCGAGAGAGAGAGAGACAAAACTCTAGAGCTGGAGGTGGAGACTCAGGTAAATCATTTTCCTCATATGTCAATGGGGCTGGGACTAGCCCAGCCACCACCCACACCAGCTGCCGCATTGAGCCCAGATTTTAGCGGCCATAGGGGGTATATGTAGCAAGCCCTAGCTCCAACTCCACCACCATAAGTTCAACCTGCTCCAGTGGCTCCAGAGGTTCAGCCACCACCAGTACCTACCTCCGCTAAGCCCGATGATTTAGATGTAGTCATGCCACTATGAGAGAAGAAAATGCTCGGGGTGTTTTTGAGATTGTCACCGCTGAGGTTTTTTGGTGCTATTGGGGAGGATGCCCATGAGTTTCTTCCTACTTTTCGATAGCGGCTACTTGCTTTAGAATTTGTAGAGTCGAGAGTAGCTGACTTTACCGATTATCATCTAGATATTCTTGCCAAACAATGGTGGTATTCTTACTTAGAGACCAGACTAGCTAGGTCTCCACCGGTATCATGGAAAGAGTTTTTAGAGATCTGTTTGGCTAGGTTCATTCTGTGGAGCATCAAGGATCAGCTTGAGGATGAGTTCTCGAGGTTGGAGCAAGACTTTATGAATGTTTGTGAATATGAGTCCAGATTCCATGAGCTCTCTTGTCATGCTACGATTATTCTAACTACTGAGGAGGAGAGAGTTTGATGCTTTGTTCTAGACTTGAGACTCCAGCTTTGGATAGAGACCTATTCAATGGTTTTAGTTGCTCATTCATTTTTGGATATAGTTGACCATGCCCATACACTTAAGTAGATCCATCACGAGGACTAAGTGGGTAGTGATATGCTCAAATTACACCTCCCTAAAGAAGTATAAGCAATCGTTATCAAGTAAAGAAACCAACTTGTAGGTTGGGGTCGATCACGCGAGGAATATGGTTTAGACTTAATTTTAACTTACGATTATATTTGTTTAGTAAACGTATTTCTTAGACAAGTAAGTAAAGGGGAGGGGGGTTTGTGAAACAAATAATTGATTGATTGTTAAGTAACAAGTGAGCAAGATTCAAACTTTTGTTGTTATCAATTAGAGAGAGAAACTAGGGTGTATCTGTTCCCCATATGCTATTAACTCGGTAATCCTAATAATAATAATCCTTCACTAATTTATCACATGCAAAGTGGTAAGTTAGGTATCCCTAAGTGCTTGGTCTGCCAAATAGGAAATTTCAACCCGCACCTTGGTACGACTACAGGTGTATAATTTACTAACCCTTACCTTTACTTCAGATTAGACATCACATCAATGTATTTCTTAATTTTCACCCTCGCACCAATTGACATTAGACTATTAGATTGTTTTTGACACTAAATCTCTGTTCATAATTTTTTTCTTATTAACTACCTCTTTGGTCCGGCAACAAGCAACAAGGTGAATTTTAACGTTTGCACTCGTTAATAAGACTTCTAAACGAAAGAATTATCAATGCATGTATCAACACTATTAAAGAATTACTTAGTTATTATACACGTTGTTAATTGATTATGGTTCCTACAACCCTAGTTGTGGATTTAGTTACTCATGCTTGTAAGAACACAATTTATAACTGTAGAAGAAGAATTCATGAACTGACGTATTGAGTAGAAGAAACATGAAATCTCCAATTGAGATTCAAAGCAAGAATCTTTATAAACCAAAATTAGAAAATCAAATTGCTACAGTTTGCAAGTTAATTCCCAAGAACTAAGATAAGACTATAGTGTCTAACCCCCAAAAACGATGTTTACATACCCTATTTATAGAAAAACATGTCCTAAACAAAAAGGAAACAAAATAAGGAAATAAACTGCTAGACACGACTTCGATCAGCTAGACTGACCTACAGACTGTGAATAGACCTGCGGTCCGTAGGTCCATTCCGTAGCTCAAGACTTAGAACTTTTCTCAAAAGCTGGAACCTTCAACTTTCAGACACAAATGACGGACGTGCAGTACAGACCGTAGGTTGACCTATGATTCATGGGTCCCCTTCTATGGCTCCACACTTAGAACTTTTCATCAGGTACTGGAACTCCAATTCTCTGATACTAACGGCGAACGTGTAGGATGGCCCGTGGGTCGACCTACGCTTCGTCAATAGCCTCCGTGGTTCCACCCTTAGTTAAACTTCCTGATGATCAATCCACGCATACACAAAATGGACCGTGATTGGACCTAGGGTCCATAGGTCACGTCTGTGGGTGGCTCCTTCTGCAAAAATTCACCTGTCATCTCTCTCTACCTCGTCCAAGCCTATTTCCTGGAAATATGACATAATAAATATTAAGTCCAATACAAAATGGCCCTAGACACACACACAACTCTTAAGTGAAATGTATTAAAAATACCGTAAACTCACGAAATATCAACACTCTGAACTTAAATTCATTGTTTGTCCTCAAACGACACACTAAGACTCTAAACTACACTTGTGTAAAAGCAGACATTCAAACTCAAGAAATCACTTGGCAAGTTCAATCCATACCATCTTGTCAGTGCAAATCTTTCTCTTAGACTCAACAAGCTAACTCATGCGGATCAAAATATGACAAAGACCGACCAATAGAAAGTCTAAAATACACTTTTCACAATCACCAAGGTACCAACTTTCCGATAATGTAACTAGTGCCGTCACTTTAAATGAAATCCTTTTTCACACAGCGGATATGAATTTTATCGTTTTAGGATTCGTTTAACACTCAAGCTGAAAAGTGACATCAAGTACAATTAGTGCTCAATACCATAGGCTTGCCCCTTATTTTAACTGCTTAGACTTTCCAAACTAGTTGCTAAGATCACTATAGGACTTTCTTAACTTGTAATGTAGGCTCAGGGTCAGGTGTGGTATATTTGGGTACTTTTTAGTGACTTTCTGCCATCCTGGATAATACATTGGCTTTTTTACCTCTTCCGTGACCTATTTTTGGCATCCTTTCATTTTACTTTCTTTCCCTTTCGCTTTTCAACATGGATGTAACTTTTCACTTTTTGACTCTTATTTTTCACTTTCTTGTTTTTCTTTCACTTTATTTTTCTTTCTTTCTTTCAACACTTTTATTCATCATCTTTTTGTTCTTTTGCACAGAGTCACATCCTCTTTCTTTCTTTTTCTCTTTTCAACACACAACTCTTTTAATACCATTTTTAATATCGTTTCCTCTTTCATAACCACCCTCAACTTGTGGATTCTACATTAGTTGAGTTGCACAATATCAAGGAAACTTTTTGGCTTAGCCACCCTCAACATAGGCTTTTGGCCTAAGTCATGGTGCACATGCCCAAGGAGGGACCGGAGCCAAGACAATATTTTAAGGGAAGGTTAGTTAGGTGAATCAAAAGAAAGGGTCTCTTTATGGCTCAAATATTTGGTTAAAAAAAGAATAATGCTTCCATTTGGTTAGATCATTTTAGGCTTAAGTGGACTAATTTGAACAATGGACTATAATCACTTCCCAACTTCTAGCCTAGATTATCCTAGCAGGACCAACGAGACAAATTCTAGATTGGCACAACTGTCTGAACATTCAACCTTTCTCACACACTCTTGTTAGCTTGTTTCATTATGAAATTATCCGATTACCCAACTCAAGTTTTAGCTTAAGTCATGATGTCCAATTGGTTCTTATCATGTCACATTGAGATCCTACACATTCAACTCATCAAGACTACAGATCTAGCACAATTTAATATTTTTGGACACATATCATTTTTCTCATGCTTTTCAAGCCATCATGCTTTCATTTTTCTACTTACTCCTGTACATCCATTCCTAAAACATGCCGGTTCAACAGAAATTAAAATAGTCTCTTGGGGGAAAACAATACAGGCAAGAAAACCCCAAGAGGGAATTATGAGTTGGGTTACTCAAACTTCACCCTATCACTCACAATCCAATTACCCCATCCCAAAAAAAAATATAGTGCAATTGTCCCTAATGCACAAAAAGCAAAGAATAAAGGATCGGGTGAAGCAAACCCGTGGCGCATAACACTGTAGACCTATTAACAAGCGGGTGGGTTTAATTTCCTGGTACCCACTGGATCAACAATCGGGTCACCCTTAGTAGTGCCCACATCAACTGTCTTAGCACCCTCAGTAGTGCTAATATCAACTCTTGCCACACCATTAATAGTGCTCACACGGCTAGAGGCACCAACACCAATCTCTCTAATCCTTTGCTGCCGCAACTCCTCATCAATGATATATCCCCTCTGAGCCACCTCTGTCTCTTGGCGCTTCTTCTTGCTAACTCTCCCATCTTCAGTATCATCAGAAGCGCTACTGGAGCGATAGTGCTTCCCAGCGTGACGGGAAAAAGCAGGAGGCAATATCTCATCCTCGAATAGATCATTGAACATCGTATTATCAACAGGTGCCATGGACGCCGACTCAGGAATAGTCTCTGGTGGAGCTAGGAGGGTATAAAGATCAGCCCGGAGACTAGCTAACTCTGTTCAAAAAATAGAGACATATGTGGTGGGGGCTGGTCGCTCTAACACACGTAACTCAAATGCATCAAGGCACTGATGAACGGCCTGAACCATTCGGTCCATCATCTACTCCATCCGCTGGTCAACCCTAGTCGCGGACTCCTCAATCGTACGCTGCATCCACGGCCTCACAAACAGAAGTAGTGTGGCCATTTGGGCCTCCAGGTTCTAATCATGGGCTAGAGGCATTGTAGCATACCCAGAGAAGGAGTGGATCTTGAGGAGCTAGGGGCCTGACTGGCATCCGTAGAATGGGAAGTCGAGGTATCCTCCGTAGTGGTAGGAGGGGTAGGCTCCTTACCGTGCATCTCTAACTAAGTCCACTCCAAGTGGTGGCACCTCAACCTGCGACTCTCTCCGCGGTGCAGCCACATTGTCCTCATCCCAAATCAGGCCGATATCGAGAGTCTTGGTTGCATGGATCAACTTGTTGCAATGCCTAACTGGCCCTTTAGCATCCCTGACAGCTGAAAAATGACACATGGGAAGGGGTAAGTAGTTTTGGCATTGAAGACCCTCTCGTATATTTCTGCAATAAGCATGCGGAAAAAATCCATCTCAAACCCTGCATCTAAGGCTGCAACCATGACTGTGCGGTCCTAAGTAAGAACATTGTCTGCATGCGTAGGACACACTCGGTTCTGCACCAACAACCAGAATAATTTAGCCACAAATGTCAAGGTGGCCTTCTTGATCCTTATGCTCGGAGTGATGACCCACTCGGCGCGCTCACCTTCTTTAGCAAAGTGACGGGCTATCCAAAGTAATATAGTCTCCCTCTGCTCTGCATTTCTATGGAATTCCCCGCTTCTAAAGATGTCCCAGTTATAATAAATATTGGCCATGTTGATTGCTAGAGTGTGGCCCAGACCATAGAGGAACCTACGGATGGTGGTCTTACATATATCAATAGAAAACCCCTACACCAGTATATATCTGAGAGGAGGTTGAGCGGCGGGCTTGGCCCATTTTTCAATGGAACCTCGGAGATTTGCTATTTAAGAAACATAAAAATCCCTGATAATCACCTCGATGAAATACCCTGGGCTACGGTCCATCCACTTACAGTTATGTCTCTTGAAGAGCTCATGGATGGTGGGTGAAGTGTGGAGGTTGCCTGTAAGACTCGATGCTCCTCGATGACCAATCGTGCTATCTTCTCTTTCTCATTCATCATTTTGGAGTCTCGATAGATCGGGAATTGACCACTCACGCACCATCTATTGGGCTCCTCAAGAACTGGTGCAGGATCAGTACCTGGAGGCATTGGAATGTCATCTGCACTATTACCCTCAAAGGATGAGGCATTGGCGCCATTAGAACTGTAGCCGAAGCTGGAAGTAGAATCGGACTCTGAACCAGCCGGTGAATCGATCGGTTTGATCTCATCATTAGACTGGGAGGAAGTGACCATGTCAAAAATCACCTGTCGACCTTGATTTCTTGTAGTACGTGGTCTGTTGGGGATGTTCTAGTAGTGGGTGGGACATATGCGGGGTCAGCCTCTACATCAGTTTCCTCATCGATAGCCGGAAAGTTGGTGCCACTGATTTTTCCTTGCCCTTTATGGAGCAAACCAGAGCTTTCTTGGGAACCATGGTACATGTGGCAGCTTAGTTAGTACCAAAATAAACCATTAACACACTCAAAAAAATTTTAGACCAATGAACGAACCAAAACAAAAACAAAAAAAAAAATTTGTATAGTAGGATCAGTGACCACCTACGGTCCATGGGTCGCCTCCGTAGGTCAGAAGTCCCAAAAAGTTGGGTCTCCGATGGGAACCACGGATGTGCAGAACAGTCCGTCTATGGAACGATGGACCATAGTCCACATCCATGGTTCCACACTTGGTGACTTTTCATGTGCAATAGACCCACAGACCCGAACCACAGACCATAGGTTGACCTACAGTCCATGGATGGGGTCTCGTGGATCAAGATGGTGTCAGTTTTCAGATATTTCTCGATTTGTAACCATTTTTCAACAAATTAAACCATCCACCTAAGTCTTATCATGCATTTCACCATAATATATGGAAGTTTGTCCTCCAGAGGGTTTCGATTACTCATAATTTATTCATTTTAATAAACCAAACTAGGAACCCTAAGTCGAAACTTCCATTTAGACCTTATTCAATAAGTTATTTAATTAAAAAGATAATACAATCACATTATATCGTCCAAAGGGTGTTTCTAGCATACATATCATTGTTTACACACAAACTTTTAAAACCCAAGGTCAAGATCCACTTCCTAACTTCATAAAACAACAATGAATAGCAAAATTCAGAGTTAGGGTGAAGTTGTTTACCTTACAAGTAATGGAAGTGGGTGATTGTGTGATGCAATGAACTCCTTAGACATTTTTTGAACCTTTGACATCGAACCCAGACCTTGAACTCTTTGGTGAAGGGAAAATGTGATGACTTTTGGTAGAGAGGAATGGAATAATGGGAGAGGAGAACATAATTATGGAAAAAGAGAGTGATTTGGGGGATTTATGAGGGAGTTTAGAGATCTGGAGAGGTTAGAAACGATTAGGAGGAAGTTTGGGTAATTGGGGTTGTATTCGAACTGAAGAGTTTTTATTAAAATGGGGTCCGGGTCGGGTCGACAGAACCCTAAATTTGGACCCACAAAACCCTATTTACGGGTCGTGGGTCAACCTACAGATCATAGGTCCTGTCCGTAGATCACTCAACATATAGAAAAAGTTAAGGATACCTACGTGGGGTCTACGGACACCATTCACAGTCCGTGGATGGAACCACGTACCGTCGTTAGGGTCCGTAGAACTTTGCACTGCCCTTTTTTCTGGAGATTTTCCATTTCATCCGTGCACATGAAGCGACCGTTAGGCCTTTATTTTTATATTTTCTTGACACTTTTTAGACGGGGACCCTATGCTATATCTAGCCAACGCTAATAAAAAAATAAAGAAGTTACCATAAGAATTATAGAAATTCAAATAAACAAAGAAAATTCCTAAATCAAAAAGAAAAACCTATACTTGCCTAGATTGTACATCTTGGGTTGCCTCCCAAGCAGTGCTTGATTTAACGTTGCGGCACGATGCAGGACCCTTGATTACTCAGACTTCATCAATATAGTAGGCCTCAACCACTTCTTTCACATTCTCCTCTTTTCCCAGGTAGACCTTGATCCTTTACCCATTCACCTTGAACCTTTTTCCCTCATTGTTCTTGACCTCGACCACCCTATCTGGGAAACCTTGAGTGACTATGAATGGCCCGGTGCACTTGGAATTGAGTTTGCCAAGAAATAAGCGCAACCTTGAGTTGAATAGAAGCACCAGTTCACCCATAGCAAATTCACGCTTTTCAATCCTTTGATGATGATACTTGTTAATCTTCTCCATGAACAAGGCTGAACTTTCATAATCTCTTAGGTGAAACTCATCAAGCTCATTCATGTCATTTACTCTTTGACTCGATGTGGTGCCCCAATCCAAATTCAACTTCTTTAGAGCTCACATAGCCTTATGCTCTAGCTCTATTGGCGAATGGAAAGACTTCCCATATTCAAGTTTGTAGGGAGACATACCTATGGGAGCCTTGAATGCGGTGCGATTGGCCCATAGAGCATCATCAAGTCTACTTGACCAATCGGTTCTGTTTGCATTCACCGTCTTAGCAAGGATTGGCTTTATTTCACTATTAGACAATTCAACTTGTCCACTAGACTGCGGATGGTAAGGAGTGGCTACATTATGGCAGACTCCATATTTCTTTAGCAATGCCTTGAACAACTTATTAGAGAAGTGAGAACCTCCATCGCTGATAATAACCCTAGGTGTACCAAATATCTTTTTCAGGAATGCGGTGACACTTTTACCTCTGTTGTTTGAAAGTGCAATTGGTTCCACCCATTTCGACACATAATCAACCGCAACAAGAATATACTTCATCCCATGTGAACTCACAAATGGACCCATAAAATTAATGCCCCATACATCAAACAACTCAATCACCAAAATCAAATTAATTGGTAGCTCTCGCCTCTGTGAAATTCCTCATTCTCTTTGGCAACGATCACAAGACTTGGCGAAATCATAAGCATCTTGGTGGATGGTAGGCCAGTAATACCCATATTGCAAAATTTTATGTGCATTCTGAATACTACCATGATGCCCCCCAATAGGTGAAAAAACACATGCCTCTAATATACTCATCATCTCAACCTTGGGCACACATCAACGAATAATCCCATCAGCACAAATACGAAACAAATAAGGCTTATCCCAAAAGAACTTCTTCACATCATGCATAGAATTTTTCCTTTCGTGAAATGAAAAATCCGAAGGAACGAGATCATTTGCCAAATAGTTAGCAAAGTCTGCGAACCAAGGAATAAGATCATTAGAAGCAGCCAATACATGTTCATATGGAAATGCATCATTAATTTCAGCCCCATCTCCTAGCTTGAGCATAAGTTCGTCCTCTAATTTGGTCAAATGATCAACAACTTGATTTTTTGTCCCCTTTCTATCTTTCAACTCAAAATCGATCCCTTGTAGAAACAAAACCCATCTAATCAACCTCGGTTTTTCATCCTTCTTAGCCATAAGATACCTCAATACAGAATGGTCATTATGCACTATGGCCTTAGTACCAAGCAAGTAGGATCAAAATTTCTCGAATGCGATAACCACATCAAGGAGTTCATGTTCAGTCACTGTATAGTTCTTTTGAGCCATATTTAGAGCTTTGCTGGCATACTAAATAGGATGAAAAATCTTTTCTCGCCTCTGTCCCAATACCACACCAAGCGCCACTCCACTCGTATAACACATCATTTCAGACGGTCTTCCCTAATCTGGTGAAATAAGGATAGGTGCAGAAACTAGCTTTTCCTTCAACTCTCCAAATGCTCTGAGACAAGCATCATCAAACTCAAACTAAAACTCTTTTTTGATAAATTTGCACAATGGGTGTGCAATTTTGGAGAAATCCTTGATAAACCTCCTATAAAAGCCTGCATGCCCAAGAAATATTATAATCCCTTTAACATAGATAGGTGGTGGCAAATTTTCTATTACCTCGACTTTTGCTCTATCAACCTCAATACCCTTCTCAAAAATTTGATGACCCAGAACGATCTCCTATTTCACCATGAAGTGGCGCTTTTCCCAATTGAGCACAAGATTGCACTCTTCACACCATTTTAGCACCTCGGCCAAATGATACAAGCAACCATCAAATGAGTCACCTACCATAGAGAAATCATCCATAAATATCTCAATAGTGTCCTCCACCATATAAGAAAATATCGACATCATGCAATGCTGGAAGGTCGTTGTAGCATTACACAACTCAAATGGCATCTGTTTGAAGGCAAAAATCCCATAAGGGCAAGTGAATGTGGTCTTCTCTTGGTATTCCAGATCTATAGAGATCTGATTGTAGCCTGAATAACCATCAAGAAAGCAATACTAACCCTTACCGGTAAGGCGGTCCAACATATGATCCATGAACGGCATAGGGAAGTGGTCCTTTTCTGTCCAAGCACTAAATTTCAGGTAGTCCATGCATACTCTCCATCCAGTCATAGGCAACATTGTAACAAGCTCGTTTCTCGCATTAGGTACAACAATAATCCTACCCTTCTTGGGCACACACTAAATAGGACAAACCCAACTACTATCTGCAATGGAATAAATAACTGCAGCATCTAACCACTTGATGATTTCCTTTTTCACTACCTCTTGCATATGTGGATTTAGTCTCCTTTGCTGCTCAATCTAGGCTTGTGATCCGGCATGAGTTTTACTTTTTGAGAACAAATGCCAGGAGGAATCCCAATAATTTCCGCAATAGTTAACCCAATAGCCTACTTGAACCTTTTCAACACAAACTAAATCCTTAACTTGTTCTGCATTCAAATCGACCGCAATGATGATCAGTAAAGTACCATCTCTCCCCAAGAATACATACCTTAAATGTTATGGTAGAGCCTTGAGCTCCAATTTTGGAGCCTCTTCAATAGACAGTTTTATGGGTGGAGAGTCACGATTCTTCATATCTAACTCCAATCTCTTCGGTTTGGAGTGGAATTTGAATTTATCAAGTGCAAAAACTGACTCATCATAGTATTCAATAGTATCATCCTTAAACTTCATCATTACCTCTACAAGTGCATCAACACCCAACCGCTCTTCAATAGACAAATCAGAACCTTGCTCCACAATATGAGTCACCACTGACACTTACTTGAGATTACTTTCGTTCTTCATGGACCTACATCTATTCAAATTTACCTCTTCACTACTCAATTGAAACTTCATATGCCCTTTCTTCATATCGACCAGAGTGTACCCAATAGAAAGGAATGGTCTCCCAAGGATGATGGTATCTCAAAATCAACCTCACAATCAAGTATCACAAAATACTCTAGAAAGATAAAAGACTCCACTATCAAGAGGGCATGTTGGAGCACACCTATGGGCCTCTTCACAGTTTAATCAGCCATGAGCAATAGCATCGTAGTCTCTTTTAGAGCCCCTAAACCCAACTTCTTGTAAATGGATAATGGAATTAGATTAAGGCAGGAACCCAAATCACACAATACATTAGCAAAATGCAACAACCCAATTGTTCATGGAATAGTGAAGGCACTAGGATCCTCCTTCTTTTGCACAAGTGCCTCGTAGCAATAGCACTACAATGTTGCATCCTATCATCATCTTAAAAGCTCACGACCCTCTTCTTTGTCACCAAATCTTTCATGAATTTTGCATACCCAAGCATTTGCTCCAATGCTTCTATCAACGGAACATTGATGGAAAGTTGTTTTAACGTAGTAATATACCTGGGGTTTTTCCCTTCTTCATTATTCTTTACCAACCTCTGTGGTAATGGAGGTTGAGGTCTAGGCATGGGAACAACTTTTTGGGTAACCTCTGCTTCCTTCTCTGTAGCATTCTTGGACTCTCTGGTAACCTCAATCTCATCATAAAATTCTCAACCACAATTTCAACTTTAGACGGCATAGGTTGATCAATCGTCTTCTTACCCCCTCAAGTAGTGACCGCCATACAGTGCCCATCATTCTTTGGATTTTTAATGGTATTGCTAGGAAGTGTGTTAGGATGAGGTCGGTTTACTGTAGCATACAATTGATTCATCTGTTTCTCAAGTTGCTTGATCGACACTATACGGGCATCAACTTTTTGACCAATACCAGACAAGTCATTCCACATATCCTTCACATTCTCATCAATCGAATCAAACCTCTTTATCATCTTATGGATCATATCCTCAATCCATGACATACTACCCCCAACTTTGCTATTGCCAGATTTCTAATTTTGTGGAGGAACATAAGGCCCAACGCTATCATTCTTGTTTCCATAATTGTTTCGGTTGTAATTGTTTCTGTTATTGTAGTTCCCATCGCACACATATTGAGCCTCTCGATTGTAGTTACCATAGTTCAAACCTTGGTTTCCTTGACCTTGGTGCCAATTATCCAAATTGGAACCTTGGGCATTGGCTCGAAAACCCCCCTCCTGATCATTCACCAAGTAAGCATCATTCTCATTGTAACAACTCAGAAAATGATAGGATGGAGTAGAGCCTCATTGTGTGGGTTAGTGTAACCTTAATTTGATGTCTAGGTTGTTTCAAACATAGCATAATCAAGGGAGAATCCCTGGGTGCAAGCTAAGTCCTAAGCTAGAAAGTTTGAATAAGAGAAACCTTGTTCTTACAGGGGCTGTTTGGCGATGGGAGGACTTGATCGCCCAAGGGGTTGGGCGAGTCGCCCTTGTGCTCTTATGCTTGCCTAGTGGCTGCCCCATTTGGCAGAGATACTGGACCAAAGGGAAATTTAAGTCCAAGCTCGCCAACGAGCTTGGCGTGTCGCCCTCTGACCCCGCTTGATCACCTAGTGGACTGCCCAATTTAGGAGCTCACTGGAAAATTGGGCGATCCAAAGGTTCACCTGATGAGTCACCTAGTGCCCTTGGCTAGCCAAGAGGGGAAAATGGGTGAGGTAAGTCGTGAAGAAGGTGAAATTTTATGTTGGAACTTTGAAGGTCTCTGAGTCCTCTTCCAACGTCACCGAGTTTGCCTAATTCCGTTCTCGGAGTATAAAGTTATGCCCAAAATAGTGAAGCGTTGTTAGGCTGGAAAAATGGGCAAGCCAAGAGACATTAGGTGAGTCTCCTAGTTCCCTTGGTGTGCCAAGGGATGCAAAGGTTGAGCTTAGACGGGTTTGGTGAAAACTTTTAAGTTTAAACTTTGTGGGTCTTTGGTTATTTTCCAAAGTTAAGTCCTTATTATTCTTTTCCTTTTCTAACAACTATAAGACCTTTTTATGACCTAAATACTTTTATTTAATTCACTCCAAATAGAATAAAAAAGAAACCCACCTCCTCTCTCATATTTCTCTCACTAGAAATCTTCTATTAGAGAAGAAGAAGAAGAAGGGAGCCATTGAAGCTAATGTTTGGTGATTCCAAGGTGGTTCTTATTCAAATTGCTTGGGGATTCTTAGTAAAGGTATGGTGGTGTTCATCCTTTTCTAACTTTCCATTCAATGAGCCAATTCAAAGGTGATGTCAAATCATGAAAAATCTAGGGTATTACTAAATCTCGTGGGTTCTTTCTTCAAACATTTTCAAATGGTTTATAATGACAAACTATGATTGTATTGATGTTTAATGCATGATTTATGATGAAAATACTCTATGAACCGATGATTTGTCTAAATTCCTAAATTGTGCCTTATGAAGTAGGTTGTTGATTATGAATGAATATTGATGGATTTATGCCTAGATTAATTTATATTATTGATTTGTATCATCATCTATGTCTAACTATAATGAATTGTTCACGAATTGAGGATTGGTGATTATGGCCTTGAAAGGGCAAGTTTGACCTAATTACTCGTTGTAATAGAATGATGCTTAAATTGTTGATTCACTTGATAGGTGGGGGTGTTTACTTACTATGAACATTGTGATAATGGCCTTGAAGGAATATTGTGAGGAATTGAAGTATTATCATAATATTGTAATGTGAAGGATATACATCTTATTTCAATGATAAAATGATGATCTTGTATAGAATGCGAATGTGTTGTGTTTGGAAGCATATTCTCACTTAACACTCATGAATGATGATGATGAAATGTAAATGGTTCTATAATGTAATGTTGAATATCTTGAATTGCTAGTCTAAGGCATCCTTTTCTTATATTGATGAATGTGTGAATGTCTTAGATTGGTATACCTAATGTTGGTAGCCTTCTATAAATGATTAATGAGTTATTTTATACTATGTCTTGAACCGGTAGACCTATTGTTGGTGGCCCTTCATGATGTGTCTAGAACCCAATGCAAATGTATAACCTTGAAGCGGTAGACCTAATGGTGGTGGCCTCCTTCTTGTGTGAAATGATGAACTTAGAGATGGTAGACCTAGTGGTGGTGGCCCTTTCTTGGGAAAGTACTTTGGGTTGGAAGGCCTAATGGTGGTGGCCATCTCAATTACAACAATCTAATGAATAAAGTACTCTAGGGGAATGGAGGCTAAGCACCGAGTGGATATGGCTAAGATGGTGGCTCTCCCATGTTAGGCTAGCATCCAATGAACATCTTCCATATCCCATAACTATGTGCCTACATAGGATGCTTAATAGTTCTACCCTTGGAAAGTAGAACAACCCTTACAATGTGGATAGTACATCGGATTCCCTAATTTATCTCTCATGATGTATGTCGGTTAATGCCTATTCCCATCATGTGAGATGTGCATTATGGTTTCTTGAGGAGTCCTACAAAGTGTGGGTAGTAGTATGGGATGCTATCCATACATTGCACGAGTAGGCTTTGAGAGGGTCATAGTGAGTGCTCTAACTCTTAATGACTATTTTTTGAATGTCCTCCTAGGAAGAAGTTAAGGAGAATGTTGATTTAATGTCTATTGAACGAATGTCCTCTTAATACAAGAATGTGTTCTAAATGAAACTTATGAAGAATGTTGACTCTTATATGCTTAAATGTAAATGACACATGCTATACTTGGATTGTATTATGAGTTACTTCCTTGTTCTGTCTATTGTATATGAATGTGCCATGTCTAGGGTGACTTCAAAGGAGTACTTAGTGTGAGTAGTAGTATGGGATGCTACTTGCACATTGCACAAGTATGACTTAGAGTTGTCTTAGATGTTGGTCTCAATGTGATGATGTGACTCATGTATTGTTTATGTCTCTTAAATGCTTTGTTGTGTAAAGGTGGGAAAGAATGAATTGGTAAGTTCACTTTTGGTGACCTTAAGGTGGTGCCTTGGTGTGGGTGGTGGTATGGAACGCTACCTATACATTGCACAAGGTATAGCTTGAGGGTTACTTGAGGTGGAGGCTCAAGGAAAAAGGTACAGGTTTATATGTGCTATTGTTCAAATGTAAATTATGTGACTTTGTATGTTGGTTGTGAGTTATATTATGCCTCTTGTATCAATGATCATGTTTTCCAAAAATTGCATAAAGGCATGACTTTCAACTAAAATGACCCTTTTAAAGCATATTTTTGCATGGTCATCATACTTAGTACATCTAATGTGCTAACCCCATTGTTTTACCTTTTAACCAAAGTGTAGACTTTGGAGATGTTGGTATTATATGCATGAAAGATAGGTTTCGAAGGTGCTTGAAGATGAACACTAGGTGAGTCCTCATAGTTTCGAGGACAAAACCCATTGTATTTCCTTTTATGTCTTTAGTTTATGTTAAAGCTTTTGTATTGGCTAAGTCCCAATGTTGTATTCAATGTATTAGATGGTTTAAGACATTGTATATTAAGTCTATAATGTCTTGTGCTTGTTTTTAATGAAAATGTCTTCGATTGTAAAGAAAGTTTTTAATTATTCTCTATTTTACTATGTTCTTATGTTCAAGACTGCTATGAGGCTTGTATAAGACCCCTTCAGGGTCGAGTATGTCGTGTTATGACTAGGGGGTACATTCGGGTCGTGACACTCGTAGTAATATTCCTCCTCCGGTGGTGGTGTTGCCCTTGTCAAGTTATTCACTGCATTTACCTTTTCTGGACCTCCGCTTACATGTTTCAAAACAAACCCAAGTTCTATCCTTATATGCACCATCTCCTCACGAATGTCATCGGTAGATTGACTAGATGTAGCTTGTACTGCAAATGTGCTTCTTCCAGTGTCAGACTTTCGAGTGCTCCATGCTTTATTGTTTCAGGAAATCTTCTCTAATTTCTAAGCGATCTCCTTAAAAGTGCATTCACCATATGCTCCTCCAGTGATAGTATCAAGCACAGCCTTACCATTATCATCTTGACCTCTGTAGAAATACTCCTTTAGTGACTCATCATCAATGCAGTGGTTCAAAACACTTCTAATGAATTCAGTGAACATGTCCCACGAACTACTCAAAGACTCTCAAGGTAGTGCCACAAAGTTGTTGAGTTTATCTTTGTGGTTGACCATTTTTGACAACGGAGTGTACTTGGACATGAACACCTTGTGAAATTGATCCCATGTATGAATAGAGTTGTATGGAAGCTCAGAAAACCATACAGCAGCATCACCGGTTAATGAAAGAGGGAAGACTCTCAACACTATGACATTCATATCCAACTCCGGATGACCCACAAAACTCTTACAAAACGCTCCTCAACTTGTCCATATGCCCATGCGGATCTTCTGAAGCCATACCCGAAAATAAACCACTCGGTATAAGCATCTGCATCAAATTGCTACTCACCACGATTGTATGCCCGGAGGTAGTGGAGAGAGGACAACGGATCCTTCAGATTCAACAGTATTAAACTCGACCCTGTAGTTATCTTACATCCTTGGTTTTGGTGGATTTTTCACCCTCAATGCATCTCCTAGTAGATTATCACCATGAACGTGAGCATTCTCATTTACAACCTAGGAGGCTGCAACTCAACTCCATCACCTAGATTCTCACCTATTGGGTTAACTTGGACCCCTTGATTATTCATCTTTCTCAAAGTTCTGCCTAACTCTAGAGCATATGGGGTAAATGGTTCGCCTCGACTCCGTGTACTTGGGATACACTATAGTAGAAACCTATAGAGAACAAATACAAAAAATAAAAGTAAAATTTTGAAATAATGAACTAAAGTTCAATAATGTAGTTAAACTTAATCTAATAGCATTAGTCCATAGCAGCGGGGCCAAAATTTGATACCCTCAAATTACACCTCCCAAAAGAAGTATAAGCGATCAATATCAAGTAAAGAATCTAACTTGTAGGTTGGGGTTGATCCCATGAGGAATATGGTTTAGACTTAACTTTAACTTACGATTATATTTGTTTAGTCAACGTATTTCTGAGACAAGTAAGTAACGGGGGGGTTTTTGTGAAAGAAATAACTAATTGATTGTAAAGTAACAAGTGAGCAAAATTTGACCTTTTGTTGTTATCAATGAGAGAGAGAGAAACTACAGTGTATATGTTCCCCATAAGCTGTTAACTCGGTAATCCTAATAATAGTAATCCTTTCCTAGTGTATCACTTGCAAAGTGGTAAGTTAGGTATCCCTAAGTGATTGGTCTGCCAAATTGGAAATTTCACCTAGCACCTTGGTTCGGCTGTGGGTGTATAATTTACTAACCCTTACCTTTACCTCAGATTAGACATCACATCAATAAATGGCTTAGGTTTCACCCTCACACCAATTGACATTAGAATATTAGATAGTAGCACACTAAATCTCCGTTGATAATTTTTTTCTTATTAATTACCTCCTTGGTATGGCAAGTAGCAACAAGGCGAGTTCTAACGCGTGCACTCATTAAAAAGTATTCTAAATGAAACAATTATCAATGCATGCATCAACAATATTCTAGAATTACTTAGTTATAATTCATACGTTATCTATTGCTCATGGTTCCCACAACCTTAGTTGTGGATTTAGTTATTCATGCTTGTAAGAACATAATTCATAATTGTAGAAGAAGAATTCATAAACTTACGTATTGAGTAGAAAAAACCTCTAAACTCCAATTGAAATTCAAAGAAAGAATCTTTCCAAACCGAAATTAGGAAATCAAATTTCTAAAGTTTGCAAGTTGATTCCCAAGAACTAGAATAATAATATGGTGTCTAACCCCCAAAAATGAGGCTTACATACCCTATTCATAGAAAAACCTGTCCTAAACAAAAAGGAAACGAAATGAGGAAATAAACTGTTGTACGCGGCATCAATCACCGAGACTTACCTACAAACTATGGATAGACCTATGGTTGTAGGTCCCATCCGTAGCTCAAGACTTAGACTTTTTCTCAGAAGCTGGAACCTTCAACTTTCAGACAGAAACGACAAATGTGTAGTACAAACCATAGGTTGGTCCCCTTCCGTGGTTCCACAATTAGAACTTTTAATCAGGGACTGGAACTCCAAATATCTTATAAAAATGACGGACATCGGGGACGGCCTGTGGTTCGACCTATGCTCTGCCAATGGCCTGCGTGGTTCCACCCTTAGTCAGACTTCCCTGATGATCAATGCATGCCTACCCAGGATGGACAGTGACTGGACCTACGGTCTGCAGGTAACGTCCGTGGGTGATTCCTTCTGCAGAAATTTAGTTTTCATCTCTCTCGACCTCGTCCATGCCTATTACCTGCAAATATGACACAATAAACATTAATTCCAATACAAAATGACCCTACACACATACAACTCTTAAGTGAAATATGTTAAAAATACCGTAAACTCATGGTATATCTGGTAGCAGCAAGAGGACCAGACAGGATGATAGTTACAGTAGGCCCCATTTTAGGCCAAGAGATTCACATGACAGGCCCCGCCAAAGATTCTAGAAGATTCCATTCAGTCGCCCGTTCTAGGCATCTCTACATGCTATAGAGGGTGACCAGCTCTGTTAGGGTGGCTCTAATGCAGGTCCGGGTCAGGGCCGAGGTGGTGTTTAGTCGGTTCTTCAGGTCGAGGTGGCCGGCCTCCAGTTGGGAGAATACTTCCACATGGTCAGTCCTTACCTTGATTCCTTTGTTGTAGTCTACATTGGTTATTTATTTGTATACACGCACAACAGGAGTGAGCATGAGCAGCATTTGAGGATAGTGCTCTAGAGTTTGAGAGATCAATGACTTTATGCCAAGTTTTGAAAGTGTGAGTTTTGTAGCATTATACGGCATGTGATGTCCAAAGGATGGCATTATGGTTAATCTGGAGAAGATTGAGACTATCCGTGATTGGGACAGGCCCACTTATGTTATTTAGGTTTGTAACTTTTTTTGGGCTAGCAAGTTACTATAGATGCATTTTTGATGGCTTCTAAACTATTACAACACATTTGAACTTATTGACTTGCTAGGATGTCCCTTTAGTGTAGTGAAGGAGTGTGAGTTGAGCTTTCAGAGTTGCTTACAATCACTGTTGATGGCTTCTACACTATTATAACACATTTGAACAGATTGACTTGGTAGGATGTCCCTTTTGTGTGGTCGAATGAGTGTGAGTTGAACTTTCAGAGTTGCTTACAATCACTCCTATTTTGATTCTTCCAGTTGAGTGTGAGGTCTTAAGGTTATATTGTGACACATCCGGCATTGGTTTGGGTTGTGTATTAATGTCGGGTCATAGCTTATACGTTGAGGCAGCTTAAGTTGCATGAGTGCAACTACCCCACCGATAGCTTGGTATTAGCGGTGGTAGTTTTTGTGCTTAAGATCTTGAGGCACTACCTGTACAGAGTTCTTTGTGATATCAATGCTAATCACATGAGCTATCAATACATAATCAGCTAGAGAGGCCTTAATTCGAGGCAATATCGTTGGATTGAGCTGTTGACATTCTACGATCTCTCTATTCTCTAACATCCGGGAAAGGCGAATGTAGTAGCAGATGCCTTGAGCCCGAAGGCGGTGAGTATGTGTAGTTGGGCCTTCCTTTCTGTTTCGAAGCGACCTTTGGCCTTGGACATCCAATCCTTCGCCAACTGGATAATTTAACTTGATATTTCAGATTCTCAACAAGTATTAGCCTCTTTGTAAGTTCAGTCATCTTTGTTAGATCGAATCTATGGTCATCAGTTCGAGGATAAGTCTTTGTAGTAGTCAAAGATAGGGTTGTGGCAATTGATGTTAGGAAGGCTACCTTAGATTCAGATGGGATTTTGAGGTTTTTTGGCTGGCTGTGTGTTCCGAGAGATGGGGGTTTGATTCACCTGATCCTTAGTGAGGCCCATGATTGTAGATATTTCATTTATTCGGGCACAACTACAATGTATCGTGACTTGAGGAATCATTAGTGGTGGAGTGGTATGAAGAGAGACATCTCAGACTACGGGTATCGATGTTTGTGTTGTTAGCAGGTGAAGGCTGAGCACTTGAGGCATGGTGGTGAGTTTCATAGATTACCCATTCCAGAGTGGAAATGGGAGTGTATCATTATGGACTTCATTATGGGTTTGCCTCGTATTTCTAGTGGTGTTGACAACATTTGGGTCATTGTGGATCGATTAAACAAGTCAACACAATTCATTCCCATTCACACTTCCTTTAATGCTAAGAGATTCACTCGTATCTCCATTCGAGAGGTTTTTCATCTTCATAGTGCTTGTTTCTATAATTTCAGACCGGGGTTCATAGTTCACTTCCTATTTTTAGAGGGCTTTTCAGGAGGCGTTGGGCACCCGTGTCGACCTTATCTCAACATTTCACCCGCAAACTAATGGTCACTCATAACACACTATTTAGGTTGTTGTGAACATGTTGCGGGCTTGTGTTATAGATTTTGGAGGTCTGTGGGGACAGTTCTTGCCTTTGATGGAATTTCCGTGTAACAGGAGCTACCACTCTAGTATTAAGATGGCCCTGTTCGAGGCCTTATATGGTAAGCGTTGTCGCTCTCCGATTGGTTAGTTTGAGTCTATGGATCCTAGACCGTATGGTACAAACTTGCTTCAGGAGGCCTTAGATCATGTGAGGGTAATTTATAATCGGCTCAGGACAACTCATAGTAGACACCATAGTTATGCAAATTATAGGCGTTAGCCATTGAGATTTGTCATTGGTGACAGAGGGTTTCTCCGAGTATCGTCTGTGAAGGGCATAATGAGCTTTGGGAGGCGGCGCAAGCTTAGCCAAGATATATCGGGCGTTCTGTGATTTTGAGAATAGCTGGGGATGTTGCCTATGAGATTGCCTTACCTCTAGCATTCTCAGCTATTCATCTAGTTTTCTATGTTTTGATATTGCACCGGTATGTCTCGGATGAGTCTCATGTGCTCCAGTATGATGCAGTTGAGTTGGATGATCGTCTGACCAATATTGAGGAGCCAGTTGCCATCTTAGCCAGAGATGTGAGGCAGTTTCAATCCAGAGCCAGCCCTATTGATAAGGTCCGTTGGAGGCACCGTACAGTCGAAAAGGCTACTTCAGAGACTGAGCAGGAGATGCGGGAATAGGTTTCCAGCTTATTTGAGCCTTCAGGTACTTCTTAACTCTTACCTTCGCGGATGAAAGTCCTTTTTAGTAGTGGATGTTGTAATGACCGTCTAGGTAGTTTTCTACTTAATGCCTACTTTTCTTCTTTTAGAGCGTTCTATTGTGACCCCAAGTCATTTATGACCTGTAGGCATAGACTGTTCGGTCGTCTGGTCGTTCGTTTGGCGTTTATGCCTGTTCCCCTGTTTTGGAGCTTTTGAAACTTGAATAGTTGACTTTGGTCAAAACATCAGGTAAACTTTTTTAGAACGGAATTCTGAAGGTTCCATCAGCTCCGAAATGGTCATTCTAAGCTCGAATCTTTGAGGCTTTTATCGCGTGTTTTTTCCATCAGATTTTAAGTTTGACCTTCATTAATGTTCGTGTTAAACGTGCTCTGAATAAAATTCCGTCAGCCTGGTTAGCTTTGGAACGTCCAGTTTTGTCTAGAAGAACATTTAGTTTGGCTCCTAAGACTTCCGACGTGAGTTTGAGCACTTAAACAAGATGTCGGAAATGTTACAGGTCTATAGTTGACTTTAGTCAACATTGGAAGAATTAGTTGTCGTACGAGAATTTTGTCAGCGCAATTAGCATCGGATTGTTGAATTTGGTCTAGTAGGACCTTTCGTTTGGGTCTTGCGATCTTCTTTTTGATTATTGGGTGTTTAGGCAAAAAGTTGAGTTTTAGGCCTAATTGGTCCCGATGGGGTATTTCTGTCATAACAATTTTTTTGTGGAAATCTAACAATTCCATTGAGTCTGGAATGTTGAATTTAGTGGGGTAGCGTAGCTGGTTTATTTTTATCGGGTCCCGAATGAAACTCGAGTGTCCGTTCGGAGACTTTGAAAAAACTGAAAAATACATGATATCTGGTGTGACTAGAAAATGTCCTTTTGTAGCGACTAGAAGTCCTTTCAGCAACCACATCTACCATTATTTAAAGTTGAAAATTAGCATTCATCCCTCATTTTCTTAAAACGAAATCTCTCCCATTTTAGTCTATTTTGGGTGATTCAAAAGATGGGTTGCTTGAAATTGGCTTGGAAAAGCATTGGAGTGCTCGAGGACTATCGGGGGACCTCTATTTGAGGTAATTTTGGTGTTTTAGTTGTTGTCCTCTCTCTTTATTTAGCTTTAATGGTGATTTAAATGCATGGGCAGATTCTGTGCTGTTCCAAGCCTCAAATGTTGTTCCGTTTTGGGAACACAATTTTGGGGTGGTAAAATGAACCTTTTCATGGAGTCATTTTGGGATTTTTGGTGTGGGTCCCACAACCCTATTTTAGACTCAATTTTGGATCTATCCTCGAAAAATGTAATTTTTGTTTTAAAATAAACTTATTGACATTGTGATTATATTTTTGATAGTGTGGCAGCGTTCCGAGGTTGTACGGAAGAGAAAAGCTCTGGCAATATGAGTTGGAGCGTCTGCGGTCGGCCTACAGGTAGGTTACAACTTCCCTCTCGTTAGACATAGCATGATTAAGTAATTTTATGTTCATTTGTATGAATATGAGATTAAATTAGTAGTTAATCATGTTAAATTCCTAGAATCCATGCCTTCGGCTACTTTCCGGGTATTTCAGTCTGTTAAAGCATGTATATTATATTTATTGATCATCCTCACTTTGTGTTGTTCCGTATTTGTTATTTGTGAATATTGTTGGAGCAAGTTTGGCCTTACTTTAGACTTAGGCTAGTGATTTTGATAGACTTTCATCCTTTTGGAGGTGTTAGGCCTTGTAAACTCCCCGACGTCGCTTCGGATGGGTAAGCTCCATGTAGACTGATGTAGCAGACCTGAGTCTGATAGTTTGGGCCTTAGCTAGGTAATAACACTTCACTTGGAAACATATATCCATAAATCCCCTATTTCTATCGGTTTTGGTGTCTCTGATTCTTAGTGTGGAAGCTACTTGTCGATTCTTGTTTGATATGGTTCGGGCTGGAGTGATAAATTGATGGCACTCGGATTGGGAGTACTCCCCATGATGCTCGATTGGCCACCGATCCTATTTCTAGCCGATTTGCCTCTATTCTTGGTTAAAGTGCCCCAATTCACTCCACCAGACATGGTGCACGTCCACCACCATTTACAGTTGTGGTTCTTGTCCACCACCATTTGCAGCCATGGTTTAAGTCCAGCACTCCTTACAACATTGTTCAAGTACATAGCTACTCTCACCTCGGTTCAAGTCCTTGGTCATATGTATACCTGGTTCAAGTACACGATTATCCTTAGCGTTGGTTCAAGTCCTCGGTTATTCCAAATATCAGTTCAAGTCCTTGATCCTCCATCTTCAATTTGGTTCTAGTTCACAACCCCTATCACTTTTGGATGAGCTTCAGGCATATGGATTGGTTCGGTTCGAGTCCGAGGAAAGTTGTGGAAATCGTGGAAACTTCGTGGGTCCTCTTATTTAATTTTAAACTCTTCCTTGTAATTGTCAGGCTTATGGGAGTCCACTTGAATTTCAACTTCAGCTTGCGCACGAATGTACTGGTAGGGTTTATAGGAGCCCGATCAAATTTAGTTAGTCACTCTTCTTTTGTTTGTGAATTAGTACACTCGTGTGCATGCCTGTTAGATTTCTCATTCCTATTTCTGGTAGTCGTTTAGATTCTTACATTTCATAATACTTTTGCTTTTCTTGTTCAGTCAGCCGACGAGATTCACTAGGTACCTATTGTTTTGATACCCATACTACACTCTGCATCTGTTTTCGTGATGCAGGTCCGAGCACCAGTATTGACATCAATCCTGCAATAGACTGATACAAAGACGGGGGTGAGCACTTGACATATTGTGGTATAGATGTCTCCATATATATATATATATTGACTTGTCTTTTGCTTTTTGAGAAAGTCTTGTTTCTGTGGTCCACTTTTGGGAGTTTTACTAAATTTGTTATTAGCTCTGTACAAGTGACTTCCAGGTTCTAGGACAGATCTCTTATTTGTATATATATTTTGGGATGCATTCGCTTCTTCATCTATGATTCCTGTTATTTATGTTTTTGTTTTAGTTTGATTTTAGTTTTCTGCACTAATCCCATTACTTATAGTTCCAAGATACGGGTTGGCTTGCCTACTTGTAGGTCATAGTATGCGTCATCATGACTGAAGGAATCGGGTCGTGACAATTTACCTAAAATTTAGAGGCATTTTTTGTAGTAGAATATTTACTTAATGAAATGTGAAATTATTTTTTAAAAGTATTTTGGAACAAGAGAGATTTATACATTGTTTTCAGATACTACACCCTTATAGCAATCTACATGCACGTGTTTACCTAAAATTATGTGGTTACAAACATAGATATGCATATTTGTGTATTTACATAAAAAGCACGCATGTCTGGAAATTAAGTTAATAAATAAAGCATTACCAACTTTTTTTCATGTATGTCAACATGTTTTATGTTGTCAATACATACACAATTATGCTTTATTAATAGTACAAGAATAGGCATACAATCTAGTGCACAAAGCATAGCAAACTGTACAATATAGATCAGTAATTATATCAAGAACTAAATAAAGCAGTCAATAAAAGAAAAGTATTCAAAATCTGCATTAAATATTAATACAAATCAAATATGTTGGATATCATGCATTCAAAACATGAAATGTGAGTACTTAGTTATGTTTAGCTTCGAAAAAGCAAGAAAATATATAACTTACTAACTAGAAACACTAAAAGGCCATTTTTCTATGATTCAGAACGATTTCTAAGTTTGACATTTTGTAGAACTTTCTTGTGCTTTAACAAAATAATGTGATGTAGAAATATCCAACCAAAATCAAGTCATTGGGCCCGTGATAAGTTTTCTAGTTGTAGTGAAGTTACAAAGGAATGCATGAATTCTCAGTGTAAAATGACAAATAACAACAACTTTCCTCTTGGAAATGGGGCAAGTGTTTTGGATCTTGTTCCACTCTTTGGGGAAATCAATATGGTTTATATGGCCACAATCGATTCTTTCAAGGTCTTCCCTATCAAAATGATCCTCCAAAGATACACAAAAAACATCAAGTTAGCTATGAATTTCATCGATAATCGTTGTTAACTTATTCATATATTAATAGTTTTTATAATAATTTGTCACTAGCTTTGCTTATGTTGAAGTCTTTTCCCATAGACATGGAGACCCTTGCTTTCTTTTCTTTCTTACAACCGTTATCACATGTCACTTCTATAATATCTAGGGAAGGTTGAGTCTCAATATTCTTGCAATAACTCATTCCTCTCATGGGAGTCTTAAATATCACATCCAAAGAATGGTTTTCTGGAATATTTACTAAAACCAATTTTTTCAATGAATCAACATCAAGTTTCTTGAATTTACATTGATGATCCACTATTCAATAAATCAGTTCTCCAAATTCGGATCGTCATCATAATGCACATTATCTCTCCTAAACTTTTTATCTGTAGAATAATCCAAACCAGTCTCACTTACGTGAAGAATCATTAGTATCGACACTATGCTGAGACACAATGCTATCTAGATCTTGTTTGACTCGCTCTCTCTTCTTACCTTTACATTTACTATCAGTCCTTTTACTAGCTCTGCTTCTGCTGAAGTCTTTTCTCGTGGACTTTGAAGTTGTTGCTTTCTTTTCTTTGTTATAGACATTATAACATGTCTTTTCTATAATATCTGGGGGGTAGGTTGTTTCTTCGGATTATGGCATTCACACCATTTCTTATTATTTAAGGGAATCTTTAATATCATATCAAAAGAATGACTTTTTTGATATTTTTTCTTAAGTCAAATTATTCAATGAATCAACCTTTGGCTGCTTGTGTTTATATTTATCTCTTATCTTTTCCGATCTAGTGCCTAAAAATCTTAGTTTATTAACATACCGAACAATCTATCCGAGTATTCTTTGATTTTCTCGGATTATTTCATTCTTTGCAACTTGAATTCCACCACCTCCAACATAATCTTTCTTTAGATAATTCCAAGTTTTTTTGGTGATGGGAGAATTCTCTTTAAAATAGTTGTTGAGACGACAACGACAAACAAATTTGCTTTCATCGTGGACTTCATGATTTTTTTTCCTTGTGACTCTTGATTTGCGCTATGGTGGGACTATGTCACGACCCAGGGGTCCACCCTTAATGTAACATGGGGTACAAGACCCCGAGAGGCCTCATACAAGACACTTAGCATATCATAACACAGGACAAGAGAAAATGGTGCAAAAATTTAAAACATTTTCAATAATAACAAAGTCTTTATAAAATGAGCGGAAGTCTAATACCATTGTCTCAAACCATCTATAACATTAATATCTTTAGGACACAGCCCATACTATAGTTCTAAACATAAAATGAAAGACATAAAGGAAAGGTGGTCAAATCCTCTAATGCTATGATAACTCACCAAATCTTCACTGCTTGCTCTACTCTGAACCTAGCCACGGGGATGGAAGTCAATATTGTCGGACCCTACATTTGATAAGAATGTAGGCAAGAGTATGCGATAGTACATATATGTACTTAATATGATGGCTAGAATAAATCATCAACATAAGCATAACATATGCATTAGTCAACATAAGGCATATACCATAATCATAAGAGATAACAACATAAGTAATAAGCATAATAAATGCACCTAAATCGTCATACTATCAGAGGAACACTTCACAAGTAACCTCAACTTGTTCTTACTCAATACATAGGTCATCCATCTCTAGTCATACATATCAAGGAAGACAACTCAAGCAACAATCTAAGCTAATATAACATCATAACAAGTAATCTCCTATTAAAACATACTTACAATACTTCCTTGAAGTAATCTTCTTTCATCATAACTATGCTACTTTGTTTAGAGGTTAGTCCCTCATTAGCTATTCATACTATTCATGGAAGAGTACCTCTTTGCTAGTCCAAGACAAATCATTACGCATGAATGGTTATGATTTACCAATTCAAGGCTACCCAGGGAAAGCACCTCATTATGATAGACCAAGCTATCATTGAAAGCATCCTCTCATGCAAATCCAAGCTACTCAAGGAAGGGTATTATTGCTCAATCCAAGCTACCAATGATATGGTGTGGCCTTACCAAGTCAAGCTACCATGCAAACCACCCTATTGTTCTTAGTTCAAGGTAAACATTGGAAGGGTACTATTGCTCAATCCAAGGCTATCCATGAGATCAACTAACTCAAGCTACCATGCTTTGTCTTGCCTTACCAAGTCAATCTATTCATGAAGGGATTTCATATCACTACTTCAAGCTGTGATAGTTCATACATGGTTTGATTAATTTTAGGTGAGCAAGCCTTTCAACCTAGAATCATTCTATGTGAGAAAATCTTTCACATTATTCATTCATACATATATAGAGTAGATCATGTGGGTAAATCCTTCCACAACAATTCTATCTACAAATCAACAATCATCATGTAGCTTTACGTACTCTCAAAGCCTTACTAGTCATAACTCAACATAGTAGCTTTACTCTCAAGCCTTACTAAACGTAATTCAACATATAAGCTTTATTCTCAAAGCCCTACTAAACATACTTCAACATATAAGCTTTATTCTAAAATCCCTACTAAACATACTTAAACATATAAGCTCTACTCTAAAAGCCCTAATCATCATAACTTATCATACATGTATTGAACTCGAGACAACTCTATCCTCAAAGCCTACAAGTCATAATTCATCATATATATAATGATTTTCAATCAAATAATGTCTACATGATTCACTTTCAAGAAACCTATATCTATATACTTTAATATCAAAAAATCTACAATGTATCTCATCAATCCTAGAAGATTACATCTAAATTCGTAATTTCCCTTTCTTGTCATAAAATTTATCTATATCAAATTCATCTAAGAATCATAGTTTAGGAATTTATACATGTACAATCATATTAAAAACATGTAATTTTATCGATTCAATCATGAACAATCATAATCCACTCAATTGGATCAAAACCCATAACATTAGAGGAAACCCTAATTAGAGTTGGGGAATTCTTCTTCTAAATTGGGGAAATCATGGGGGTTCCATGGATGAAAGGAATCCATGGATGATTAATACATCATACATTGATTACAAAACCTATAAAATCTTGAAGATTGGAGACTTGACTTGACCTAGCTTGAGCCCTCTTCTTCTTCTTCAACTTTCTAGAGAGAGAATATTTGAGAGAGGAGTTTTGGGATTTCTTTGGGCTTTTGAATTAATGACTTAGAATGAATGAATTTATTGGTCTAAAATACTTATATAGGTGATCTAGGATAGGGTAAAACGACACCACTTTATTCTAATCAAAATCGGAAAGTCTCATTGTGCCCCTAAACTAAGCATCCAGGCCTGACCTATGAGGCCCCATTGACGGATCGTGGATG
This sequence comes from Solanum stenotomum, assembly GCF_019186545.1. NCBI lineage: Eukaryota > Viridiplantae > Streptophyta > Magnoliopsida > Solanales > Solanaceae > Solanum > Solanum stenotomum. The sequence goes on from NC_064286.1 coordinate 19,899,421, forward strand.
GACCTACAGTCTTTCATGGTCAAGCATGGTTAGAGTTCAGAGATTTTCTTGGGGACCTACGGTTCCCCTAGCCAGGAGTTGTGGACCCATCGACGGGGCGTGGATCCTAGCATGGTTACTGCCTTAGGCTATTTTCTTGGTGCCCATCCATGGAGCAATCAATGGCACGTGAACCCACCCACGAGCCATTATTGGTCCTTGTGAGGTGGTACCTTGATATTCTAACATGCCATGCCCTCTATCTAGAATTTGTGGTGTTACAGATTATTTTATAGCGGATTAATTTCATAATCTTCTCTCGTGGCTTCCTTCGTAAAGATCAAGGGCCTCCAAGTAAGTTTCCGTTATTACAACTAATAATTGTAATTTTCATTATCAAAAAACAGAATGAATCATCATGAAAAACTATTTTTGAAATCTATCTCTTCACTCAAAGTTCCCTTCAGAAAAATAGCTCTAGATCCCACCTTTAAGTTTTTGAAAGAAAAGAATTGCGGGAAATTAACAATGAAAGAAAAGTTGAAGGATAAATTATTTATTGCACTACAAAACTTTATATTATTGACCAACTAAAGGACACATATTTACAGACTAAAAAAACTAAACTAAAATAGAAATCAATTCCTAAATAGTAGGTCTCTTACTTAATAAAATTATTGCAATAAGAATATTTGGAGTTCTAAATCAAAGACTCAACATATATACAAAAGATTACAAGGCCTTCAATATTTAACTTCATCTGTATAGCTCTTAAGCTTCTACATTATTGTTTTGAAGCCACATCGAGAAAGCTTGAAGAGTGTTTGTATCAGCTCTGTGATGCTTTTGAATAAACTCAAGGAGAGAGGCCATGTGAAGTCAAAATATAGTCGAGGGTTCTTGTAGTCCGCCAATTGAGTTGGTGGACTCACCACCTTATCTTTGTTTGTAGAAGGAAAGAAAGCAAGTGATTTTCTAGGAGTCTTGTTCTTAAGCACTGCTCTATGCAAGCAAGTCATGTATCTTCCATTCGATAGCGTTTCCAAACGACAAAACACCAAATAATTTATATTCATGTTTATGTCTAAGAATTAATTATCTATAATATTGCACATCATGTGGAAAGATCTAATAATATTTTTCACCAAAAATGTATTACTTGTCTAATGTATTATGTTTATATTCTTATACATAAAAAATTAGCTTAATATATAGTTCTTGTTTGTAAATTTTCTTGCCATAAATTTGTCGCATATGTTAAACAGAAAAGCATTGAATTTGGATGGATGGAGTACCATTGTAGTCCATAAAAACCTGAATTCTGCCAACAGAATCTTGATGGAGAACGGTTAATGATTTTGGATCATAGTGAGGCCTTGTTCCTATGAGATCTGGTTTCTGGCATGGGGTATAGTAGTTGAGTCTCATTATGGAGTCATTATCTTTGAAAAAACTCTTTTAAGTGTGTCTTTTGTACACCTGGGCTCATCCCTAAGAGCTCCATGATCCTAAGAAAAAGTGTGCTAATGGAATTGCAATAATTTTGATAAACATTCTTGTGTAATTAAAGGGAAAAAAGGTTAATTCATTTACATATACAAACAATAGAAAAATAGATACTCCTTTTGTTTCAATTTGTTCCTTTGATTTTGATTTGTCATGAAGTTTAAGAAAGTAAAGAAAGACTTTTGAATTAGAAGTCTTAGACCAAAGTTACAGAAAATGTACAAGAATATCATTTAATTTAGTGGTTTCAAACATGCCATGCCAAAAAAGGAAAAAAAACATGTTTTTGAAACATACCAAAAAGAAAAGTAGGACAAAATATTGCAATAGAGGAATACTAAGATAGTCAATTATCCTTACCCGAGATTATTAAAACTTTCACCCAATGTCCTTTAGAAATACTCCTCAACTGTGTGAGATGAGTCTTCTTTAGTAGAGTATTGTAAAGAGAGCGTCTATTTCCAAAGAAGCTTCGAAGAAAATCTTCGAGTAAAGTTGCTGGCATAGCCACAATGCTCAATAAATTAATATAGTTGAGAGTACAAAATATTATTAATTTGCAGATGTATTATTTAATAGATAAATTAATATTTACTAATTTAAAGAGTCTTTTGAGATACAATAAAAGTTAATTTTGATTACATCAAAATTATCGCATCTTAATGATTTATGTATCATATTTATTGAATTTACATAAAAATAATACTTTATATACATAAAAAGATTGTATCTTATTAAATTATGTGTCCTATTTATAGAAATCATATGAAAAAAAACACATTCATTATACACAAAATACAATGTATGTATGTGATTCATTGTAAAAACAAAAATTGTTATATGGTTCATTGTAAAATAAATTCAAGAACTCAATGATTTATTATAAAAAAAAATTCGTTATACATAATGATCATTATTTCTAATAATCAAATAATATTTACTATATATTTACTAAAAACGTTCAATGTATGATAGTGAGAGAATAAACTATATAAGCAACACATGAAATTTGTTGAAACCATATCCATAAATGACTTCTTATTTAAAAATTGTCGCAAAATCAACAGTGATAGATCAAATGTACAAAATATTATTTGAATACAAAATAAATCATTTCATATGCACTCAATTTTTTTTGCAGTCATGGAAACACCGAAACTTTTGGATGCAATAAGAAAAGTTAGAGATGAACATTAACTAGTTTTAACGTTTAATAAAAACATAAAACACAATAAAATTATATTTCACTAAATTATCTTTTAAATATATTTGTAATTTTAAAGAACTATTAATTTATAATATTAATTGGACCATATATTTATATAGAGATCTTTTGATCATATATTATCTTATTATCTTATCGAAATAAGTAATTTTTTCCATTGCTCCAAGTTAGGTGTAGAGAAATAATTATCTTAGAGAGATGATTACTTTACAAAGTATCAAATCTAGGTCCATCCCTATTTGGGCTCCCAGTCCACACTCTAGTCGGGCTTGAACATAAAGGGGGTGTTAGAGTGGGTTAAATACTAGATTGGTTGGAAATTAGTTGATAGTTTGTTTATATGGTCTTGGACAATCTTACCCTCATTAGCTAGCTTTTGGAATTACGTTAGATCCATGTGTCATACCTTTAAAGTTGTATTTTTTGGCAAGGATAAGTTTTATAATAGAAATTGTTACACCTCGGATGTTTATTGTTGTCTTTTTTTCGTTTCAAGGACTTATTAGCCTATATTTTTGAATCTTATATTAATAATGTTTGCGTTTGGGAACATCTATTTGAAAGAAAAATTTGATAAGAATATATTTTTTATTCTCCTTTCGAAATGTCTTATATATTTATGAAAATAATTCTTTAATTACGATATATGTGTTTATATTACTTTATTAGGATTTATTGTTTATCTATATTTTGATGTAGATAGTGAGACTAGTAATATTGAAGAATTATTAATAGATGAAGTAGGCATTATTCGAAATAAGTTTCTACTAATTGTGGTTTATTCAAAAAGTTATTCATATTTTACCACAAATCTACTCAAGTAATGGATGTAAAGCATGAAAGAAATCAAGAACTTCCTTTTTTTATTTTATAGTGAACAGCCACATGTATTTCGTGTACTGGTCAACAAATAAGGCATAATATCTCTTGTTATCAATTGACAAAATAGGAGATGGCCCCCATAAATCAGTATAAATTATTTGCAATGGTCGTTGACTTTGAAATGAATTTTCTGAAAAAGGTAACCTGTGCATTTTATTAGAATAACACGAATTACAAATGGAAGCGGTTGTAGAAAGTGAAATTGGAAGAGAAAACTGATGTAAAATCGTCTTTATAGTACAATGATTAGGATGGCCTAAACGTCGATGCCACATGTGTAGTAGAACTTCAAAATTGCATTGAGGGGTATGATGTGCACTGCTGATGGCCAATCATATAGCCCATCACGATTCTGCTCGCGAAACAGAGGCGCCCCCGTACTCAGATCCTTCACACAGTAAGAAAAAGGAAAGAATTCAATGGATGTATGGTTATCGCGGCAAAATTTGGAAACAGAAAGAAGATTATTTTTATAGAATGGGAACATTAAGTATTGAGAAGCTTAAATTGCTAATTCGATGCACTTAAGTTATTGTTACCGGTATCGATTTGCTTATTTTCGTAGGTATTTTTCACGTCATGTTTTCATTATATTCTTCTATATGTTTACGTGAAATCATGGATGGATAAATACCACAACTAAGATTGTGGAACTATGTCGTAAATCTAAGTTTAATTCCATAAAATGAGTGAAAGGCGATTTACATTTGCAAAATATAATTTAGCTATCGTTATTCATATATTCTAATGAGTGCACACATTAGGGTGAGCCTCTGTCTTTAATTTGTTTGAGATAAAAATGATGGTTAGGAAAAAGCTTAATTAACGTAAAGAAATGGAGTCAAAGTTCGAGTTCGAGAGAAAAGAACTTTAAAAATATTGTAAGCGAGGGTTAAATGTATAACACTCTAGGACCGAGAGGAATTGAGTGAAAATTATCTGATTAGACTTAGAAGTTTCAAACATATTTAGCTAGCCTATATTTTGTACAGACAAATTGCCTGAAACTCAAATACTGAAGAACATTAGATACAACGTTATTACGAACACAATCCTAGTTTCGTATAATTATCGAAACAACTTTAGAATTGATATTCTGTTAATTGTTGCATTAGATCTTAGTTAAAAATCTTGGTTACTAGAGCTTTATAGATAAACCCAATTTTTACATTCCGTAATTGTTTCTTTAGGAAATATTAACGACATTTGAGTAAAATGCGACAGTGGAATCATTTCTATCAAAAATTCTCTGTGGGATTGACCATGACTCATATTGAGTTCTATAAATAGACTTCGATTGTTTATATCTCTTAATTGAGGTGTATGTTTGGACGTATCAAATTTCGGCACCGCTGCCAGGGAATTTCAATTTAGAAGTGTTTTACTCGCTTTTATTAAAAGAGTAATTATTTTTTCTAATTTTACGTCTTGTTCTTTGTCTGTGTGTCTTATAGGTGAGTTCAACTGTGTATGCCAAATACTAGAAGTAAGGGAGCTCCATTGATTCATTACGATTCAGAACTTTGAAAGACTATTCGCAAAATGGTAACCGCACAGGAACTTGAGGTACAACTGCAACAATTTGGACTTGAAACTGAGACAGGTACAAGAGATGCTCAGCCAAAAGCTGTGAATAACCCGCATAGTGTAGTGATGAACAACCAGGAGTGGAAGAAATAATTCCTCCCCACCACCAACTACTAGCTCCAAGGGGTTGAGAACAATAACAAACTTACATGATGTACGAAGAAGATGATTTATACTTGGATGGAACAGGAGCAACAAGAGTAATGGTGTTACCTGCACTACCTCCACATGTGAAATTTACAATCACCAGTACTATGATTCAATTGTTGAATTTGAAGGGTATGTTCAGAGGTGTAGCTGGTAATGATGCGAATCGCATTTGATGTACTTTGTGGCGATATGCAAATCACAAGAAATGCCTGGAGTTAGTTAGACATCGATGAGATTATGGTCATTCCCATTGTCTCTCACTGGGGAGGCAACCATTTGGCTGAATAAGATGCCAGATGATTCAGTCAGGACTTAGACTGAGTTGAAGGAAGCTTTCTTGGAGCGATTCTTTCCGAAATAAAAAGAGTTGCAGATAAAGGATGAAATAAGTGTCCACAAGCAGTTACCAGGAGAAGTGATGCATGACACCTGCTGCAGATTCAGCCAAAAGCTGAAGAAGTGTCCAAACCACAGTCTTACTGGGAGACATCTGAAACAAGCTTTCCATAAATATTAAAATTATGTTACTAAACCTTTTGTTGATACAGTGTGTGGAGGATCATTCATGAGAAAGCCATTCTGAGAGATCATGTAGGTGATGGAGGAGGTTTCCAAGAATAATAGGGCATGGTACACCAAGGATGCAGTAGTAGGAGATCTTTGGTTCTCTATTGAGCTTTTAGCTGAACAAAATAAAAGAGAAGAAGAAAGAGATCAGGACATGGCACACATGAGGACCTACATAGATTTGCTCACGAAGCATATTGTCACGAGTTCTGAAAAGGTAAATGTTGTAGGAATTCCAAACATGTATAAAGATTAAGACATTGATCTATATGAGAAGGCAAAATACTAGGGAAACCAATGAGGTTTCTAGAATTATAACTTAGGAAACCAAGGTTACTATTCTAGAAATGCAGGTCGGAACTACTCAAGGGAAGGACAGTATGACCGGATGACAACTAGACAGAAGGGAAACTGGCATAATAGAGATTGGTATAGAATTGATCGCGGTGGTGTGTATGTACCCCCAGGTAATAGAGACGGGCAAGTGGTAGTTCTAGTGGATCTAAGCTATAAGACATGATGGCTAAGGTGCTCCAAAAATTTGAGGCAACTGATGCAAGCGTGAGTTTGATGCGAGGTGACTTCTCTAGTGTAGGTCATTTGGTAGATTCTCACACTACCTCCATAAAGTAAATAGAGCAGCAGTTGGGGCAAATTTCATCATCACTTAACCAGAGGAAGAATGGGTCACTCTCTAGTGGTACTATTTAAAATCCTAAGAAGGACGGGCATTGCATGGCTATCGCCACCAAGAGTGGTAAGATTCGTAATAACCCAATTTCTGCAGGTACTAAGTATGAACAGGTGGTGGAGCAAACTGAAAAAGATGAGGTTTAAGTTGAACATCTAGATGACTTAGAGGATGCTCAAACAATAGCGCAACCCCCAAAAGGAAAAGAGAAAAAGGTTGAGGGAAATATGCCTTTACAGCAGATCCCAAGACCACCTCCTCCTTTCCCCCAATGGCTTAAAAAGAAAGCTGAAGATGGGAAATTTGTGAAGTTCATCATCATGCTGTGACAGCTGTCAGTAAACATACCATTGGTGAAAGCCCGTAAGTAGATGCCATGATATGCAAAGTTCATGAAAGACTTTATTACAAAGAAAAGAGTTGTAAATATTAATTTGACTAACAATGTTCATCATTGCAGTGCTATCACTTCCATATCTCTGGTATAGAACAAGGAGGATCTGGGTGTATTCACCATACCATGAACCATCAGATCAATCAAATTTGCAAAGGCCTTTTGTGAGTTAGGGACTACTATAAACTCGATGCCATTGATCATATGCAAGAAACTGGGGTTAGGAGTTCCAAAACCCACAACAATGAGGTTGATGATGCTAGATATGTCAGTGAAGTGAGCTGTGGGCATCCTATGCGATGTGCTCGTAAATGTGGACACGTTCATCTTTCTTGCAGACTTCGTGATATTTGATTGCGAAGTAGATTTTGAGGTTCCCATTATTTTGGGAAGACGATTTCTTTCCACAAGACGAGCATTGGTAGATGTAGAGAGACGAGAACTGAAATTTAGACTCAACAAAGAAGAGGTAAATTTTAATTTTTATAGGTCAATGAAACATCCACATGACATGAATGTGATGTCTACAATAGAGGTATTTAATGAAGAAGAAATTGGAGCAACTATTGAGGAGAGGCTAGCTGTTGAAACCTTAGGTGTCGTGCTAATGTATTTTGAAGATGATTTTTGGCCTGACTATGTAGAGACTGTGAATGCTTTGCATGGAATGAGAGCACACTCTTATGCTCCAAAGAAAGTAGACCTAGATTTGAAAAACAGTCCAAGTCCTCTAGCAAAACCATCCATCGAGGAGCCACCTATGTTGGAATTGAAACAGTAACCCAATTACTTGTGGTATGTATTTTTGGGCACAAACAACACTTTACCTGTGATTTTGGCTACATATTTGAATGATGAATAGGTCCAAGATGTGATTAAAGTGTTGATAACCTACAAAAGAGCTATCGGGTTGACCATTGTTGACATCATCGGGATACCTCTAGGTATATGCACCCATAAGATCCAATTTGAGGAGGACTGCAGCCCAATAATTGAACACTAGTGGAGGTTAAACCCACGTATGCATGAGGTGGTGAAAAGAGAGATCATCAAGGGGTTAGATGCTACGGTGGTGTACCCCATTTCTGACAGTCACTAGGTCAGCCCAATGCAATGTGTACCCAAAAAAGGTGGTACGATTGTGATTGTGAACACAAAGAATGAGTTGGTCCCAAAAAGACCTGTTATTGGATGGCGAGTGTGCATGACCTACATGAAGTTTTACAAGTGGATCTTGAAGGATCACTACCCAATGCCATTCATGGACTAGATGCTTGAAAGGTTAGCTGGAAAAGGGTGTTATTATTTCTTAGATGGATACTCTGGCTACAACAAGATATCAATTGTGTTGAAGATTAAGAAAAGACCACAATTACATAATCTTATGGCCCCTTTGCATTTAAACGCATGCGATATGGAATATTTAATGCACCAACAACTTTGTAGGGGTGTATGATGTCTATCTTCTCGGACATGGTGGAGGACACTCTGGAGGTCTTCATGGATGATTTTTCAGTTATAGGTGATACCTATGATGACTATTTGCTTAATTTTAGCAGGGCTCTACAGATATGCAAGGAGGCCAATCTAGTGTTGAACTGGGAGAAGTGTCATTTCATGGTCAAGGAAGGCATAGTCCTTGGGCACAAGGTGTCATAGAAGGGGTTAGAGGTCGACAAGGCCAAATTTGAGGTGATTAAAAAGGTTCCTCCACCTATCTCTGTGAGAGGTGTTCGAAGTTTCTTAGGACATGCTAGATTCTATAGGCGTTTCATTATGGACATCTTGAAAATTGCACACCCTATGTTCAAGTATTTGGAGAACGAGGTGAAATTCATTTTTGATGAGGCATGTCTCAGAGTCTTTGAATGCCTGTAGGAGAAGTTGATTTCTTCCCCAGTGATCATTGACCCAAATTGGGCTGAGCCATTTGAAGTAATGTGCGATGCTAGTGGTACTGCTTTAGGAGTTGTGTTGTGGCCGAACTGCAACAAGATGTTCCATTCGATTTACTATGATAGTAAGTTACTAAATAGAGCAAAACAAAATTACATAGTTACTGAACAGGAACTACTAGCTGTGGTGTATGCTTTCGTGAAATTTAGAGCTTACCTGTTGGTACTAGAGTGATAGTCCACACAGATCTTGCAACTTTGAGATATCTCATGGAAAAGAAATGTGCCAATCCTAGGTTGATTAGATGGGTGTTGCTACTTCAGGGGTCTGATTTTCAGGTTAAGGATATGAGAGGTTGTGAACACCAAGTGGCTGATCAGTTGTCTGCGTTGAAGTCTTAAAAGAAAGAAGAACTAGAGATTCAAATAAATGATTTGTTTCCGTATGAGTAGGTATTAGCCGTTACTATTGATCTTATTCCTTGGTTTGCTGATTTTGCTAACTTTCTTGTTAGTGATTTGATGATTGAGGGACTGACATTTCAGCTAAGAAAGATGTTCATGCATGACGTGGGTAAGTATTTCTTGGATGAACCTTACTTGTACAGGGTATGTGCTGATAATATTATTAGGTGATGCATCACAGAAGTTGAGATGTTGCACATTCTAGAGGCATGCCACACTTCTCCAGTAGGTGGCCATCATGGAGGCACTCATACGGCCCACAAGGTACTTCAGTGTGGGTACTAATGGTCTACAATTCATCAAGATATAATGGACATAGTAAGGAGTTGTGATGTGTTCCAGCGGAAATGAGTCGTCTATCGGCGCCACGAGTTACCCATGACACCTATTCTGGAGGTGGAGTTGTTTAATGTGTGGGGAGTTGATTTCATAGGCCCGTTTGTGAGCTCCTATGGGCAAAAGTATATATTGGTGGAAGTGGACTATGTGTCCAAATGAGTTGAGACAATTTCTTTGCCTGAGAATGATGGCGAGAGTGTTGTTGTTTTTCTAAAGAAGAATATCTTCTCAAGGTTTGGCACACCGTGAGCCATTATCAGTGATGGCGATTACCATTTTTGCAACAAGGTATTCAGCACGTTTCTGGCAAAATATGCGGTTAAACGACAAAATGTGGCAACACCTTATCACCCGTAGACCAGTGGCCAAGTGGAGGTGTCCAATGAAGATATAAAGGTGATTCTGCATAAAACAGTGAATCTTAACATGACGGATTGGGCGCGAAAGCTAGGTGATTCTCTATGGGCATATCAGACATCTTTCAAGACGCCTATTGGTAAGTCTCCATATCAATTGATGTTTTGAAAGGCACGTCATTTGCCAGTTGAGCTTTAGCATAAGGCACTCTGGGCTTTGAAGAAACTAAATCTTAGTTGGGGTGATACAGTAAACCAAAGACTGGATCAGAATAATGAGATGGATGAGTTCCGTTTGAGAGGGTATGAGAGGTCTGGAATGTATAAGGAGAGGATGAAGCTGTATCATGATAAGCATATTGAGAAGAGAACCTTCACTCCTGGTGGCTTCGTGTTACTTTTTAATTTTAAACTTCGTTTTTTTCCGGGGAAGGTTAGATTTAAATGGTCTGGACCTTTTAAGTTAACTCAGGTGTTTCAGTCGGGTGACATTGAGCTTGCAAATGACAAGGGCTAGAGATTCAAGGAAAATGGTCAACAAATTAAGGCATATTTGGGTATTCCAGAAGAAGTGAAGATAGTTGATGAATGTAAACTCTATGAAGTCTAAGTAATCAAGTAACTTGCATTGCGCTACGACTTTAAATTGTGTGCTGGTTGGGAGGCAACTTAAGATTGTATTTGTAATCGTTAGTTCAATTTTTCATATTTTTTTTGTTTATATAGAGTCATAGTGTGTTGATGTGTGCAGGAAAGATTGGGACTAAGAATTGCAGGATCTGGAAGAAGATATCTCTTCACGAGCAGTCTCACGGGCTGTGGTGTCCTTTACGAGCAACCTCACGGCCCGTCAATCTCAGCACCAACTTAAGGAAGCTATTGGAATTTGCCATCATATGGTTCACGGAAGGTCTGACGGTTGCACATATAGTCTAGCCTCTTGTGAACCTTAGGTAAGAACTTTAGTCTTAAGTCATGTTAACGAACATTTCGATGGATCGTGATGTCTTTCACGGACAACTTCACGGTCCGTCATCTTCTACCCAACACTATCAATACCCGACCCAACCCGCGCTGAAACCAAAATTGAAATAAACATATAATTAATTCCTCAAGCACCAAAGGTCAGCTTTTCTCCCCATTCTTCATCCTATAACGATTACTAAAGGGTTAAAAAACGATTCCCATCATCCATCAGCTTTTAGTTCAGCAAAGAATCGAAGCCCTAATCCTAAGCTGTCAAGGAGTTCAAGTCGAGTTCACTGTCTTCTTTTTAAGGGAAATTTTCTTCTAATTCCGAGAAAGTTCTTATATCACTTGTTATAAGTTTGATATTGTCTAAAAACAAGTTATAGTTGCTTCGATTTAGTCAAAATTAGCATGATCATGTGATGAACGATCTCGTTAATATTGAATTATTGTGGGTTAGTTTGAATTGTGTAAAATTAATGAGTTTTGTGTGGGTATGATTATGGTATATGTGTATTGGATGCATATTGTTCTTGTTGGCCTTGTGCTTGATGAAATTCGGTGGTGTTAGTAATCACGTTGTGATCCTGTATTAAAAAAAGGGGTAACATAACCTATAGTGAGGTTGGGGGATACAATGACTGATTGATTGCCCAAGTGTAAGACCACAATAGGCTTCACCGATCGTGGAAGCTACTACGAGCCGTGAAACAACTCGTGGACCACTCTTGGGCATTTCATACCATCACTAGTTATGTTCATGGGAATTATTACGGACCGTGCGATCATCCGTGAGTAATACTTTGTTAAACCACTATTGCACATTGGTTCTATGATAAATCCATGAGAGGTTTTACAGACCGTGGTACCTACCACAGCCCGTGTGAGCTCCCGTAGAGTTTGCTGATTTTGTATAGTTTAGTTTTTGTACTTTTACTTCTATTTCATCTTTTGATTTTGTGGCTTTCCCAATGATAGTTTGGGTGACGACATTCTTAAGGCAAGGCGTCACGTTGTAAATACACAGGGGAAGTCTGAGTACCCGATAGTGTGTAATTTTACTAAATTTGTTATTAATAGGTGTTTGCATTGTTCAGGTACTATGGCTCCCCGAAGAAAGAACGCAGCTCCACATTTCTCACCTACTGGTTCGCAATACGAAGGTGATCATACTAAGGAATCTAGTAGTTCGGAAGTACAGATTAATGTTACACCTGAAGATCACCCATCTCGAGCTTCTAGATCTAATACAACGAGGGCCATCCTCCAGAACACTCCTTCCTAGTCTAAAAATGAAGGTAGCAGTTCCACAAGTAGTGAGAAAGAAGGTAACCAGTCTGATAATGGTTCGAAAGGAAGTTCAGAGTCTGTGAGTGGCTTGCATAAAGATGCCACCATACCTCCACCTGCAGTAAACATAGAAGCTGAAACTGGGGCGCAGGAAGAAGCATGTACATTGGCAGGAGATGAAGAGATCCACACTAATGACACCATGGTGCAATATGTGAACATCCTCGAAGTTGACCCCGCAATGAGACATCAACTGTTTGAGTGTTTCCGCTCTATGTGGATTATGGACTGGTGCGAGGACTTCTTTAATCATGGAATTGTGACTAAGTCTTGTAGTGTCAAGACGAGATCAATCATTCCTGAGACCAGAGTGGTAGTGGCTAATATCAAAGCATTTCCAGACAGTTATCTGATCTTCCAATTTAATCAGTTTGACTGGATGAACAATGCACCTGGAGAATATTCTAGCCACCTTGCCAAAGAGTTTTATGCATCTTATGCAGCCACATTGATTAATTTTGCACCAGAAACTGAGACAACTAAACGGGGACAAAAGGACACTGCCATTACCTGGGGCCCACTCAACTCAATTATGGTTCGAGGTAAATCGATAGATATCTCTGAGGCTACTATCAACATGATGTTGCATGGCCATAAAATACACTGCACCAGCTTTAGTTGGCCTTTTAGGTTAAACATCATGAGGTCACCAGTGATACTGCGATGGAGATTCAAAGTTCTCGAGAAATGGTCTTGTGTTGGATTGCGAGGCAAATTACTGTAGATGGAAATAGTGCAGTTTGGGTCACAACAATGCCAACACTCATTACTAAAGCTTTACTATATTTTTCGGACAAGGTTTGATGGGCTGTTGTCCATACACAATTGAGACCTACAACTAATCATAATACCTTGTCTCCTTCACAGGGCTCTTGGGTAGCGTGTCGTATGGTTGGCTACCTAGCAAATATGGGACATATTATAACAATCGAGATGAGGGACAGGGCACTGAATGAGATAGCCACCCTTCTATTTCCCTCTTTGATAGAAAATCTATGTTGACAAGCGAACACTCAACCAAACAGGCTAGTTGATAGATGGGACGAAGCATTCAAACTAACCTAAGCTTCTAAAATAAAAGATGTTGCGAACCATCTCTTGGGTGCAAAATCTGGAGATGTGGGTTCTTTGGCTGTTGTTCCTCACGTCCCAATTGACCTTTCACGTGCAGATAGAGGTCCAGAGCAGGGAGAGTCATCACAACCATGTATAGAGGCACCACCACCACAAGCTTCAGCCTCATAGGCTCCAGGTACCTTTGTCTCTATTCCTGTGCTATTTCTTGAGAAATTGGTTGCAGATCAGTGATGTGTCTGAGGTTTGAATCATTTAGGGGTTTATTTACAATAATTTAGTATCCTCAGATGCTTATTTTATGCAAATAACTGATTCAAAACCCTTGATTTCTAGGTACATGAATTGAGGAACAAAGGTACGATAGAAATGAGAAATACAAACAACAGAAGCGAAAAAAGGGAAGGGAAAAACAGGCTTGATGATCGTCGATGTCACTCGACGACTAGCCAAGTTTCCATTCTACCGCCTAAAGTTACAGAATGCTGAGGCTAAATTAGGGGTAACTTCGGCGAGCAGTGGTTCCATTCGGCGTGTCGCCGATCGCTTCGGCGTTGGTTTACCAGGTCGCCAAAAGTGGTGATAGGTGAGATGAAAGGAAAAAGGTGAATCGTGGAACCACTCGACAATCCTAATCTAGACCACCTAAAAATATAGTGGTTGGACTAAGAAGAAGCGAAAAATGAAGGCGAGAGGAAGGAATATCGGTGAGTCGCCAAGCTGTCGGTGAAGCTCGACTTACCTCCTCGATTGGTCCTAAATAGTAAAACATCAGACTTGCATAAATTGATTTTTGCTAGAGACAGAGGACATTCAGAAACATGAGGAACAAAAGATAGAGAGAAAGACCACTACGAGGGGCAATTTCGTAGTTATTTTAGGAGAGACTTTCTTTGAGGTTTTGTAATAGATGAGATTTTCAGTTAACTTTAACTTTCAATTTTCGTTGTTACCTAGCTATGGAAAACATGGAAGATATTGATTTTTGTCTTTTTGTTATGATTGGTTAAAACCCTCTCCTTGTGGTTTTGCCTATGTGACCAATTATTGAGTTTTACTAAATGGGTGTCACTGATTTGCGAATAATGGTGCTAATTTGTAGTGGGTCTGAATTGTTGTTGCATTTTGAGGTCGTCTTGCATGATTACTGTAACTAGTTCAGTGTTTTGTGCTTGCTCGACATAGAAGTGCAGAGACAAAGAAGCAAATTTAGCATCCTTAGTAGTGGTTCACCATGATTTCAGCTTGAGAAAGTGAAACATGGAATCTATCCTTTGTATCTAGCTTGAGAGAATGGATTTGATGAGGATGAGGGTGTTACGACCCAAGGGTATACCTTAGTTGTGACACAGTGTACAAGACTCCAAAAAGTCTCATACAAGCCTCATAGCATGCCCTTTCAATAGATAATAGAAATAGTACGAAATTAAAGTTCATTTAAATCCACACAATTAAATTACCCATTTAAAACGCCTCAAACACAGCGGAAGTCTATTGTCTCACTTGGCGATCTAAAAACAATATCCAAAACAGAAGTAGGGTCACGACCCTTTACAATCGAAAAGCCTAACAATAGTCTTTTAAATGAAATAAAATGAAACTTCAAGTACTTTCCCTCGATCTATGAGGACATACCAGTTAGTCTTAGAGAATCTCAAATCCAAGCTTTAATTAGAGAGGAAGCAACTCACTTGCCGAAACATACACTTGTAGTAAAACATAAAGAAATATGGGTTACCACAATTAAGTACTTTGTATGATAGCCATGCAAAAACGATGCTTAAAACAAACATTTGGTTTGAAAGTCATGCTTTTATGCAATTTTGATGAAACTTCATGAACATAAGTATAAGAGGCATAATATTCAAACCTAACCAACATGCAAGTCATTTCTTAACATTAGAACATAATCAATATATAAGCCTTTTAATCATATTAAGATTTCACCTCGAGTAACCCCAAGCCATACCTTGTGCAATGTATGAATAACGTCCCATACCACAATCCACACTAGATACCACATTAAGGCTACCAAAAGTGAACTTACCAATAATCCTTTCCATCTTTACACAATACTTATACATAAGAGATATAAATATTTCAAAAGACATGACAAGGAAGTAACTCATAATACAATCCAAGTATAGCATGCATCATTACGTTTAGCATATAGGAGTCATCATGTTTCATTAACGCCATTTAGAGCACTTCATACATTAGTCATTAAGACCTTAGAGAACTCACCATGACCATCTCAAAGCCTACTCATACAATGCATGGATGGCATCCCATACTACCAACCACACTTCATAGATCTTATCAAGAAACCATAATGCACATCTCACATGACTTGAATAAGCATTAATCGACATAGACCATGAGAATAAACCTTGGAATCCGGTGTCCTATAGCCCCACACCGTAAATAGGTGGTCTACTTACCTAAGTTAGGACATGTAATATTTTAGCTTGGATGGAATCCACTAGATAATATCCTATGTGGGCACATACTTATGGGATAGGAAGATGTTCATTGAAAACCTAGCCTAACATTGGAAGAGTTTCCATCTTACCATATCCACTCGCTGCTTAGCCTCCATTTCCATAGAGTATTTCATTTTCATTAACATTATTGTACTCAAGAGGAATACCATTAACCTATATTCCCAAGACACATCATTATACATCAAAAGAACGTCATAAGACTATCGATTCATGGTACATTACATGGATAGCTCATTGAATCCTCAGGAAGGGCCACCAACATTGGGTCTACCGATACAAGGTTCATCTTTTCACACATGAAAGGGCTACCAACACTAGGTATACCGATTCAAGGTTTATCGTCACATTAGTTTCTATACTCATCATGATGGGCTACCAACACTAGGTCTACCGGTTCAAGATATAGCCTAGAATACTTCATCATTCATTTATGAAAGGAATGACATTGGCCTATTGATTCATATTCATCAAGTCAAGACACATTCATAAGTCTTTTATGAAAGGAATTCCATAAGCCTATCGATTCATATTCATTAAGTCAAGACACATTCATTATACATTATACAAGAAGAGGATGTCTTAGCCTACCAATTCAAGATGCTTCATTCAAGATCACATTCATTAATACAAGAAAAGGATGCCTTAGCCCACCAATTCAAGATACAATAATCACATTACTTTGACTTATACAAGAATGGGATGCCTAAGACTACCAATTCAAGGTATACATTACATAGGAAAAAACCCTTCACATTCTATCATCATCATTCATAAGTGTTAATTGAGAATATGCTTTCAATCATAGCTCTATTACATTCTAAACATAATCATAACATTTCCATTAAGATCACTCATATATACTTCACATAATATTCATACATAGATCCTTTATGAGCTTGCCTTTCAAGACTATGAAGCAACATCGACCCACAAATTTAAGATACTACAATAGATAAGGAAATTGAAACAACTCAATAATTAATTCAATATAAACATAAACAATTCAACATCCATTCATGATCAATCAACCCAATTCACATACTTCTAATTTAGGGTTTTGGAGGTAAACATGGGTTCATAGGAAAAATCATCTTAATTCAAAAATTCCATCATAAATCATCATATGAAACCTTTTGAAAATGATTTTGAATTGAACCCATGCAAAGATTGAAAATTAGGGTTTTTGGAACAATTTAAAATCACTTTTGAAATTAGCTCCTCGAAAGAAACTAACTCAAAGATGAAGACCACCATACCTTATATGGAAGAACTCCATGAAAATCCCTTGAAAAAGATGAAGACTTGACCTTTAGAGCTTGAATCCTTCACCTCCAATGGAGGTTTCAAGAGAGAGAACTTTTGAGAGGAGAGGGGAGGTTTGTATTTTGGGTTTTAAAATAATGAGTTGTAAATGTGTTTTAATACTTTAAAAATGTAACACCCCTAAATATTAACCAGGAGTCGCATGTCGATTTACGGTTGCTTAATTACTACAATATGTTTTATTCTCATTTTGGGAACTTGAAGTTTTGTGATAATTGAAAACTTGCTTAACATAAATTGCTATCGTAAATTAAGGTATTGTATGGGGGTATTTGCGTAATTATCTAATTATAGTTACTTATACATTGGAAGTTTGGGTATAAAGTACATAAATATAGTTATATATGTATGCTTTTTTGGCAGCCATCTATTTGTTTGGGCAGCCCCTTTTGGTGACATTTTCCCATGTGACAAGGATAACTTTTGTAGATATATATCTTTACACCTCCTTTGATTGAATTCGTTTTCATCAAGTCTAAGAACATTATAACATTAGCTAAACAGTTGTTCTTCAAAATTAAGAGAAAAACTAAGTCCTTTTGGCTGGAATCAAACACACACACTTCCTTTTGGTAAGTGACGAAATCTGCTTTTGAGCTGGGTAGTGTTTGGTATTTTATGCATATCTCATTCCAAAGAACTTAGTTTACAGTGAATAAATATGTTTTGGAAAGATAATTCATAGACCAACAACTCTTATGTTAATGTAAAATTCTAATTTAGCTGTTATGGATACGAAATAAGGGACGCAATAAATGGCAAGTTCTGTCCATATTCTGGAATTAGAAATCCTGTACTTTCAACTGTTAGTGTTTAGAATATATCTTTTTGTACAAAGTGTATTTTGTGGTGATTCTTAATTATTTACAAGCTTAACAGATGTACCTACATCTTTTATGAAGGATATAAATTCCATTTTGGCCGTTTTCTATTTCAAATCTAAGGTACGACATGAAGTACTAGGCTGGCCAGAAATACTGTTTTGGGAGCATAGTGGTATTTGTACAGGGTAAGCTTACTTTTGATGATAATCCTGTTTTACAGAAACATTATTGAGCTGATAGGAATTAAAGAAGTTATTTAATTGTATTTTTAAGGTTGTATATACTCGTGAACAAATT
This sequence comes from Solanum stenotomum, assembly GCF_019186545.1. Lineage (NCBI taxonomy): Eukaryota > Viridiplantae > Streptophyta > Magnoliopsida > Solanales > Solanaceae > Solanum > Solanum stenotomum. The sequence continues at coordinate 19,917,798 of NC_064286.1, forward strand.
GAGGACTACTAGTATGTTTCTTATTACTTTGTCACTATTGGCATGCCTCTTGATTCAGATCATTTACCATCACTATGTATTTTTAGTACGTCTTAAGAATTGAAGTTCTCCATTTTACGTATGAACTAGGAAGCCATTTTTAATATGGTTCTTGGTTCTCTTGATTATTGGGTTTTGACCCTTCTTAATACCTGCTTGTTCTTGGTTTGACGACATGATGTATATATTGGGCGAGCCTTTTTTTTTAATCTCTTCGAAATTGGTGCTATGAGCGTTCTTGACATTTGGATCTTTAAATATTGAACTTGATACTCTTTATATATTGTTTACTTGATTTATTTAGTATGTTCGAGTATGCTGCCCATGACTTGAGAAAGTTAACTTGGTGAATTTGATGGCTCTGAACCTATAGTTTTTACACCACTAAGCTATATGCTTAGCAATAGTTGTTTCTATCGTAGGGAATGATCGACTGGATGCATGAAGCTGGCCATTGGTGATGGAAATTTTGAGAACCTTAAGGCAGATCACATTTGCATATAGGCAGCTATATTTTGTATAAACCTTGGGACATGTACATGATCTATGTGTTGTATATTTACATGAAATTTTGAGGACTAATTTGATCATGTCACCATGGGTTGTAATATATGTATGGCTCTATGTTTTGTTATTTTGGGGTGTGTAAGCCCAAGTCTTGTAGTATATTAAATTTACCACTAATTTTGAATGATTATGTGAAACATGAACCACCTAGTTTGGGTACTCGGAAGTTGGTAATATTCTTTTTATATAATTTTTACTAGTGTGAGAACAATATATGTGCATAAAAATCTCGTGAATTGTTGAATGGAGACCTCCCAAAAGTACAACCGAGGTAAGAAGTTTCTTAGGCTTAGCAGGATACTACAGAAGATTTGTGAAAGGCTTTTCCATCCGAAATAATATAAGCCAACAACTCACGAGATTTTTATGCATATATATAGTCCTCACACTAGTAAAAATGATATAAAAAGAATATTATCAACTTCCGAGTACCCAAACTAGGTGGTTCATGCTTCACACAATCATTCAAAATTAGTAGTAAATTTAATATACTACAAGACTTGGGCTTACACACCCCAAAAGAACAAAACATAGAGCCATACTTAGATTACAACCCATGGTGACATGATCAAATTAGTCCTTAAAATTTCATGTAAATATACAACACATAGATCATGTACAAGTCCCAAGCTTTATACAAAATATAGATGCCTATATGCAAATGCGATCTTCCTTAAGGCTCTCAAAATTTCCATCACCAATGGCCAGCTTCATGCATCAACTCGTTCATTCCCAACAATAGAAACAACTATCGCTAATCATATAGCTTAGTGGTGTAAAAACTATAGGTTCAGAGCCATCAGATTCACCAAGTTAACTTTCTCAAGTCATGGGAAGCATACTCGAACATACTAAATAAATCAAGTAAACAATATATAAAGAATATCAAGTTCGATATTTAAAGATCCAAATTTCAAGAACGCTCATAGCATCAACTTCGAAGAGATTCAACAACAAGGCTCGCCCAATATATACATCATGTCGTCACACCAAACACAAGAAGGTATCAAGAAGGGTCAAAACTCAATAATCAAGAGAACCAAGAACCATATTAAAAATGGTTTTTTAATTCGTACATAAAATTGACAACTTCCGTTCTTAAGACGGACTAAAAATTCATAGTCAAGATGGTAAATGATCTGAATCAATAGGCATGCCAATAGTGACAAAGTCACAGCCACAAGAAGGACAAGGTCCCAACAAGAGTGCCAAGTGATCAAACAATCCTTACAAGTGGACCAGTTACACAAATGTCTTTAATCTCTTAAAGGATACCAACATGACAATGCAAAGTGATAAGAGGTAACCAAGGTACCAAGATAAACTTTCAGATATACAAGCAGGGAAAAAGAGTAGAAGTTTATACACAAACCTCAGTGCTTTAGCAAAGAAACAGTCCAACACAACTTCGGTAGTTCAGACCGTAGACCAACCAATGTTTCAAGGTCCTCAACTCGTTCACGAGTAAATACAACCTTAAAAATACAATTAAATAACTTCTTTAATTCCTATCAGTTCAATAATGTTGATGTAAAACAAAATTATCATCACAAGTAAGCTTACCCTGTACAAATACCACTTTCTCCCAAAACAGTAATTCTGGCCAGCCTAGTCCCTCATGTTGTAACTTAGATTTGAAACAGAAAACGGCCAAAATAGAATTTATATCCTTCATAAAATATGTAGGTACATCTCTTAAGCTTGCAAATAATCAAGAATCACCACAAAATACACTTTGTACAAAAAGATATAATCAAAACACTAACATTTGAACATAGAGGATTTCTAATTCCAGAATCTGGACAAAACTTGTTATATGTTGCGTCCCTTATTTTGTATCCATAACAGCTAAATTAGAATTTCACATAAACATTACATCTGTAGGTCTACGAATTATCTATCCAAAACGTATCTATTCACTGTAAACTAAGTTTATTTGAATGAGATATGAATAATATACCAAACACAACCCAGTTCATAAGCAGATTTCGTCACTTACCAAAAGGAAGTGTGTGTGTGTCGGATTCCAGCCAAAAGCACTTAGTTTTTCTCTTAATTTTGAAGAACAACTGTTTAAATAATGCTATAATGTTCTTAGACTTGAGGGAAAATGAATTCAATCAAAGGAGGTGTAAAGATATATAGCTACAAAAGTTATCCTTGTCACATGGGCAGATGTCACCAAAAGGGGCTGCCCAATCAAATAGATATCTGCCCAAAAAGCATACATATATAACTATATTTAGGTACTCTATACCCACACTTCCAAAGTATAAGTAAGTATAATTAGATAATTATGAAAATACCCCCATAATATACCTTGATTTACGATAACAATTTATGTTAAGCAAGTTTTCAATTATCACAAAATTTCAAGTTCCCAAAATGAAAATAAAACATATTTTAGTAACTAAGCAACGATAAATTGACATGCGACTCTTGGCTAATATTTTGGGGTGTTAGAACTCTCTCCCCCTTAAAGAAATTTCGTCTCGAAATTTACCAGACACTAGTCCCGGAACAAGTGCGGATACTGGGTCCTCATGTCTTCTTCTCTTTCCCACGTAGCTTTTTTTCTAGAATGTTTCCTCCAAAGTACCTCTACTAAGGGGATTTTCTTGTCTCTAAGTTGCTTTACTTCTCGAGATTTAATTCGGATAGGTTCTTCATTATACGTCAAGTTAGGATTAACCTCAATAGATTCAACTGGAAGAACATGTGATGGATTAGAACGATATCTTTCTAAGCATAGAAACATGAAATACATTATGGATCCTCTCTAACTCCAGTGGCAAAGCTCATTTATATGCAATTGGTCCAACCCTTTTAAGTATCTCATAAGGTCGAATAAATCGGGGACTAAGCTTTCCTTTTTTGCCAAATCTCATAATCTTTTTCGTCTTTAATAATACCACAACCATAACGAGAGAGCCTTAAAAAATTTTGTTCGTATTCAGCAATAGACATGCCGCGTTGCCTTAGATTCAAAAACTCAGTTTTCTTTGCATCACAATAAGCAGGTGGAACATGCTTGATAGGAAATTCCTTAAGAAAATCATCTCAAGTAAGAACAAAAGGTTTTACCATGTCATTCAGAACACTTACCCACCAATCGTAAGCATCTTTTTGTAATAGTGAAATAGCATACTTAAATTTTGCAACAGCTGAACACTCTATCTGCTCAAATACTCTCTCCATGCGCTCCAGCCATTGTTCAACATCAGTGGGATCAACGGTGCCTTCAAACTCCATTCCACCCATTTTCCTCATTTTCTCAAAGTTAATCACGTTGGGATCATGCATCGATTCAGCCATGTGGTGGAAGAATTCATCCATTTGTTGAAAAGGAGGATTCATGGTTTGAGTACCATGGCTCATGCGAGGATTTTAACCAGCTCTTACACCCTAATAGTTTCCCACCTCAAACCCACTAGTGTGGGGAACATATTGATTCGAGAAAAGTTCTCCAACCTCTTCTAGTGCATGAGGTTAGGGAACAGAGGTACCCGAACCTTCACGATCAGGTTCCATAGGTCGGTCAGAAGAAGAGGACATAACTGAATTCCTTCAAAAGTGAAGATCACATTGCATTAGGGATATGTACATGATGCATGTGCACTCTACATGCGATAAAAAAATATTTTAAACCATGTAGGTGAACAAATAATCCAAATAAAACCTTTTTCAAAGGTGAACAAGTATACAAGTAATTCACAGCAAAAGTCCTACCACCACAAACCTAGACTGTGATACCAACACTTGTAGCGACCTTTCCGAAATAATATAAGCCAAAAACTTATGAGATTTTTATGCATATATATTGTCCTAACAGTAGTAAAAATGATATAAAAAGAATATTACCAACTTTCGAGTACCCAAACTAGGTGGTTCATGCTTCCCACAATCATTCAAAATTAGTGGTAAATTTAATATACTACAGGATTGGGGCTTAACAAGTGCGGATATTAGGTCCTCATGTCTGCTTCTCTTTCCCAAGTAGCTTTTTTCCAGAATGGTTACTCCAAAGTTCCTTTACTAAGGGGATTCTCTTGTTTCTGAGTTGCTTTACTTCTCGAGATTCAATTCGGATAGGTTCTTCGTTATACGTCAAGTCAGGATTAACCTCAATAGATTCAACTGGAAGACATTGTGGATCTTCTCTAACTCTGGTGGAAAAGCTAATTTATATGAAATTGGTCCAACCATTTCATGTATCTCATGAGGTCCAATAAATCGGGGACTAAGCTTTCCTTTTTGGCCAAATCTCATAATCTTTTTCCTTTATAATAATACCACCAGCATAGCGAGAGAGCCTTAGAAACTTCTGTTCGTATTCAACAATAACATGAATGGCATGTCGATTTACCATTGCCTTGTTACTTTTTGGAGGTCATTCTGAATCTAATCTCTCTACTAGATTATAATCAGTATGCCCTCGTTAATCGCTTTTGAATGTCGCAAGTAAAAGTTAGGTCTCCTTAAAAAGGGTCGCTACAAAAAACCCTTAAAATACTTTAAATAACCAATTATAACCGTCCACTAACTATACTCAACTTAAAATGAATTTACCAAAAGACCCTCACCTTGGCTGATTCCTTGACAACATTGCAGTCATGACCAATGAAACCCCACCCACAAACCATGGGTGGGTCCACAGGCCATGTTGGCACTTCATGGTTCATGGCTGCTACTTGGTTTTGGGGGCCTTGACCCATGGAGGCCATCCACGGGGTGTGGATGGACTTATGGGGCGTAGGTCCCCAACCATAGGTCATCCCAAATTTCTAGCTTTTTGGTTTTCTTGGGGTTTTAGTGTTTAGCCTTAGGGTCCTCCTCAAGGTCCCCTAGGGTGGTCCTTAGGGAGTCGTACCTTGAGGTTTAACCCCTAAACTACTCAACCATTGCTCGGGTCAACAATCTACAACATTAAACCCCATAACAAATTCACAACCAAACTCATTAGGCTCTAGTTTCGCCTATTCATTTTATGGGTCATTACAGAGGGATGGGCATCTTCCGTTAAGTGTTGAAGTTCGAGATAACTCGACAAAGATAAGGTAATTGTTCGAGAGAAAATTACTTTACATATAGTCCAACCTACCCATAACAATTTATTTCAATGTGAGCATCAATGTTCATCCACTAAATTGAATTCAATAATTGGTTGGTCAATTAACCATGTGTTACCTCACTATTTGATCGTTTCGTGTTAATTGTTGAATTGGATTGATAATTATAACTTGAAATTTGAAGCTTAAACCAAAAAGGTGTAGTAAGTGTTCAGTTGAAGAGATTGTTGTCATACTTCTATAATTGAATTCGAAGGAAAAGCTACTCTTAGTGAGATCGACCCCAACTCACTTAATTTGGTTATATACTCACTATTGATCGTTGACATTTAGAAATAAATGAATTTTATTTGAAACTTTAATCAAAATGGCGCCACTGCCGGAGAGTAGCGTTATTTAGAATTCTTTGATCGAAGATTTGATTTGTGAATTGCTTGGTTATAGTTGAATTGGCTTAGGCTGCATTGTTTAGTGTTGGTTGGACTACATAGAAGTAAAAATAAGTGAGGAAGAGGTGAATTGTAGTCAAGCAGGTCATCGGGACGGTATCGATGATATCAATAGTGTTTACAACCCATCTCATTCAGATGAAATGGGTGCAATTTACATACAACAAGCTGATGGGAATGCAAGATTTGAAGTCACTAGCAAAACTCTTCATCTCCTCCAAATGCGAGGACTCTATAGAGTGCTAGCACATGAAGACCCGCATGAGCATGTAAGAAGTTTTACTAAGGTGTGCATCCAATTGCCATTCAAGAATGTGTCACAAGAGTCAATCCGGCTTCGGTTATTTCCACTATATTTGACGGGGGAGGCTAGCAAGTGGTTGGCCGAGTTACCAAACAATTCCATCACATCATGGAAGGAGTTGATTATAGCATTCAATACAGGATTCTTTCCTCCATCAAGGATGATGAATCTTAGAGATGACATTAAAGGTTTCAAGCGATGGGAGGGTGAACCTATCCATGAAACATGGGTGAGGTTTAAGAATCTCTTACTTCAATTCCCAACTCGCGGGCTACCAAACAATTTAGTACTCTAATATTTTAACCGGAGTCTTTATTAGGTTAATAAAGGGGTGGCTGATCGTTGGTGCGAGGGGGTATAATGTTGCAATCATTTGAGCTGGCTTCATTTCTTCTTGATGATATGACAAAATAAATCAAGCGTGGTACATCCAAGAGGATCAAGTCTCCCCTTTTTTGTTTTAGAATGAAACAAGAACAACTTGATAAGGAAAGAGAGAGGGATGAAAAAATCAAGAAGATCTTGAATAAAATGGAGCTATTACAAGAGCATATGATGGAGAATGTGGAAAATCCCAAGGGGACAAGTGGAGTGTTTAGAGTTGAGGAGGGTTCTTCCTCCGGTTATTCAAGGCCGGGGGAGAATCAAGGTTGGAACTCCAAAAGATACGAGGAGGGCTTCCATCCACGCTATTTACAACGGGGCAGGAATCAAGGTTGGAACTATCACGGGGGGGGGGGGGGAAGAGCAAGGAAGATACTATAAAGATTCGGCCAAACAAAGTGACTATTGAAAAAGGGAGAGGACCATGAAGAGTACCACACTCACAGAGTGCAAGTAGTCCACAGGTGAACGATTTGCTATCACGCATCCTTGATAAAGTCAAAGGTTCGGAATACTTGTTAAAATGGATTAAATCAAACTTTTCATCATTGAACAATAAAGTGAACTCGCACAGAGATGTAATAGAGATACTTGAAGGTCAGTTGAGTTCACTTTCAGCACAATTGAAACCAAAAATTATAATGAAAAATGATAATGGAGAGTTGGTTGTGGTTACTCGAAGTGGAAAGGTAGAAATAGGCGATGTGACAGGAAATAAAGAAGCTTAAATGCATGAAGAAGACAAAGGGATAGAGGAAGAAGAGGCAGCTATCCATCAAACCATTGCCAATGGACCACAAAAGGATATGAAGAAACACAATCAAAGCCTAAAAGTTATGCAATCTTTACCCAAAATACTCCTCCATTTTCTCAACCTCTAAAGAAGAAGAATAAGGATGAGAAGTTTAAGAAGTTTTTATTGGTGTTCAAGACATTATCAATTAATCTACTTCTAATGGAATCATTGTTGGAAATGCCGAAGTATGCCAAATTACTGAAGGTGTTAGTCACAATGAAAAGGAGTTTGGATTTTGAGACAATCAAAGTCTCCTATAGTTGTACTGTAATTATGACTAAGGAGTTGATCAAAAAGGGAGAAGATCCCGGAGCGTTCACCATCCCTTGCATCATCTGCATGCTCCAATTTGCTAAAGCTTTATGCAATTAGGGAGCAAGCATCAACCTAATGCCATATGCGGTATATATACATCTTGGGTTGGGGGAATCGAAAGCCATAACAATGAGACTCTTGATGGTGGATCGATCAATTAAACATCCTGTGGGGATATTATATGACATCTTGGTAAAGGTTGACCGATTTATTTTCCCGGCTGATTTTGTCATTCTCGATTGTGAAATAGACTCTAAAATTCCCATCATTTTTGGAGGAACATTCTTGGAAAATAGAAGAGTGTAAGTGGATATTGAGAGTGGATAATTGAAGTTTCTGGTGAATGAAGATGAAGTAACCTTTAATGTGTGTAAGTCAATGAAACACCCAAGTGATATTCACGTGGTCTCCACTGTTGATGTTATTGATGAGGCGGTGTCTAGTGTGATCCATTTGATGTGTATGAGTGAGCTACTTGAAGCCGTGCTTGCTAACTATGATGAGTTTGAAATTCAAGTCTATGAAAAGGTAATAGCGGCTCTATCAAGTGTAGGGGTATTGAAAGACTCCGTTGAAGTAGGACATTGATATAATAAATCGAGAAAGTCCTCCCTTAAAGCCATTAACAGAAGAATCACAAAATCTAGTGTTGAAAGTACTTTCCTCCCATCTCTGATATGCTTTATTGGGGGCAAATAACACCTTACCGGTGATCATTGTAGCTGATTTGCTTGATTGGCAGATAAAATTACTCCTTGAGGTGTTGAGAAGGCATATCAAAGCTATAGGGTGCACTATAGCTGACATAGTGCGCATATCTCTCGATATTTGCACTTACAAAATTCAGCTTGATAGTGATTGTAAGCCAAGTGTTGAACATCAGTGGAGATTGAACCCATTGATGCAAAAGGTAGTTTAAAAGGAGATAATAAAGTGGTTGGATGAAGGTGTGATCTACCCTATTGTGGATAGTAAATGGGTAAGTACGGTACAATGTGTACCAAAAAAAAGAGGCATCACGGTAGTCCCGAATGAAAAAAAGAAGCTTGTATCTGTGAGATTGTTGACCGGGTAAAGAGTATGCATGGATTACGGGAAGTTAAATTCCTGGGATGAAAAGGATCACTTTCCCATGCCCTTTATAGATCAAATGCTTGATTGACTCTTCGAGAGAGGTTGGTATTGCTTTTTTGATGGGTATGCTAGTTATAACCAGATTTCATTGCTCCCGAAGACTAAGAGAAAACAACCTTTACGAGCCCATATGGTACTTCTACCTTAAAACAGATGTTGTTTGGATTATGTAATGCTCTGGCTACATTTTAACGTTGCATGTCATGTATTTTTGCTGACATGGTGGAGGATTCAATGGAAGTATTTATGGATGACTTTTTAAGCATGTTTAGAGCACTGAGCACAAGTTCTCCAAAGATGTGTGGAGACAAATTTAGTCCTAAATTGTGAAAAAAGTCATTTCACGATTAAGAAACATGTAGTTCTTGGTCACAAAGTGTCACAGAAGGGGCTGGAGGTTGACAAAGCAAAGATTGAAGTGATTGAGAAGTTTCCACCACCAATTTCAGTGAAGGGTGTTTATTGTTTCTTGGGACATGTCGGTTTTTACCGGAGGTTCATCAAAGACTTCTCAAAGATTGCAAGTCCTCTATGCAAAATCTTGGAAAAGAAGGTGAAATTCCACTTTGATGATGCTTGCATGGTAGCTTTCAAGTGCTTGAAAGAAAAATTAGTTTCCACACCGATCATCATTAGTCCTTATTTCGAAGTAATGTGCTCTGCAAGCAGCACAACATTAGGTGTTGTATTGGGTCGAAAATGCAACAAACTTTTTCACCCCTTTGACTACGCAAGAAAAACTCTAAACACTGCTCAATGTAACTATACAGTTAAATAACAAGAGTTACTTGCGGTAGTTTATGCATTTGAGAAGTTCCAAGAATACTTGCTAGGTATTAAAGTGATTGTTCACACTGATCATGTTGCATTGTGTTAACTGATGGCAAAGAAGGATGCCAAGCCAAGATTGATAAGGTAGGTACTTTCGTTGCAAGAATACGACTTTGAGGTCAAAGATAGAAGAGGTTGTGAAAATTAGGTGGCATACCACTTATCAAGATTGGAAGGCAAGGTGAATGACGAGCTAGAGATCGACAGAAATGATGTTTTTCCCGATGAGCAGGTATTCACGGTAACTCTCAACCAACCTCTTTTGTGTGCTTATTTTGCCAATTATGTAGTGTATGGATTAATGCCGGATGAACTGAACTTCTACCAACAAAAGAGGTTATTGTTTGATGTTAAGAAGTACTTTTGGGATGAACCATACTTATTCAGAGAGCATACTGACCATATCATTAGAAGATGTGTTCCGAAAAAAGAAGCTATTGAAATTCTTTATGCTTTTCATACTTCACCGGTTTGAGGTCATCATGGTGGTGTACGTACAACTTCTAAAGTTCTACGAGGTGTGTACTAATGTCCGTCTCTCTACAAAGATTCTCATGAGTTTGTTAAGAAGTGCACTCAATGTCATAAACAAGGTGGAGTGTCCGAAAGACGTGAGTTACGTCTTACACCCATTTTAAAAGTTGAGCTATTTGATGTTTGAGGAATAGATTTCATAGGCCCATTTGTGAGTTTTTTTGCTAATAAGTATATATTGGTGGCTGTAAATTATGTTTCCAAATCGGTGGAGGTTGTTGCACTTCCAAAGAATGAAGGAAAAACCGTTGTTCATTACTTGAAATGCTAAATCTTTGTGAGATTTGTTACTTCTCAGGCTATTATTAGCGATGGGGGATCCCACTTTTGCAACAAGTGTTTTTCAGCTACATTGAGCAAGTATGGAGTGAAACACAAAGTAGCAACTCTGTATCATCCCCAATCGAGTGGCCAGGTTGAAGTGTCATGATATACCGTGAGTTTACGGTATTTCTAATACATTTCACTTACAAGTTGTGTGTGTCTAGGGCCTATTTATATTGGTTTTTTATGTATTTTATCATGTTTTGCAGGAAAGGTGTTCAAGCGCGGAAGTTTAGGGACAGTTGAAGGAAATGCAGAAAAAGGCATCCACGGAGGTCATCTACGGACCGTAGATCCATTCACAGTCCGTAGGTGATGACCGTAGATCAACAGGCATGGTGTTGAGGACAAATCAGGGAAATCTGACCAAGTGAGGAACCATGGTGCCTATTGACGGTCCGTAGATTGATCTACGGACCGTACTGTTGATCCGTACAGTGAGATTGCGAGGGTTCCAGTACCTGATTTTTGAAGATTCTAAGTATGGAGTTACGGAAGGGATTGATGGACCGTAGGTCGATCTACGGTCTGTACTGTTGGTCCGCCATTTGCTTCAGAGAAGCTGATTTTTGGATGCTGAAATATTTTCTAAGTCTCGAGTGACGGAAGAGACTTACGGACCGTAGATCCATCAATGGTCCGTAAGTCAGTCTCGTGGATCGAAGATGCGAAACTGAACAAAACTTTCCTTAATTTGTTTCCTTTTTTATTTAGGATTTGTTTTCTATAAATAGGACATGTAAACCTCGTTTTTAGGGGTTCGACATTATTATTCTATTTTTTCTTTGTAACTTTGGAGATTTATTTGCAATCCTAGCAATTATTGATTTCCCAAGTTCGTTTTGAAGATTTTGGCTTTGCAATTCAAGTTAATTTTCTGGGTTTATTATTCTCTTTACGTAAGTTCATGATTTCTTCATCTACAATTATGAATTGTGTTCTTGCTAATATGAGTAAGTAACTAAATCCACAACTAGGGTTGTGGGAACCATGATCAATTAAAAAAGTATGACTAGTAAATAAGCAATTCTTGACTAGTATTTTGCAGGCATTGATAATTCTTTCGGTTATAAGTCTTTTTAACGGTGGCCAACGTTAGAACTCGCCTTGTTGCTACTTGCCGGACCAAGGAGGTAATCAACAAGAAAAGAATTATCAACATAGATTTAGTGTGATACTATCTAATAGGCTAGTATCGATTGGTGCAAAGTAATAACTAAGCCAAACATCGATTATGATGTCTAATATGAGGTAAAGGTAAGGGTTAGTAAATTATACACACGTAGCCGGACCAAGGTGCGGGGTGAAATTCTCTAGATGCCGGACCAATGATTTAGAGATACCTAACTTATCACTTTGCATGTAATACACTAGAAAAGGATTGCTATTACTAGGATTACTGCGTTATGAGATTACGGGGAACACGTATACCCTAGTTATTTCTCTTATCTTGATAACAACGATAGTTGAGTTTAATTATTGACTATTTGTTTCACACAAGCACAAACCCCCCCTTTTTATTACCTGTTTCTGGAAAGAATTTGACTAATTGAATATAATTGTTGGTTAAAAGTAAAGTCTAAACCATTTTCCTCGTGGGATCGATCTCAACCTACAAGTTGGGTTCTTTACTTGATAACGATTGCTTATGATTCTGAAAGGAGGTGTAATTTGAGTGTATCAAATTTTGGCACCGCTGCCGGGGAATCTGGCTTTTAGATTTAGTTTTAACTACAATATTGAACGTTAGTCAAATATTTCCTAATTTTACCTTTTTTCTTTGTTTTTGTCTCTCTTAGGTTCCGACTCTAGTGTATGCCAAGTACACGGAGCCAAGGCGAACCACTTACTCCGTATGATCCAGAGTTGAACAGAGATTTGCGAAGAATGAACAATGAAGCACTTCCAGTTCATCCAATCGGAGGAAATCTAGATGAAGCAGTTGAGTTACAGCAGCCAAGAGTAGTTGGTGGGGAAAACCGGGGTCTAGCTGAAAATCAATTGGGAGATGCAGTGAGAGTGCATGGTCCACCAGGCCCACAACACCATGACAACTATCGGGGCAACGTCGACATAGCAGACTCCGATGGACCCATCGTCCTACCTCCTCTACCTCCAGGGCACACATTTGTGGTGACTAGTAGTTTGATGCAGATGCTTACAGCAAGAGGCTTATTTTCAGGATCGCCATCGGAAGATCCACATGCTCACTTAGCCAAGCTCAGGGTGGTTTGCAAAAGTTGTGTAGGTAGACCAGACTTGGATATGAACGTCATTGGGTTATGAGTGTTCCCTCTGTCACTGACAGGCGATGCTGCGGTATGGTTCACTGAGCTTTCTTATAACTCAATTTTCACATGCGACCAACTAGCAGAGGTATTTAAAGCAAAGTACTATCCAGGGTCTAAGAAGCTCAATCACAAAGATCGGGTCATCAATTTTGTGGCATTACCTGGAGAGTCTGTGAGTAGCTCGTGGGACAGATTCACTGCTTTCGTAAGAAGTGTCCCAAATCACCGTATTGATGATGAGTCATTGAAGGAATATTTCTATCGAGGACAGGATGAAAACAATAAAGCAATACTTGACACTATTGCTGGAGGTTCATATGGTGACATACGCACAGATTGCTGAAAAATTGGAGAGGATCTCTCGCAATAATAAAGCGTGGAGCACTAGAAGGTCAGATACTGGGAGAAACACATTTGTTGTTCATGATGATATTGTTAACTCTGCAGATGATATTCACGAGGAGTGGCTCAGATGAGGACACAGTTGGGGTTGGTGTTGAAGCATGTGAGTAGAGGAGCAGAAAAGGTAAATGCTGTAAATTACTTAACTAGAACTCCACCACCAGTTGAGGAGTGTTACTATGAAGAGGGCACTTATGCGGTGAACAATCAGACGGGTGGTTTCCGACCAAACGCCCAAGGATCCAACACGGAAAAATGGTGTCAAGGTCAATGGAACCAAGGTCGAAACTGTGGAAATTACAATCGAGAGGGTCACTATGTCCGAGATGGGAACTTCAATCGCGACAACAACTACAACAGGAACAGCTATGGCAACGGAAACTATCGGGTTAGACCCTATGTTCCCCCTCAAAATCGGGAATCTGGTGCTAGGGAAGTTGGAGGTAATATGACGCGTATTGAAGATATGCTGCAGAAGATGATAAGAAGGTTTGATGCTACTCATGAGAATGTGAAGGAGATGAGAAACGACTTATCTGGTATTTGTCAAAAGGTTGATGCCCATGCAGTGTCAATAAAGTATCTAGAGCAGCAGGTGACGCAGTTGTCTACTACAGTGAACCCGCGTCAACTTGGCACTCTTCCAAGCAACACCATCCAGAATCCAAAGAATGATGGACATTGTATGGCAATTACCACTCGAGGAGGTAAGCAAACCATAGATCCACCTATGCCTTCTGTGGTGGAAGTTGAGAATAGAAAAGAAGATGATGTGGTGAAAGTTAGAGAATAGTCAGAGGTTGTGATAGAACAAGAAGTGGAGATACCTCAGAAAGTGGTTCCCATACCTAGACCTCCACCACCTTTTCCACAGAGGTTAGTGAAGAAGACTGAAGATGGTAAATATCGCAGGTTTATCACTATGTTGAAGCAACTTTCTATCAATGTTCCTTTGATAGAAGCCTTGGAGCAAATTCCTGGATATGAAAAATTCATAAAAGACATGGTGACAAAGAAAAGGTCTGTGAGTTTCGAAGATGATGATAGATTGTAGCATTGTAGTGCTATTGCTACAAGATCTCTGGTGCAGAAGAAGGAAGACCCTGGTGCTTTCACGATCCCATGTACTATAGGGTTATTACACTTTGCTAAGGCATTGTGTGATCTTGGTGCTAGCATCAACCTCATGCCTTTATCTATTTACAAGAAGTTGGGTCTAGGGGATCCAAAGCCCACAACAATGAGGTTACTGATGGCTGATCGGACTGTGAAGTGGCCCATAGGTGTGCTCCATGTTGTGCTAGTGAAAGTAGAGTCTTTCATCTTTCCGGCGGATTTTGTGATTCTTGACTGTGAGGTTGATTTTGAGGTTCCCATCATCCTTGGGAGACCATTTCTTGCCACAGGGCGTGCGTTGGTTAATATGAAAAAGGGACAGATGAAGTTCAGACTGAACAATGAAGAAGCAACTTTCAATATCTGTAGATCCATGAAGCAGAATGGTGAGCTACAAATAGTATCTTCTATAACTTACAGAGTGGAGAGTGGGTCAGAAGTGCAAATTGAAGAGCGATTAGGTGTTGAGGCACTAGCAGCAGTCATGATGAATTTTGGTAGTGATGGTATTGACGAGTATGATGAGTTAGTAGCCGCACTTGAGAAGTGTGAATACCGGTTCAAAGCAAAGAATTGTGAGCTCGACATGAAGAATCGCGAGTCCCCACCCACACGACCATCTATTGTGGAGGCACCAAAATTAGAGCTTAAAGCTCTACCACCGCACTTGAGGTATGTATATTTAGGCGAAGAGAGTACTTTGCCGGTCATCACTGCAGTAGATTTGAATGCAGGGCAAGTAGAGTGTGTGGTGACTGTATTAAAGAAGTTCAAGCGAGCGATTAGGTGGACTATTGCAGATATTATTGGGATCCCCCCGGTATCTGTTCTCACAAAATCTAACTCATGCCAGGTCATAAGCCCAGTGTTGAGCACCAGAGAAGATTAAATACACCTATGCAAGAGGTACTCAAAAAGGAGATCATCAAGTGGCTGGATACGGGAGTTATTTATCCCATCTCAGATAGTAATTGGGTATGTCCTGTGCAGTGTGTACCAAAGAAAGGTGGTATGACTGTGGTTCCAAATGAACGAAATGAGCTTGTTCCAATGAGGCCTGTCACTGGATGGAGAGTTTGCATGGATTATCGGAAGCTGAATGTGTGGACAGAGAAAGACCACTTTCCTATGCCATTCATGGAGCAGATGTTAGATAGGCTTGCAGGCAAAGGTTGGTATTATTTTCTTGATGGGTATTCGGGCTACAATCAAATCTCTATTGCTCCTGAAGCCCAAGAGAAGGCCACCTTCACTTGCCCATATGGGACTTTTACTTTCAAACGAATGTCATTCGGATTGTGCAATGCTCCAGTGACCTTCCAGAGATGTATGATGTCGATATTTTCTGATATGGTGGAGGACACTATTGAAGTGTTCATGGATGATTTTTCAGTTGTAGGTGATTCATTTGATCATTGTCTAGAACATCTGGCCGAGGTGCTCAAAAGATGTGAAGACTGCAGCTTGGTGCTGAATTGGGAGAAATGTCATTTCATGGCAAAAGAAGGTATAGTGTTGGGTCATCGAATTTCAGAGAAAGGTATCGAGGTTGATAGAGCTAAAGTAGAGGTAATAGAAAAGATTCCACCACCCATCTCTGTAAAAGGTGTTAGAAGTTTTCTTGGGCATGCAGGTTTTTATAGGAGATTCATCAAAGATTTCTCAAAAATTGCACATCCCTTGTGCAAACTTCTCGAGAAGGAGAATAAGTTCTGCTTTGATGATGCTTGTCTTAGAGCATTTGGAGAGTTGAAGGAAAATTTGGTTACAACACCTATCATTATTTCACCAGATTGGGATCAACCGTTTGAGGTAATGTGTGATGCGAGTGGAGTGGCGCTTGGTGTAGTATTGGGTCAAAGGTGTGAGAAAATTCTTCACCCCATTTACTATGCTAGCAAAGCTCTGAATGTGGCCCAGAAGAATTATACAGTGACGGAACAAAAACTTCTTGCAGTGGTTTTTGCATTTGAAAAATTTCGTTCCTACTTGCTTGGTACTAAAGTCATCGTGCATACTAACTATTCTGCATTGAGGTATTTGATGGCAAAAAATGATGCAAAACCACGATTGATTAGATGGGTATTGTTGCTGCAAGAGTTTTATTTTATGGTAAAAGATAGAAAGGGAACCGAAAATCAAGTTGCCGACCACTTCTCCAGATTAGAGAAAGAGGCCATGCTAAAGCTGGGAGATAGGGCTGAAATTAATGATGCTTTTCCAGATGAACAGGTATTGGCTGCCTCTAATGATTTGATTCCTTGGTTCACAGACTTTGCTAATTATTTGGCAAACGCCATTGTGCCACCCGATTTGTCTTTTCACCAAAGAAAGAAATTCATGCATGATGTGAAGAAATTCTTTTGGGATGAACCTTATTTGTATCGTAGTTATGCTGATGGGATTATTCGTCGTTGTGTGCCTGAGGTTGAAATGTTGAGTGTACTTGAAGCATGCCATTCATCCCCCGTTGGTGGGCATCATAGTGGTATTCGGACTGCACATAAAATTTTGCAGTGTGGATACTATTGGCCTACCATCCACCAAGATGCTCATGATTTCGCCAAGTCATGTGATTGTTGCCAAAGAGATGGAGGGATTTCAAAGAGGCAAGAGCTCCCGATGAATCCCATACTGGTGATCGAATTGTTTGATGTATAGGGCATTGATTTCATAGGCCCATTTGTGAGTTCGTATGGGATGAAGTATATTATGGTCGCAGTTGATTATATATCGAAGTGGGTGGAAGCAGTAGCACTCCCCAACAACGAAGGTAAAAGTGTCACCGCATTCTTGAAAAAGAATATCTTCTCCAGATTTGGTACACCGAGGGCTATTATTAGCGATGGAGGCTCTCACTTTTGTAATAAGTTGTTCAAAACACTACTTGAGAAATATGGTGTCCGTCACAATGTAGCCACTCCTTATCATCCACAAACTAGTGGTCAAGTTAAGGTGTCCAACAGAGAAATAAAGTAGATATTGGCGAAGACTGTGAACGCCAATCGAACGGATTTGTCAAAGAAGCTTGATGATGCTCTATGGGCATATCACACTGCATACAAGACCTCCATAGGTATGTCGCCTTACCAACTTGTATATGGGAAGTCTTGTCATTTACCAGTAGAGCTAGAGCATAAGGCTATGTGGGCAATGAAGAAGTTAAATTTGGATAGGGACACTGCATCTAATCAAAGGATGAATGACTTGAATGTGCTTGATGAATTTTGCCTAAAAGCTTATGAAAGTTCAGCCTTGTACAAAGAGAAGATGAAGAGGTATCATGATCAAAGAATTGAAAAGCGAGAATTTGTGGTTGGTGATCGTGTGCTGCTATTCAACTCTAGGTTGCGCTTGTTTCCAGGCAAACTCAAGTCCAAGTGGACTGGGCCATTTTTGCTCAAAATAGTGCTCTCGCATGGAGCGGTTGAGCTTGAAAATAAGGATGGAACAAGGTTTGTGGTGAACGAGTAAAGGATCAAGATCTATCTGGGAAATGCTGAAACTGTGCAAGAAGTGATCGAGGCCTGCAATCTTGATGAAGTCTGAGTAATCAAGATACCTGCGTCGTGCCGCGACGTTAAATCAAGCGCTGCTTGGGAGGCAACCCAACATGTACAATCTAGCCAACAATAGGGTTCTGTTTTCGATTACTTAGTTTAGCTTTTTTTGATTACTTGTATCTCTGTATCAATGCAGGTAGGGGTTTCAGTATTTTAGTTCTTAGTGTTGGCTAGAAGTAATATAGGGTCCGTGTGTAAAAAGTGTCCAGAAAATGTAAAAAAATAGCCTATTGGTTGCTACATATGCAGGTACACTATGCAAGAAATCTGCAGAAAATGGTCTGGTGCAGAGGTCTACGGACCCCATCGACGGCCCGTCGATTAATCCACGGACCGTCAATGGTGTCCGTAGATCCCAGGTAAGTCCCTAAAATTGTCCTAGTATAATTGTGATCCACGGTCCCGATCTACGGACCGTAGATCGACTCACGGACCGTAGACGGGGTCTCGTGAGTCCAAACCCTACAGTTGACTGACTCGACCCGGACCCCCGTTACTTAAAACCCCCATTTTTTCAAATCATTTCCCTTCCCTCCATTACCCCAAAACCGTTTCACCCACTCTTTAAACTCCCCAAATCACTCCATAACCACCACATAATATCCTCCCTTCCATATATTCCCAAAACCCCTTCCATACCATAGTCAACCCACTCCATAATCTGACAAAAAGGGTCCGGTGTTTGGTTAGTGACGAAAAGGTACGATGGCACCCAAGAAGATGGTCACCTACTCGAAACGGGGCAAGTCCAAATCGGTTGCCCCTAGCTTCCGGTTGATTGATGAGGACACGGAGAACGACTCTGACCCCGCATATGTGCCTCTCAACCATAGGGCCTCTCGCGCAGCACATAGGAGCACCCCCCTGAAGGTGATCCCCGACGTAGTCACTGTCTCCCAGTCTGATGAGGATCACACACTGATTGGGTCACCAACTGGGGCTGCTTCCAGTTCGGAGGGACCTATGTCCGGATCCGAGTCTACCCATGCCTCAGGCTCCCAGTCTGCCCACTCTTCATAATCAGAGTCTGTCCATGCTATAGGGTCCAACGCCAAATCGTCCACAGGGTCTGGAGAGAATGACCAACCAGCCTCGTCTGATGAGGCAACTAGTTCAGAGGCCATTCTTGCACCAAGGAATGATGAACCCGCTCCGGCAGCAGGGGAGCTGAATAGGTGGTGTGTCAGGGTCAATGGCAAATCTATCGGGATGCAAAGATGGTTAATGACAAACAAAAAATGGCCCGATTAATTCAAGAGGAGCGCAGAGTCCTCATGGGGAGCTTGCATACTGTGCCAGATATTCACCAGCTGTTCAAACTTCACAAGTGTCACTGGATGGCTCGAGACCCAGGGACGTATAGCGAGGAGATTGTCCGGGAGTTCTATGCTTCCTATGCTGCCACTCTCCGCGGGTCCATTTCCAAGCGGTCAAAGCCACTAGCTCAGGCCCCGCTCACTTCCACCTTGGTTCAAGGGTGTCCGGTGGACATATCACCCGCCACCATTAGCCGTTTTCTCTATGGTCCTACCACGGGCCACTCTTGGTCTCCTACCACGTCAGAATTTGATTACCGCTGGGACATCGTGCGGAGTGGCACTTTCCAGAGGAATGCTGAGCAGCGAGAGGCTGTGATACTAATGCTGGCCAGGTACATTACTGCAGATGGCGAGCGAGCAGAATGGGTTGCTGCTCCACGGTTGGGCATCCGAAATGCCACATTGAACTTCGTAGCAAAATTCTCCTGGCTGTTGGTACGCAACAGAGTGTCGCCCACAAAAGCTGACAATCAGGTCACTTGGGACAGAGCGGTGATGGTTGCTGCATTGGTCGTGGGAGTAGAGATCGACTTTGCCTGAATGCTGCTGGCAGAGATCCACGAGAGAGCTTTCAGGACCTTCACTATTTACCCTTTCCCCTGTCTGATATTTCACTTGTGCAGGGACTCTGGAGTGCCGATCTGGCATTGTGACAGGCTAGTCCACCCAACAGGGGCACTGGACATAGGCCTTATTCGGGATGACGCGAATGTGGCAGCACCTCGCAGAGAGCCCCAGATTGAGGTACCCTCCGGACTCCGATCTTGCAGACACTGTGGGGCAGGCACAGGGCGGTGATCCCATTATCCCAGACAACACCGACACTGTCCCAGGATCCTCTTCTCAGGCAGCTAGTGTTGCTCCTAGTTCTTCCCGATCCACACTACAGTTAGGAGCGACGGTTGTCCCGATGGCCAGAGTACAAAAGTTAGAGGCGCAGATAGCCACACTGCTGCATCACATCCAGCCTTGGATGCAAAAGTCGATTGCCGAGTCTGAGGCTAGATTGGAGCGCAGGATGGAGGGGATGATGGACCGTAAGGTCCTGGCGGTTAATAAGCGGCTTGACGCCTTTGAGTTGCGAGTCTTCGAGCGATCAGTCTCGGCTACAAACTTATCTGCTTTGCAAGCTGACATAGCTAGCCTCCGGACTGATATTGATGCCATTCTTGCTGCATGTTCAGTGGAGACTCAGGCTGCCCCTACTGCATTGGCTGATGATACAGTGCTAGATGCTCTATTCAGTGGCATCACCAAGGAGGGTGCTGCACCGACACATGCCAAGGACAAGCGGCACCGCTCTCATCGCACGGAGGAAGAGAAAGCTCAGAAAAGAAAGCGTCGGCAGGAGAAGGAGGCTAGGAGGGCTTCGATCGTAGATGAAGAGTTGTGCCAGCAGAGGGTGCGTGAGAGAGTTGCAGGGGCATCGATCTCTGCCCCAGTTGCAGAGGATCAGCCCATTTTGAGAGGCTTTGCGAGCACCACTGATGGTGCAGAGCATTTGATAGAGAGCACTACTGAGGGTGCTAAGATTGCTGAGGTGGGCACTACTGATGGTTCCCCCACTGATGTTCCAGAGGGCTCCGGGAAACCGGATCCCCCTGCTTGTTGATAATTCGCCGGCGCTTTGCGCCATACGTTTGCTTCACTCAAATCCATTCACTTTTACTGTCTATGTATGCATTGTGAACAATTGCATCTATTTTTGTTGGGGGTGGGGTAAATGGATCGTGAGTGATAGGGTGAAGCCTGAGTAACCCAACTCATGAATCCTCTCTTGGGGTTTTCTTGCCTGTGTTCTTTTACCCCAAGAGACTGTTTAATTTTTGTTGAACCGGCATGTCTTAGGATTGTGTGTGTAGAAGCATGATACAGAACGAGGCATGATGGCTTAGGAAAAATGATACCCGTCAATTTCTGGGTTGTATGCTAGAAGTAGGCTACGAGTTGTTGATTGTGTTGGCTCTGAGTATGACATAGTAACAATCGACCTGATTGCATGATTAAACCTGAAACTTGAACTGGGTAATCTGATAATCTGATAATGAAACTTGTGCCAAGAGTGGGTGAGAATCATTGACTGTTCAAACAGTTTGGTGCAAAACTAGAACTTGCCCGGTTAGTCCTGCTAAGATAATTCAATCTAGAGGATAGGAAGTGATCATAGGCCGTTGTTCTGAAAAATCCATAAATTACCTAGAAGGATTCAACCAAATGAAATAAATGTTCCCTTTGATCCCATTGTGAGCCTAAAAATAAACAATTTCTTACTAAAACCCCGAACTTACTTTTCCATAATCCACTATGTTGGCCCCGGTCCCTCCTTGGACATGTGCACTTTGACTTAGGCCAAAAGCCTAAGTTGAGGGTAGCTAATGTAAAAAGTAACTTCAATCTTGTCCCTGACCTGACATCGGGTATTGTGCACCTCAACTAACGGAAAATCCATAAGTTGAGGGTGGCTATGAAAGAGGAAACTGAAAGAAAAATGGGGATAAAAAAAAAAGAGAAAAAATGGGGGAAACGTAAGGAAAGGATGTGAATTAATCAAAGAGAAAGGAGCAATAAAATAAAAAGAAATTGAGCTACAAAGTTTAAAGTCACTTCTGTGGTTGAAGAAAATCAAGGGAAAGCGGTAAAGCAATAATATGACAAAAATAGGGCAAAAAAGAGGTTAAAAGCCTAGTGTAATGACAAGGAGGGCAGAAAGTCACTAAACAGTACCCAAATGTACCACACCTGACCCAGAGCCTACGTTACAAGCCAATAAAGTCCTATAGTGATCCTGGAGTCTAGTTTGAAGAGTCTGAGCAGTGAAAATAAGGGCAAGCTTATGGCAGTAAGCACTAACTGTATTTGAAATTACTTCTGAGCGTGAGTGTTGAATAAATCCTTGTACCATGAATGAAATCAAATTTTTGCTAAAAGAGGATTTCGTTTGAAGTAAGGGCACTAGTTCCATTGTTGGAAAGTTGGTACCTGGGTGACAGTGAGAAGGTGTATGTTGTGTGTCAGTTGGTTGGTCTATGTCATGATGTGATCCACATGACTTGGCTTGTCGAGTCTTTGAGAACGAATGTGCACCCGAACAATGAGGAGGTAGAGAGCCATGTGATTGCTTGAGTTAGAAATGCTTGCTTCTATACAAGTGTCGTTTAGAGTTCTAGTGCGTCGCTTGAGGATAAACAACGAATTTAAGTTGAGGGTGTTGATATACCGTGAGTTTACGGTATTTCTAATAAATTTCACTTACAAGTTGTGTGTGTCTAGGGGCTATTTATATTGGTTTTTTATGTATTTTATCATGTTTTGGAGGAAAGGTGTTCAGGCGTAGAAGTTTAGAGACAGCTGAAGGAAATGCAGAAAAAGGCATCCACAGAGGTCATCTACGGACCGTAGATCCATTCACGGTCCGTAGGTGATGACCGTAGATCAGCAGGCATGGTGTTGAGGACAAATAAGGGAAATCTGACCAAGTGTGGAACCACGTTGCCCATTGACGGTCCGTAGATTGATCTACGGACCGTACTGTTGATCCGTACAGTGAGATTGCGAAGGTTCCAGTACCTGATTTTTGAAGATTCTAAGTATGGAGTTACGGAAGGGATTGACTGACCGTAGGTCGATCTACGGTCCATACTGTTGGTCCATCGTTTGCTTCAGAGAAGCTGATTTTTGGATGCTGAAATATTTTCTATGTCTCGAGTGACGGAAGGGACTTACGGATCGTAGATCCATCGACGGTCCGTAAGTCAGTCTCGTGGATTGAAGACGCGAAACTAAACAAAACTTTCCTTAGTTTGTTTCCTTTTTTATTTAGGATTTGTTTTCTATAAATAGGACATGTAAACCTCATTTTTAGGGGTTAGACATTATTATTCTATTTTTGCTTTGTAACTTTGGAGATTAATTTGCAACCCTAGCAATTATTGATTTCCCAAGTTCGTTTTGAAGATTTTGGCTTTGCAAATCAAGTTAATTTTCTGGGATTATTATTCTCCTTACGTAAGTTCATGATTTCTTCATCTACAATTATGAATTGTGTTCTTGCTAATATGAGTAACTTAATCCACAACTAGGGTTGTGGGAACCATGATCAATTAACAAAGTCTGATTAGTAAATAAGCAATTCCTGACTAGCATTTTGCATGCATTGATAATTCTTTCGGTTAGAAGTCTTTTTAACGATGGCCAACGTTAGAACTCGCCTTGTTGCTACTTGCCGGACCAAGGAGGTAATCAACAAGAAAAGAATTATCAACATAGATTTAGTGTGACACTATCTAATAGGCTAGTGTCGATTGGTGCGAAGTAATAACTAAGCCAAACATCGATTATGATGTGTAATATGAGGTAAAGTTAAGGATTAGTAAATTATACACACGTAGCCGGACCAAGGTGCGGGTGAAATTCTCTAGCTGCCGAACCAAGGATTTAGAGATACCTAACTTATCACTTTGCATGTAATACAATAGAAAATGATTGCTATTACTAGGATTACTGGGTTATGAGATTATGTGGAACACGTATACCCTAGTTATATCTCTTATCTTGATAACAACCAAAGTTGAGTTTAATTATTGACTATTTGTTTCACACAAGCACAAACCCCCCTTTTTATTACCTGTTTCTGGAAATAATTTGACTAATCGAATATAATTGTTGCTTAAAAGTAAAGTCTAAACCATTTTCCTAGTGGGATCGATCTCAACCTACAAGTTGGGTTCTTTACTTGATAACGATCGCTTATGCTTCTGAAAGGAGGTGTAATTTGAGCGTATCATGTCAACGGGGAGATCAAAAGCATCTTAGCCAAGACAGTGAATGCTAATAGAACTGATTGGTCTCGAAAGCTTGATGACGCACTATAGGCATATCGTATCTCCTATAAAACACCAATCGATATGTCTCTGTATCAACTAGTTTTTGGTATATCTTGCCATCTACCAAATGAATTGGAACATAAAGCATTCTGGGCATTGAAAGCTTTAAATCTGGACTGGACAAAGACCTCAAAAGAAAGAGTAGAGCAGTTAAATCAAGTGGACGAATTCAAGTTCAAAGCTTATGAAAGTTCAGCCCTATGCAACGAAAAGTTGAAGAAATGACATGATGCCTAACTCTTTAATAGGGAGTTCAGAGTGGGAGACTGGTGTTACAATAGAACTCTCGACTTAGACTCTTTCCGGGAAAGCTCAAGTCTAAATTGTCAGGACCGTTTAGAGTGACAAGAATGTTCACAAATGGTGCTATAGTAGTTGAAGGTCAAGAAGGACCTGCATTTAAGGTGAATAGGCAACGTTTGAATATTAAGTGAAAGTGAAAGTAAAGACCACAGACGACCTTACGAGTAGTGGTCTTCACTACTGAACGTGGAGATGATCGTGGAGTTAAACCATTGTTGAGGGTTGGAGGAACTGAACGAGAATTAAACCAAGTGAAGACCATGAACAACCTCCCGGGTTGTGATCCTCAGAACGGTCTGTGGCCCGTGTCCTGAAGATGAGCCAGTGAATGGGCAATGAAAAGTTGAAAGAGGAATTGACCAAGTGAAGAACACAGACAACTACACGGACCATGTTCATTGTCACAGGTCGTGGTGGTGTCTGTGGTAATGATACAGTGAAGGGGCATTGGAAAGTTCAAGAGGGAATTTATCAAGTGAAGACCACGGACAACTACACAAACCGTCGTCATTGTCACAAGGCCTGGTGGTGTCCGTGGTGAGGATACATTGTACAAGTCTTGAAGAATATGTTTTGGGTGAGTCCAAGTGAAGACTACGAAGGGCTTCACATACCGTGAAACCTTTGACGGGTCGTGGAAGCATTCGTGAAGGGTCCGACAGTTCAGTCCTACTTCGAATATGTCTCATTTTAAAACACTTTATTTGAATTAATTAGGTCTTTTTTATGTTTTATCTCATCTCATCTGGAACGAAGAACATGTTTTCAAATATTCTTAGCTTTTGGTTTTGAAGATTAAACATCGAATTAAGTTTGGAAGTTGAATTTCCGATTCTTGAATTATCAAAGTGCGTATTGATTTACTTATTTTTGTAAGTATTTTTATCGTCATGTTTTCATTATATTCTAATGATATGGTCAGTATACTCTTTGAATAAGTATTGTGGCTAAATACCATAATTGGTATTGTGGGATCTATGACATAAATTTAAGTGTAATTTCGTAAAATGAGTGAAATGCGATTTACATTTGCAAAATATAATTTAGCTTTCGTTATTCATATATTCTTATGAGTGCACACATTAGGGTGAGCCTGTAACTATAATTTGTTCGAGAGAAAAATGATAGTTAGGAAAAAGCTAAATTAACCTAAGAAATAGAGTCAAAGATCTAGTTCGAGAGAAAAGAACTTTAACACTATTGTAAGCGAGGGTTAAACGTGTAACACTTTGGGACCGACAAGACTTGAGTGCAAATTATCTGAATAGACTAAGAAGTATCAGATATATTTAGCACGCTTGTATTTTCTAGAGACATATTGCGTGAAACTCAAATACGAAAGAACATTAGATGTAACGTTATGGGGAAAACAATCTTAGTTTCATTTAATTATCAAAAGAACTTTAGAACTGATATTCTTTTAATTGATGCATTATATCTTAGTTAACAATCTCGGTTACAAGAGCTTTATAGCTAAACCCAATTTTACTTTCCGTAATTGTTTCTTTAAGAAATAATAACGACATTTGAGTAAAATGCGATAGTGAAATCATTTCTATAATGAAATTCTCTGTGGGATCTACCTTAACCACGTTGAATTCTATAAGTTGACTTCTACAATTTATATATGTTAATTGAGGTGTAAGTTTGGAAGTATCAATGCTCCTGAGATTGGATTCTCTCACTGGGCGTCCTGGATTAATCGTCACTCTTGCGACCTAGGCTGGGAGTTCACTGGTTCTTGGTTACGTGGTTATTTAGACATTTAGCCCGACTAATGTTTTTTTATCCAGATTTGGTTTACTTTTCATTCTTGTAGTCTTAGCTATTATGTGTACCTGTTAGGCTTATGGGGTATGTTCGGATTTTATTTAAACCTGCGTAAAAGTATAAATTTCAGGATTATGGGAGTCTAGTTTGGTTTTGTTTAGCTATACTTAGATTTACTTTAGTTATGCTCGTGTGCTTCTTTTCATATCTGTTTTGACTTCTATTTGTCATCTGTCAGGCTTATGGGGTCTGTTCGGATTTTATTTAAACCTGTTTAAAAGTGTAACTTTTAGGATTATGGTAGTCTAGTTTGGTTTTGTTTAGCTATACTTAGATTTACTTTAGGTATGCTCATGTGCTTCTTTTCATATCTGTTTTGATCTCTGTTTGTCTAAATTCTCTCTTTTCAGATGGTTTTATCCTTTCCTTCTCAGTCGGCCTTAGATGCATACTGAGTACCTTTGTTTTGTTACTTATGATAAACTATGCATATTTTCAAGATGCAGGCTGTAGTACCAGCTACCACCGGCCATGATCGATCGTGCCATGTTTTGCAACTTTTGGATATCGGAGACGGGGTGAGCATTGGGCGTCCTGGACCAGCCTTTCTCCTACTCTATATATGTTTGCTAGTCTTTAGCCTTTGAGATGGCTTGTTGTATTCCATTTATAGGACTTGCATTTGTTAACATTAGACAACTTTGTACTCGTGACTTATAGGTTTAGAGTTTGGTTGCATTGTATATAGTTTTAATTAGCAAGGAACTTCATCATTAACCTTTTTTATATTTTTCGTAGGTAATAGAATTTTATAATAATTTGTTACTAAATAAGCTTAGAATTATTTTTTTATTCTAGCTATATAATTTATCAATCGTAAAATGTCACTTTTTAGTCGGTTCTTATGTGAAGAAGACAGTTTAGAAGAGCTTGAGTGGCTGTAGCAGTGTAATCTAGATCTTGTCTAACTCACTCTCCATTTTCTATCAGTCCCTTCATTGGCTCTACTTCAACTAATGTTTTTACCCACGAACTTGGAGACCTTGCTTTCTTTTATTTCTTACAGTGTTATCACATATTTAATATATAATATGTGGGGGGAGGTTGTGTCTTAGGATTCTAGCATTCACTCTATTTCCTCTTAAGGGATTCTTTAATGTCACATCCAAGAATGGCTTTCTGAATTTTTAGCTAAGCCAAATCTTTTAATGAATTAATCTTTAGCTGCTTCTATTTATATTTATCACTAACCTTTTCTTATCCCAAAGTTTGATTAACCGGTGCTTCAAAGATATCGTCATCATAATTTACATAATCTCTTCTACACTTTTTAACTGTAGAACTATCCAAATCTGTCTCACTTAAGTTCCTGATCTTCCGATTTTTTATACTAACAAAACATGTCAGATAGAGTTAACAGAAATTCAAGGATTTTATCAACTTCAAAATATGATAGCTTTAGATATACCCCCATCAGGATGATTTTCAAGCGACCTTCTATTCTTATTTTGTTTACGTCTCTACTTCTCTTCATTTGAGCCACTTGGAAGGCCCGCCAATTGATGGCCATTTTTATTAGTGGGAGAATTAGTAGTAACGTTCGAGCTTCTACTAATTGGGTTCCCTGATTGTTTGTTTTGACATTGTGTGATGAGACTAGCTAAACCTTCCTATTTGGTTACAGTTTAAGATAAATAATTTTTAATGACGTGTTATTATAGTCTATATATTCTATAGGTGTAACAACTCAGATTTGAGAATGGCCAAATTGCAGATTTTCAAAAGTTACAGATGCCATCGACGGAGGCCACCTACGGATTGTAGGTTGAACCACGAATTGTAGGTGGTGTCCATTGTTGGTCACCTCAACTCCACCCAAAAAATTGAATAAAGGCACGACCTACGGGCCAACCTATGTACCGTAGGTCAGACCATGGTCTGTGGTCCAGGGTCCGTGGATCGTGGTCCTCAATCTAGCCTAAGATGTTGTAACACCCCGGATTTTAGTTAGATGTGAGTAGGCAAATTGCATAACTGCAGGGAGCCATCCAAGAAGGCCAACCACTGCCCTTGGGTCGAACCACAAATCGTAGGAGGGTTGTGGGTTGGCCTCCCCAAAACAGTACAAAGAGTCCAAGACCACATCCTGGCCAATGGACCGTCGGTCAGACCACTGTCCGTGGTCGAAGGCCCATAGGTCAAATCCTCAAAAAACCAATCTTTGATCATCAAACCATGAATGACCAGGGCAAACCGTAGGTCAGTCGATGGTCCGTCAGTCAGGGGTCTCTGGATCGAGAGCTGGCAGTTATTTTAGGGGTATATGGGTCTTTTTCTGTTTTAATTAAATCAATTTGGTTTCATTTTTCCTAGAACGAGACCACCTATATAAGTATTTATAACCCAAAAAATCCCTAATTCAAGTCATTCTCTCAAATCCAAAAAGAAAACCCAAATTCTCTATCAAATATTCTCTCTCTAGAAGGTGGAAGAAGAAGAAGGGAAATTGAAGATAGGTCAAGATCAAGTCTCTCAATATTCAAGATTTTGTCGGTGTTGTGACTAAAGTATGATGAATTTTCATCCATGGGATCCTTCCACCCATGGAGTCCCCTAGAATTTGACAATTTGAAGAAGAATTCCCCAATTCTAATTAGGGTTTCTTCCATTGTTGTGAGTTATGATGAATGTTGATCCAATTGAGTGGATTATGATTATTTATGATTGAATTGATAGAGTTGCATGTATTTAGCATTAAATTACATGTACCCATGCCTATCCTATGATTTTAGGGTTGGATTGATATGTGGGTTTGATGCCATGTGAGGGAAACTCTATGGGCTAGATATCTCCTTTTAGGATTGATGATTTATGACTATAATTGCCTATGATTGAAGCATATATAATGAATATGAAGTTAATTGTTTGATTGTGAAGCCTATATGATGATCATGAGATGTATTGTTTTGAAAGTAAAGCTTAGTCTATGAATTGTTGATTGATTGATGTTATGATGTGGAAGGGATACTTCCCATGATTAATTGATAAGAATGATTGTTAGAATGTGAAAGGTCTACTCACATAAATGATTCTAGGTTGAAAGGATTGCTCACCTAAAATTAATCTAGACTAAAATACTTAATATATGATAGGGCTAGAGGTGATTACCCTTGACCTCCATATGTAAGGATATGAGGTGAATTCCCAAACTGCCTAGACTTGAACAAGAGGCGATTCCCCACGTTCTTACTATGATGAATGGACATGGAGGGAAGTGATACACTGAAATTACACCTCTATTAAATAAGTATAAGCGATTGTTGTCAAATAAAGAACCCAACTTGTAGGTTGAGGTCGATCCCACGAGGAATATGGTTTAGACTTAAACTTAACTCACTATTATATCCCGTTTAGTCTACCTATTTCTGAGAAAAGTAAACATAGTTTTTTCTTGTAAGCAAGAAACTAATTGTTGATTAAGTAACAAGTAGATAAGAAGAATTCATGAACTTACAAGTCGAATTAATGAAACCCAAAATCTTCAATTGAAATTCAAAGTGAAAGTTGTACCAAACGAATTTCGAAAATCAAATTGCTAAAGTTTGCAGGTGAATTCCCAAAACACCAAAATCTAAGAGTTTACAATAATGTCTAACCACCAAAAACGAGGATTATAACTACTATTTATAGAAAACAAGTCCTAAATAAAATAGGAAACAAAATAAGGAAATAAATTGCTTGAACACGGCTTTTGTTGAGGGCACAACCTATGGACCGTGGGTCGACCTAAGGTCTGTATGTCACCCTCCGTGGTTCAATAGTTAAAACCTTTCATCAGGTACTGGAACCTTAAACTCTCAGATCATTAATGATGTACGTCCAGAACGGACCATGAGTCCACCTACGGTCTGTTGTCTTCTCTGTGGTTCCACACTTGGTCAGACTTACTTGATGTTCCACCTTTGATGCATCACCTACGGTCTGTGGACTGGACTACTGTCCCTCTTGACATTCCGGGGACTAAGTACTAGACCTTCAACAACAAGACCAGGACCTATGAATACCCATCCATGGATCGTCGTTAGACCTAAGGTCCGTAGGTCACTCTGTTTGTGGCTACTTTTGCACTTTTTTATCTCTCATATCCATCTACCGCATTCAAGCCTATTTCCTTCCAAAATTACACATACAACATTGTTCCTAATAACAAAATAGCTCAAAACGCACACAAATTCAAAGTGAAACGAACAAAAAATACCGTAAACCCATGGTATATTAATACCTTCAACTTAGAGTTGTTGCTTGTCCTGAAGCGAAACACTAACACTCTAAACAACTCTTATGTAGAAGTAGACATACAAACTCAAGCAATCAGGTGACTTTCTCATTCAATTTCATCACATTAGTGCAAATCTTTTCATCTAGACTCAACACTCTAAGTTATGTGGATCAAACATGACATAGATCGACCAATAGACACCACAACATACACATTTTACAATAACCAAAGTACCAACTCTCCAACAATGTAACTAGTGCCCTCACTTCAAAAGAAATACTTTTCACACAAAAGAGATATGAATTTCAAGTTTAAGGATTCATTCAACACTCACGCTCAAAAGTGACTTCAACTACAGTTAGTGCTCAATACCATAGGATTGCCCTTATTATCACTGCTTAAACTCTCGAAAGTGGTCGCTGGGATCACTATAGGACTTTCTGAGCTTGTAATGTAGGCCCAGAGTTAGGTAGGGTACATTTGGGTACTTTTTAGTGACTCTCTGCCCTCCTTGATATTAAGGTAGCTTTTTACCACTTTTCTCAACCAATTGTTGGCATCTTTTTATTTTCTGCTCTTTCCCTTAACTCATTTCAATACAAATGTGACTTTTGACTTTAAAGCTCATATTCTTCACTTTTCTTTGGTTTCTTTTACTCCATTTCTCTTTGTTTCTATCAGCACTCTAGTCATTCATCTTTTTTCTTCTTTTAGACAAAGTCACATCTGTTTCTATATTTTTCATTTTTTCTTTCTTCCACACAAAACTCTTTTCATACCCCTTTTCAGTCATTTACCTTTTTTTATAGACACCCTCTACCTATGTATTTTGCATGTGTTTAGGTGCACAATCTTCGATGTCGGACCGAGGCCAAGATCAAGGTAAAATTTTGAATTATCCACTCTCAACTTAGGCTTTTGGCCTAAGTCAAGGTGCACATGTCCCAGGAGGGACCAACGGCAAAATAATTATTTTAGGGAAGGCGAGTTAGGTGTATTGAAAGAAGTGGTCTACGATAGGATCAAACATTTGGATCATATGGACAATTTATTTCAGTTGGTTGGATAATTTTAGGTCTAAGTGGACTTATTAGAACAAGGGCCTATGATCATTTTTGAGCTTTTAGCCTAGATTATCTTAGTAGGACCAATGTGGAAAGTTCTAGATTGGCACATACTTTATGAACATTCAAACTTTTCTCACACACATTTGGCACATTGTTTCATTATTAGATTATTAGATTACCCAACTCAAGTTTTATCTTAAGTCATGAGGTCAAACCTATAGATCTAGCACATTTCAAAACATTTCGACAGGTATCAATCTCATGCTCTTTATGCCATCATGCATTCATTCTTCTACTTACCCCTACATATACATTCCTAAACATGCCGGTTCAACATAAAAGTAAACAAACATTTGGCGGGGGGGGGGGGGGNNGGGGGGGGGAAGAACACATGCAAGAAAACCTCAAAAGAGGATTATGAGTTGGGTTAGTTAGAATTCATGCTATCACACCCAATACATTTACCCCACCACCTATAAAGTAAGGTACAATTGTCGTTAATGAACAAATCAAATGTAAGGCATAGGGTGAATCAAACCTATGGCGCAAATGCGCTGAAGACCTCTCAAGAAGCGAGTGGGTCTGATTTTCGGAAGGCCGCTGGATCAACACAGGTGACACCATCACTAGCAGCATCACCAACTATGGGAGCACCATTACGATTGCTCTTAATGCTAGATGGGCAAACATGGACCTCACGGGCCCGATGTTGTCTCCTCTCCTCATTAAGTATAGACACCCTCTGGGCCACCGCAAACTATTGGCACTCCTTCATCTTCAATTTGCAATCCTCATCAGCATAAGAAGTAGGGTCGTAGCGGTGGCACTTCCCACCAGCACAGGAAGAAATTGGTGGTTGCATAGAATAGCAAAATAGGGCAATCATCACCATAGTATAATCCACCACTGTAGGGGTAGCCTCTGGTGCAGTCTCAGTAGGGGCTAGAAAGGCATCAACCTTAGCACGGAGGGTAACCAACTCCATCTGGAAGGTAGTCACATCAATAGCAGGGGTATGCCTACCAAAAACCCTCAAATCAAAAACATCTAGGCGGTCGTGGACCGCCTGAATCTTTCTCTCCTTCCTAGCCTTATACTCCTCAATCGAATGCAGCATCCATGGCCTCACATGCTGCAGTAAAGTGGCCATCTGTGTCTCCAGTTTCTCCGCTCCGGCTAGAGGAACAGTAGTGGACCCTGATGAAGGGGTGTCTCGGGAAGAGCTTGGGGACTGGCTAGTGGCAGTAGAAGGTGGAGCTTGTGCATCACTATAGACTGGAATAGTAACTCATCAGCCTGGACCTACTCCACATCAACAACAAGATCAAAACTCATTGGCGGGACATCAACCTAGGGTTGTCTGCGTGGTGCATCAAGGTTTGCATTATCCTGAATGAGGCCGATGTCCAATGTCTTGGTCGTCTCAAGAAACCTTTCACAATGACCAATAGATATTGAAGACACCCTAGAGAGATGAAAAATTAGACAAGATAAAGGCAGAGTAGTGGTGCTTCAAAAGGTCCTCTTATGGATCTCCGTGATCAGGATGCTGGCAAAATTAATCTCTATCCTAGCTATATTGACTACTACATTACGACCCGGTCCCATCTAACAACATTATTCGCTTGAGTAGGGGACCATCGATTCCGAAACAGTTACCAGAAAAACTTCGTAGTG
Source organism: Solanum stenotomum (assembly GCF_019186545.1). NCBI lineage: Eukaryota > Viridiplantae > Streptophyta > Magnoliopsida > Solanales > Solanaceae > Solanum > Solanum stenotomum. The sequence goes on from NC_064286.1 coordinate 19,951,214, forward strand.
AAGGTTAGATTCTCCTTCCTAATAGCCATAGTAGAAGTCCATACCTGCTCACTACACTCCCCATCCGCAACAATATGACGTGCCATGAAATGAAGCAATGTCTCTCTCTGATCAACATCACTCTGAAAAGCCCCGCTCTGGACAATGCCCATAATGTAGTCATACTCTACTATATTAATAGGCAGAGTGTGGTTTGCGTCATATATGAACCGGCGAATGGTGGCCTCTGAGATGTCGACCGAAAAACCCTGCACCAATGTTGACTAAATTGTAGGCTGAGCTATGGGCTTGGCCTACTTAGAGATGGAATTCTAGATGGTGGTAGAATAAAAGGCATAAAACTCTATAGTAATATCATCCTTGTAGTTCCTAGGGATCCGTTCAATCCACTCGCATATGTGCCTCCTGAACATTTCCTCAATAACTAGTGCAGTGTTGAGGCTGCCTTTAAGCACTATGTATTTTTCTATAACGGTCCTAATCATCCTCTGATGTTCGTTCAATATAGTTCCTTTCTCATACAATTGGTACTGGCCAGGAATGCACCATATGTTCAGCTCATCGACTTTGGACGCGAGCTCAGCAGGTACCGGGATGTCGTATGAGCTATTGGACTTGGATAAAGAAGTGCGGCTTCCACTAGAACTAGAGTTCCACTGCGACTCTGAATTAGACTCTGTCTCTCTAACCTATATGGCCCCCTCTTTAGACTAGGGGGCAGTGGCCTCGTCACTAGTAAACACCACCAGCCGAGACTGTCTCCTAGTAGTCCGTGGTACAATTGGGGAACCTCTATTTGTGGGTGGAACGTACTCCTGATCAGTGTCATCATCCAACATTCATCGGGAAGGGGAGACTGATATGGACTTTCCCTCTCGTGTGTAAGTTGGGGCTTGTTTTGGAGCGATGGTACCTATTGAAGCTTAGTTAGTACCCAAAGAACACAAAAGGACCCATGAAATAATTTTAGAACAAGATTCGGACTCAGAATAAACTAAAACATTTCTTAGGCAATAGTTGAACTGGTGACACACTGTGGGTACCTACGGTCTGTCGATCGAACGACGGTCTGTGGGTCCCCTCCATTTGTTGGGTGGGTGAAAATTAGGTCCCAGATGCGAAACCACGCTTGTGTTGAATGGTCCATCGATTGAACGACGGACCTTAGTCCACACTGTGGTTCTACACTTAAGAAAGTCTTTGTGTGCCACTGGTCCATGGACCTCGATCTACGGTCCGTGGGTTGAAGTTGTTGGTCAGTTTTGTGCCATGTTATCCTCAACTTTTAGTCCATTCATAATTTCATCATTTAATGACTCAATTTAAGTCTAAACATTCATTTCAACACATTATTAAGTAGTTCATCATCCTTAGGCGTTCCGATTTACACAGTGTAACTTTTAACACAACCAAAATAATGAAACCCTAAGTTAAAACTTTCGATTGGACCTAACAACCTATATTTTTCATTGAATTTCCCTACACACTCACACATCATAATTCCAAGAGTGTTTCTAGACTATATTTTAACATTCAAATAGGAGATTAACAACCCAAGGTCAAGTTCAACTTCGTGATTTCATAATTTAAACAATGAATTCAATGTTAGGGTGAAATCGTTTACCTTACAAGTATTCCATGTTTGTGAGTGTGTTAGTGCAATGAAGATCCTTGAACCTTTGCTAGCCTTCGACACCGAACCTTGGAATCGTTGGGGAAGAAAATGGAAGTGATCAGAGAGAGAAGATAGGAGATATGGGATTTGGAATTTAATTGTAGATCAGTGAGAGATGATTTGGTGGGTTATTAAAGTATAAAAAATGGCTATATGTAAGGTTAAAAATGGTTGGGATATATTTATGGAGTTGTGGGATAATTTAAAAATGAAAGGTTTTATAAAAGAGGGGTTTAAGTGGGGTAAGGCAGAACCCTAAATTTGAACCACAAGACCTCATCGACGGTCCGTGAGTCGACCAACGAACCGTAGGTTTGGTCCGTAGGTCACTCTTACACTTAGAAAAATTATAAAACTTATCGTGGATTTACGAACGCCATCCACGGTCCTTGATTTGACTAATGGGTCAACTATGGGGCCCGTAGACCATTGCCCAACAATATTCTGCAAATTTTTGCCTCTTCGTCCCAGAACACGACCAAGCATTATGACTTTATTTTTACATTTTCTGGACACTTTGTAGACATGGACCGTACTCTATATCTAGCCAACACTAAACAGAAAAATAAACACCTATCTAAAGAGCTACAAAAATCAACAATAACGAAGAAAACTCTTATATCAAAAAGAAACTCATATAGTTGGCTAGATTGAACAACTTGGGTTGCCTCCCAAGCAATGCTTCATTTAATGTCACGGCACTATACAGACACCTTGATTACTTAGACTTCATCAAGGTAATATGCCTCTATCACTTCTTCCACACTCTCAGAGTTCCCCAAGCAGACTTTTATCCTCTGTACATTCACCTTGAACCCTGTCCTTTCCTTGTTCTCAAGCTCAACCGCTCCCTGTGGAAATACTTGAGTCACTCTGGATGGCGTGATCCACTTGGAGTTGAGCTTTAGATGAAACAATCTCAATCTTGAGTTGAAGAAGAGCACCACATCACCAATAAAAAATTCACCCTTTTGAATCTTTTGATCATGGTATTTTTTCATCTTCTCTTTATACCAGCCTGAACTTTCATATGCTTTTAGGTGAAACTCATCAAGCTCATTCATATCCATTATCCTTTGACTCAATGCGGCACCCGTATCCAAATTCTACTTTCCCACATTGCTTTATGCTCTAGCTCTACAGGCAAATGGCATAACTTCCCATATACAAGTTTGTAAGGGGATATACCTATGAGAATCTTGAATGTGGTGCGGTAAGCCTATAGAGTATCATCAAGCATTCTTGATGAATCAGTTATGTTGGCGTTCACAGTCCTATCAACGATTTGTTTTATCTCTCTTTTTGACACCTCAACTTGCCCACTAAATTGCGGATGGTAAGGAATGGCTATAATGTGATGAACTCCATATATCTCTAGCAACGCCTTGAACAACTTATTACAAAAGAGAGAACCTGTATCGCTGATAATCGCACATGGTGTACCAAATCTGGAGAAGATATTCTTTTTAGGAATGTGGTGACACTTTTTTCCTCATTTTTTTAAAGTGCAATAGCCTCCACTCATTTTTATACATAGTCAACCGCAACAAGAACATACTTCATCCAATGTGAACTCACAAACACACCCATGAGTTTAAGATCCTGAGCATCAAATACTTCAATCACCAATAATGGGTTCATAGGTAGTTCTTGCTTTTTTAAATTTCTCCTTCTCTTTGGCAACGATCATAAGACCTAGAGAAATCATGAACATCTTGGTGGATGGTAGGCTAGTAATACCCACACTACAGGATTTTATGAGTAGTCCGAATACCACTATGGTGCCCACCAACAGGAGATGTATGACACGCCTCTAGTGTACTCATCATCTAAACATTGGGCACACAATAACCAATAATCCCATCAGCACAAATATGAAACAAGTAAGTCTCATCCCAAAAGAACTTCTTCACAATTAACATAAACGTTTTTCTTTGGTGAAATGAAAAATCCGATGGAACCAAGTTGCTTGCCAAGTAGTTAGTAAAATCTGAAAAACCAAGGGATAAGATCATAAGAACCAACCAATACATGTTCATCTGGGAATGCATCAGTAATTTCAGCCTCATCTCCCAATTTGAGCATAGCTTCCTCCTCCAATCGGGACAAATGGTCGGTAACTTGATTTTATGTTCCCTTTCTATACTCCACCTCAAAATCAAACTCTTACAACAACAATACCCATCTAATTAGCCTCAGTTTACATCCTTTTTAGCCTTTAAATACCTCAATGCAGGATGGTCAGTATGCACTATGACCTTAGTACCATGCTAGTAGGATTGAAATTTCTTGAATGTAAAATTCATAGTAAGGAGTTCTTGTTCAGTCAAAATATAATTCTTTTGAGCCACATTCAAAGATTTGTTGACATAGTAAATCAGATGAAGAATCTTCCATTGCCTCTATCCAAATACCAAATCAAGCACCACCCCACTCGTATTACAAATTACCTCAAATGTTTGCCCCCAATCCGATGAAATAATTATATGTGCTGATACTAACCTTTTATTCAACTCTCCAAATGCTTTCAGACAAGCATCATGAAAATCAAACTTTCACTCCTTTTCGAGTAGTTTGCACAATGATTGTGCAATTTTAGAGATATCTTTTATGAACCTCTGGTAAAAACCTACATGCCCAAGAAAACTTCTAACACCTTTGTAATAACCCAAAAAACTAGTACGTGGAACTAGAGCCTTACAAGTGTGTTCTTCAGTTTTATATGGGGTTTAGAAGTGTAAAATGACTTCCCGAGCTTAGGTTGAGTGGTTTAGGGGTTAAACCTCAAGGTATGACCCCCCAAGGACCAACCAAGGGTCCTTGAGGAGGACCCTAATGTCTAACCCCCAATGCTGCCCAAAAGTCCAAAACTGCCAAAAATCTAAGGGCCTACGGATAGGGACCTACTCCCCATAGGTCCATCCACACCCATGGGGGAGGCTCCATAGGTCAAGCCCCAATTTTTTGAGTTCCAGCCACTATCCATGGACCTGCAGGATGGGGTGTGACCCCACTCATAGTCTGTGAGTCCTAGGTTGTGGATGGCACATGTGTTTCTACCTCATTCACGGCCAAGGCTTGGCCAATTTAGGTAATTCAAAATAAATTAGTTTTAAGTAGGGGTCATTTAATATAGTCTTTATACTTATGTATAAACTATTTTAAGTCATTAAACACCCTATTAACTCATTATATCTCAAGACCCCAAATCAATTCCCAAAAAACACTCTCCTCTCAAATGATTCTCTCTCTAGAAAACCTCCATTGATGAACAAGATCAAGGTCAAGTCTAGGTGTTAAGGAGCAGCCTTTATACTTCAATTTCATCTGGAAATCTTCAGAAGGTATGGTAGTTCTCATCCTTGGGTAGCTATCAACCAAGGAGTCTCTTCAAAAGCTTTTATCTCAAATCTAGAAATCCCCAAGAGCTAGGGTTTCAACTCAATCACATGGATTCCTTTCAAAGTTTATTTTAAAGGTTGAATTATGTTTTTTTATAGATGTTTTATTTATTTGATATGATTTTAAGTTGAATTCCTCAAGAATCCAATAGTTCATCAATCTTAGCTATGGTCCATCTTTACATTAAGATTGTTGTTGCAAGTTGGTCCAATTGATTGGATGTTAGTAGATTATGATGTGATTGCATGATTTTAGTATGATTCTACATGTATGCTTGATTAACCTAAGATTCAAGGGTCAAATTGATGTGGCCTAGGGCTATTGCATGAAAGAGGCAAATTGAGGGTTTAGATTTGACCTTCTAAGGTTGATGAACTTCTTGATGAATTACCTTAGATTAGATCACCTAGACTTTAATTGCTTATAAGTAATGCTTGTAGATATGAACTAACATGATTAGGGATTAGACGATGAATCATGGTTGAAGTAGTATTATGATTTAGTTTACTCGATGCTATGTGACTATAATTGAGTAAAAATGAAGCATGTGGTTTGTTTACCTTGAGAATTAGGTTTACATGAGGACCATGTGAAGTATTTCTTGAGAGTAATTCTTGCGATAAGAAGATGAATCATATGGTTTTAACGGTAAAAGCTAACATGAATAAGCTATGGGTGTTAAAGCTTTAAGAAGGAAGCTATTATATATGTTGAATTGTATATGGTATTATTGTGAAAGGATTTCATCCACATGGCCTAAAATATGAGTATATAAGTCTATACATAGAATGAATGTCGTAATTGTATTGTGACTATGTCTATGTCTCATGTGGTGAATGCTAGGTGTGTTGACATAATATGATCCTTAAAAGCAAGATATGAGGGGTATGCATGATTATGATGTTATGTGCATGTTTTTATGAACACTTAGAGAGTGAAGTGTCTAGGATGATAATGTTGTTGTTGTGTCATTAAAAGGACAATAACACACAAACACACCCCATGCATGAATATGACTATGATGTGAGTAAGTTATTGTTGAAAGGCTAATTCTCATATGCACCGTTACACATGTGATATTACTATGCATGAACTATGTATGTTTATGAAAATGTTATTGTCTTGATTGAAAGGCTATTCTAATGAACACGCTATGAATATGATGGGAAAGGTTTACTCACATATTCATGATGCTAAGGTTGAAAGGATATTCTCACCTAATGAATCAATGAGCTATTACGATGCTATGTTGGTTTGAGTTCCTAGTGCATTCTTCCATTAACATGAACTTAAGTAATGACTTAATATGAGTTAAAGGGAATTATGTTAAAGACCTAGTGGATATGAATATTAGATGGGTTCCTTCATGCTAGTAGTCCAGATTTCCAATATGGTTATCTCATGAGATGGAAACCTCCACGTTAGTTGTCCGGGTTTCTAGTAGCAATCTACTTTTCCCATAACCATGTGCCCACATAGGTCTTTAGCTAGTGGATCGACCTAAAAGCTAAATATGTCAATTCTACCTTAGGCAAGTAGGACATCTCTTTTTGGTACAGGGGTAAGATATCAGATTCATGTAGCTCACCTGGTCTATGTTGGTTAAGGCTATATTTCCCTCTATTATAAGAATATGAATTAAAAGAAGAACATGAGTTATGTACTATGATTCTTGAAGGGGTTCTACTTAGTATGAATGGGGGTATGGGACTTCTTTCATGCGTTGCACAAGTAGGCTTTGAAAGTAGGCATGGTATGTTTCTCTTATGAAATGACGATTATGAGTAAATGCATGATTTATATGAATTATGAACATGAACTATACTTATGACTTCTTAATGAGCTTTACTTAGTGTGAGTGGAGGTATGGGACTTCACTTATACATTGCACAAGTAGACTTATGAAACGGTTATGGTGTGGGTTCCTTATTTTATGAAGATATATGAATTTATGTATGCAAGATGCGGAGTGTTGCTATGAGTTACTTTACTTATTACAAGTTATGAACATGAACGTCTCCTTGCCTATGAGTGTTGGCTATGGATAAGGTCAAGGTATGTTATGCATGATTATGGTGGCCTAAAAGTGAGACTTAGTGTAGATAGCACAAGTACACTTATGAAAGGGTTATGGTGTGAGTTCCTTGTGCTATGAAGATAAATGAATTTATGTATGCATGATGTAGAGTGTTTCTATTAGTTACTTTACTTATTACAATTTATAAACATGAATGTCTCCTTGTCTATGAGTGTTGGCTATGGATAAGGTCAAGGTATGTTATGCATGATTATGGTGGCCTAAAAGTGAGACTTAGTGTAGATAGGATTATGGGATCCTATTTATGCATTGCAAAAGTGTAGGTTAGGGTTGCTTATGTGATACTTCTAATATGATGAGATGAACTTGGTATGTCATTATGCATGTGAACTATGTCCTGTGAAGATTGGTGTATGCATTATGTTTATGTTGGAGACTATGCTTGTGATTATGATGATATCCTTTATTCTATGATGAAATGTACATGATTTGTCTTATGAGCTACATTCTCCAACTATCTTCAAAGATGATGTTTTTTTTTTAAAAAAATTTTATCGACCCTTGTGGGGGTCAGGGGTTTAGCAACACCCCAAGCCTTATCATAAATAAAAACAAAAGCAAAATACAAGGAGGGGGACATAAAACCTTACCTCCAGTCCTATGGTGGTTCAATAGTCAACCTTCCTCCTTAGGATAGTCAACTCGTCCCCGTACTATAAAGGAAACCTAATCTCTAAGCACCTAGAAGAGAGGAATCCTCTCGATACAAAGTAACCAGGAAGTATAAATAAGGGATACTCTCCCCTTACAAAGAAAGAAGAGAATAAAACCTAAGCCTATCCAAAAAACTAAATCTAACAGAAAAGCTATAATGAATAGGGTAGTTGACTAAGGAGTGCAACATCACGGAGTTGTTTAATTCTTTTGAATCTCATTCTTCTAAAGTTGGACATGCCCATCTTTTCTAGCAAATAACTACCTTTGGCCTCTACTGGTAGTTGTTGATAAGTGTAGTAGTGATGAACTATGTCAGTTTTGTGACTTCTTTTAGAGAGAAAATCTGCAGTAGTGTTAGCTTCCCTGTATGTGTGTCTACACTTAAAAAATTCTAGCTGACTGATGGTGTTGATAAGAGGAGAAATGTGTTGTTGCAGGCTCCAAGGAGGTTTGATTATGTGAGAAAGCCAATTGGTAAGCAGTTTTGAATCAATCTCCAGGATGATTCTTTCGAAACCATGCTCAAGACACCATTGAATCCCATGAGCGGCTGCAAGTGTTTCAGCTTGGTTGTTGGTGCCGCTTCCCAAGGAAATGACGAATACATACACCATATCACCCTTAGAGTCTCTAAGAATTCCTCCACCTCCAATTTGACAGGGATTTCCTAATGCATTTCCATCTGTGTTTAACTTGAATATATTACGAGGTGGCCTGATCCATTTCACTACCTTGACCTGAACTTCCTGCCAGCAACCCTCCACAATTTTTAGCAACCTTTCACAGTTGTTAGGCCACTGGAGATGAGGGAAAGCAGACTGAAGCATGTTGGTTATGTCTTCGAGAATTAGGAATTTAACTCTAGGAACACTCGACTGTTTACCCCCATATTTAAAGCCCACCTATTTTTGCATAGGTTCCAACAAATAAAAATAGGAAAAGCCTGCAAAAGAATCATATGTGCTTCATTTTTGTTTTCCAGCCCCAACCACTTCATGCATTGATTTTTTAGAGGAATGTGCCTTTGAAAAGTGCCTACGAAAGATGAAAAGAAACTCTATATATTTGCAGCAAAATCACCACTAACAAATATATGGTTGATGTCATCCCATCCTTGAAGTCTGCTACATGAACATCTGCTAGGGTCGCTTCCAAACATAATAATCTTCTCATTGGTAGGGATTTTGGATCTTAAATCTCTCCAAAGTAAAAAGGATACTTTAAAAGGAATATATTTATTCCATGTATGAGTGTCAATTCTACTCTTTTCCTTCTTTTTCCTGATGAGTTCCTAGGCAGAAGAGCAGGAAAATAGACCATTGGTAGTTGGGGTCCACACAACTTCATCAGTATCATTCTCTTGGTGGAAAATTCTAGTGTTGAGGATTTTAGGAACCAGAAGAGGGGGTGCATGCCTTCTTACCATATATTCATTCCAAGTGCCATCAGTAATAAATTGTGACATTGTGATATTATTGAGGCTGGTAATGTTACTATCATGTTGAGCAAGAGGACCATTTCCCAATCAATTGTCCCACCAAAATGAACAAGTTCCAGAGTGTATTTTCCACCTGATTTGAGCTTCAACAGTGGTCTTGTTTCTCATCATATATCACCAAACCAATGATTGCCCTGTTTGAATTTTTTTGAATTGGATGAGATCTTTGGCAATATTTGGATTTAGGAATTGTCCCCATAATGAACTTTTGGTTCTAAAGATCCACCATTGTTTGAACTGTAAAGAAGTGCAGATATCTTCAAGTTTTCTTACTCCAATGTCCCCTTCCTCATAGGGATAGCTAAGAGTTTCCCAAGACGCCCAATGATATTTTTTCTTCTTTTTATCCCATCTGGCATATAGCTTGGTTTCCACAAAAATGTCCCTTTTTGCATGTTTCAAGGAATTTTATGCATGGCTTCAATACTAAGTACATTTTTGCGCTAACCCATATTTCTACATTTTCTATAAGTGTAGGGTTTGGTAATATCGGATCCAACTCTCGTAGCTTGGTCCTTAGTCGATCAAAAAGAAAAAGATTGGTGAGTCCTCAAAGTGTTCGAGGGCTTGACCATATGTCGTTTATGTCTTTCTTATATGTTTTAGACCTATGTAAGGCCTATGTACCTAAAAATGTATTCAAGAGTTTTAATCTAAGTAATATAAATGGTTTGAGACTTGGTGTTATAGACTCTCTCATTTTATAAAAGACTTTGATTGTAAAGAAAAGTTTTAAATTTTCCACATTTTTCACTATGTTCTTATGTTATGATATTCTACGAGTGTTGTATGAGACTTCTCGGAGTCTTGTATGCCGTGTCACATCTAAGGGGTAGCCTTGGGTCGTGACAAACATGGTATCAAAGCACAAAGTTTAGAATGGTTCTAGGATTATATCAAACCACGTCTAGTAGAGTCTTGTTCATAAATGTGAAACGCTCCACATTTATGAATAGGAGGCTATCAGATGTTAAGAAAACTTCACATTTTAATTCTCTAAGTCGTGCCCTAGAATTTAGCTTTATTAGGTCTTTTACCTAATGCGTGCCCTATGGTTTTCAGGATATGAATACTTTAAGGGCTTAGGTTTTAAGGAATGAGAAAGACAGTGTCGAGCAAGAGATTCCTCTCCAAGCTCCAATTGACCGTATAGGGGAGAATGTAACTCATGCAAAGTTTATGCCCGCTATCCAAATGTTGGCTCAAGCCTTGACGGTGCAAGTCAATAGAGAGGCTGTAACTCGGGCTAATCCAATAAGTGGGATGGATGCTTCTAGGGTGAGGGAGTTCTTGGGGTGGAATCCTCTTATGTTTTATGGCTCCAAGGTGTGAGAAAATCCTCAAGAGTTTGTGGAGAAGGTCTTTAAAATGTTAGACCGTATGGGGGTATAACTGGTACAGAAGGTGGAGTTAGCATATTGTCAACTCAAAGGGGTCGCAAAAATATGGTATGATCAATGGAAAGAGACTAGACTAGTAGGATTGGGCCCTATAGAGTGGGAAGGGTTCAAGAGTGCCTTTCTAGATAGGTTCTTCCCTTCAGAGATGAGAGAAGCTTTGGTACTTGAGTACATCAACCTTAGACAAGGTGATATGAGTGTTAAGGATTATGCATGGAAGTTCACTCAATTGTCTAAGTATGTTGCAATTCTAGTGTTCGATCCCAATTTGGGAATGAGTAGGTTTGTGTTTGGAATGTCCAATTTAGTGGTAAAAGAATGTCGTATGTCCATGTTTGAGCATAATATCATTGTCCCTCCTCTTGTAGTGTATGCCTTTGAAATTGAGCAAAAGAAACTGGAAGAAAGGTTGAATGAGAAAAAGAGAGATAGGATAGATGATGAAAATTGTTCTCTTGGGAGGTCCTTTGGATAAGGTTCTTCTAAGTTTCTCCCAAAATTTAGTGAGGAGAGAGTATCTAACCCTGAGCCTCAAAGGGGAAGCAATAGTGCATTCATGTTACATAAGCCTACTTGCAAAATATGTGAGGAAGCACTATGGTAGGTGTTTATCTGGTACGGAAGGTTCTTATGGTTGTGGGGGAAGTGACCATAAAGTGAGATATTGTCGATACTTACCGCTAGGGGAAGAGAGAGAAAGAAAATTAAGTCTGATGCTCTTCAAGCTAGAGGTGAACAAGTGTGTCCTCCTAATGTTGCTTCCACTATGTGTTCCATGCTTATTTCTATTCCGGTAGTGCTTGTCTTTTGTGACTTGATAAATTGGACATGATGAGCTTTTATGTTGTCCTTAGTATACTTGGGTTTAGTTCTAGCTATGTGTGTTTGTTGGTGGAACCTAACTTAGTCATAATGTGTCTTAGGATGTGATGGAGGATTTGATGAATAATGGTGTTTAAGTGATGCGTAGAGAATGTTGAGATTGGTATTTTTGTAAGGGTTTTAGTTGAGGGTGCTACTTGGGATGCCAAAGGCCAATGATATCCCAATATCCTTATGTTCCCTTCTATTTCTCCTCTAGCTTAAGATGATAAGTTCTCCTTGACTCGTTTCATGATTGTAGAGTATTGGGTGTTATATGTGTCCCATGATTCTTTTGTCCCAAAGAGTTAATCTTGTTAACCTTGGAATATTTGGATGCATGCTCATTATACCTCTATTGGTTTTAGAACATGGTAAGGTTATAATTAGTCTTCGTGATGCTTTGGGTTTGTTTGAAAAGAGTAGTATTTGAGGTCTTAGTAAGGGGCGTACTCCCAAGGGGGAGATGATGGGCTTAGATAGCAAAAATATATATTTGATTGAGAGTCCCGATATCCTCATCCATTTCTTCTATTACTATTTTAGCTTGAGACCAAGAGTTCCTTTTTGCACTTTTTTTATGTTTTGGAATCACGAGTGTTTTAGAAATTTCCATGATCTCCTTATATAATGCATGTTCTTGAGAGATTTCATGTTTTGTATAAAATGAGTTTTCATGATTTATATGTTCGTCATGTTGTTGTGCATTTTAGTATGATGATTACATATTTAACTTCATGAGATGATTTGATGAACATGCTTTGTTATGTTTTTGATGAAATGGCATATTGGCTCCATAATGTTGTGTTGAGCTTTCTTTTAGTTGGAAAAGATAGTTCCTTTTATGATTATGTGATTGATGATGTGTAGAAGTGTTTGTATAGTCTCACTCTTAAGGGGGGAGATGGTTTGTCCTAGCTAACATGGTTGTTATGTGCTTATGTGTTGCTATGACTTCTTTATATAATGCATATTCATGAAAACTTGTGTTTTAAAATAAAATGAGTTTATGTGAATTGTTTTTCTAGTGTTGTAGTGCTTTGAGAGATGCCTATTGTACTTTATGAGAAGAATATATGATCATGCTTTAGTTTGGAGTTGAGAAATTCCTCCTTGAATAAAGTTCTTTTTTAGGGTAAATTGCATATGAGCTCCATGAGAGTATGTCGAGCATATTATGACTAGGAGATTGCAATCCCTCCTTGAACATGACTAGTTATGAGAATATCATGCTTAAATGGATTGTTACATGTAGTTCATACTTCCTTATGTTGCATTGTGTACTTTCAGATGTAGTGATGTTTCCTCCTTGTTTATGTGCATTTAAATGTTTCATGCATGATGGGCTGCTATTCTTGAGTATCGAAATCCGTAAAGTGTTTAAACTATCATTCGAGGACAAATGTTCCTAAGGGGGAGATAATGTAACAACCCAGAAAACTAGTAGGTTGACTAGATCCTTATGAGTTTGTTGTTGAGTTAGATGTGGGGTTTAGAAGTGTAAAATGACTTCCCAAGATTAGGTTGAGGGTTTTAGGAGTTAAACGTCAAGGTACGATCCCTCAAGGACCAACCAAGGATCCTTGAGGAGGACCCTAAAGTCTAACCCGCAATGCTGCCCAAAAGTCCAAACCTGAAAAAAATCGAAGAACATACGGATGGGGGCCTACGTCTCGTAGGACCATCCAAGCCCGTGGAGGAGGCTCCGTAGGTCAAGGCCCCATTTATAAAGTTGCAGACACCATCCACGGACCTACAGGACGGGGTGTGAGCCCACTCACAATTCGTGACTCCTGGGTCGTGGATAGTACATGTGTTACTGCCTCATTCACAGCCAAGGCTTGGCCAAATTAGGTATTTCCAAATTAATTAATTTTAAGTAGGAGTCATTTAATGTAGTCTTTATACATATATATAAACTAGTTTAAGTCATTAAACACCCTATTAACTCATTATATATCACGACCCCAAATCAATTCCCAAACACAATCTCCTCTCAAATGATTCTCTCTCTCGAAAACATCTATTGATGAACAAGATCAAGGTCAAGTCTAGGAGTCAAGGAGCAGACTTTCTTCTTCAATTTCGTGTGGAAATATTCATAAGGTATGGTATTTTTCATCCTTGGGTAGCTATCACCCAAGGAGTCCCTTCAAAAGCTTTTTATCTCAAATCTAGTAATCTCCAAGAGCTAGGGTTTCAACTCAACCCCATGGATTCCTATCAAAGTTACTTCTAAAGGTCGAATTATATTTTTTTATGGATGTATTACTGATTTTAAATGACGTTCACTTGAATTCCTCAAGAATCCATGAGTTCCCCAATCCCAGCTATGGTCCTTCTTTACATTAAAAATGTTGTTGCATGTTTGTCCAATTGATTGGATGTGAGTAGATTATGAAGTGATTGCATGATTTTAGTATGATTCTACATGTATACTTGATTAACCTAAGATTCTAGGGTGAGATTGATGTGGCCTAGGTCTATGTCATGGAAGAGGCAAATTGAGAGCTTAGATGTGACCTTCTAAGATTGATGAACTTCTTGATGAATAGCCTTAGATTAGATCACCTAGACATGAATTTCTTATAAGTAAAGCTTGTACATATGAACTAACTTTATTAGGGCTGACATGATGAATCATGTTTGGAGTAGTATTGAGATTGAGTTACTTGATGCTATATGACTATAATTGAGTAAGAATGAAGCATCTGGTTAGTTCACCTTGGGAATTAGGTTTACATGATGACCATGTGAAGTATTTCTTCAGAGTAAGTCTTGCGATTTGAAGATGACTCCTAGGGCTTTAAGGGTAAAATCTAACATGAATAAGCTATGGGTATTAAGGCTTTAAGAAGGAAGCTATCATATATTTTTAATTGTATTTGGAAGTATTGTGAAAGGACTTCATTCACATGGACTGTAATATGAGTATATGAGTGTATACATGGAATGAATGTGGTAATTAAGTTATGACTGTGTCTATGTCTCATGTGGTAAATGATAGATGTGTTGACTTAACATGACCCTTAAATGCAAGATATGAGGGGTATGCAGGATTATAATGTTATGTTCATGCTTTATGAACACTTAGACAGTGAAGTTCCTATGATGATAATGTTGTTGTTGTGTCATTGAAAGTACAATCACACACACCCCCCATGCATGAACATGACTATGATTTGACTAAGGTGTTGTTGAAAGGCTAATTCTAATATGCACCCTTACACATAACTATGCATGAAGTATGTATGTTTATGAAAATGTTGTTGCGTTGATTGAAAGGCAATTCTCATGAGCACACTATGAATATGATATGAAAGGTTTACTCATATATTGATGATTCGGAGGTTGGAAGGACGTTCTCACCTAATGAATCTATGACCTATTATGATGTTATGTTGGTTTCAGTGCCTAGTGCATTCTTCCATGAGCATGAACTTAATTAAATACTTCATATGAGTTAAAGGGAATTATGCTTAGCATCGAGTGGATATGAGTATGCAATAGGTTTCTTTACTCTAGTAGTCCGGCTTCCCATTATGGTTATATCATAAGATGGAAACCTCCACGTTAGTAGTCCAGTTTTCTAGTAGCAATCTCCTTATAGAATAACTATGTGTCCACATAGGTGTTTAGCTAGTGGATCCACTAAAAAGATAAATATGTTAGTTCTACCTTAGAAAAGTAGGACACCTCTTTTTGCTGTGGGGGTAAGACACCTGATTCCATGTGGCTTACATGATCTATGTCGGTTAAGGCTATTTTTCTCTATATGATAAGAATATGAATTATTAAAAGAACATGAGTTATGTACTACAGTTCCTCAAGGGGTTCTACTTTGTATGAATAGGGGTATGAGACTTCATTCATGCATTGCACAAATAGGTTTTGGGAGTGGTCATGATATGTTTCTCTTATAACATGATGATTATGAGTTAATGCATGCTTTATATGAATTATGGACATGAACTATACTTATGACTTCTTAATCAGCTTTACTTAGTGTATGTGGAGGTATGAGACTTCAGTTATACATTGCATAAATAGACTTATGAAAGGGTTATGGTGTGGGTTCCTTCGGATAGGAAAATAAATGAATTTATGTATGCATGATGTAGAATATTGCTATGAGTTACTTTACTAATTAAATGTTATGTACATGAATGTCTCCTTGTCTATGAGTGTTGGCTATTGATAAGGTCAAGGTATGTTATGCATGATTATGTGTATGCATTATGTTTATGTTGGAGACTACGCTTGTGATTATGATGATATCCTTTATGCAATGATAAAGTGTACATGATTTGTCTAATGAGCTACATTCTCCAACTATTTTCAAAGATGATGTTTAAAAGTGGCATATAGCATGGTTTCAACAAAAATGTCCCTTTTTGCCTGGTGATATCAGATCCTACTTTCTATAAGTGTAGGGTTTAGTGATATCAGATCCAACTCTCATGGCTAGGACCATAGTTGATCAAGAAGAAGAAGATTTGTGAGTCCTCATAGTGTTCTAGCGCTTGACCACATGTCATTTATGTCTTTCTTTTATGTTTTAGACTTATGTAAGGGCCATCTGCCTAAGATGACATTCAAGAGTTTTAATCCAGGTATTATTGATGGTTTGAGACATGGTGTTACAGATTCTCTCATTTTATAAAAGACGTCGATTGTAATGAATTTTTTTAAATTTTCCGCATTTTCCCTATGTTTTTAGGTTATGATATGCTATAAGACTTTCTAGAGTGTTGTACGCCGTGTTATATCTATGGGGTAGCCTTGGGTCGTGACAACCTTGAACAAATATAGGTGGTGGAAGCTTTTCTATTAACTCAACATTGGGTTTATCAACCTCAATGCCTTTCTTATAAATCCAATTACCCAAAACTATGCCCTCTTTCACCATGAAGTGGACCTTTTCCGAATTGAGCACAAGATTGCACTCTTCAAACCGTTTTAGTACGTCAACCAAATACATCAAATATCCATCAGACAAGTCACCTACAATAGAGATATAATCCATAAATACCTCAATCGTGTCCTCCACCATATCTGAAAATATCGATATCATACACCTCTAGAAAGTCGCTAAAGCATTACACAACCCAAATGGTATCCTTTTGAAGGCGAAAGTCGCATAAGGAAAAGTGAAGGTGGTTTTCTCTTGATTTTCAGGAGCTATGGAGATTTTATTGTACCCCAAATATCCATCTAGAAATTAATACCAACCCTTACTAGCGAGATGATCTAGCATCTGATCCATGAACGACATTTGGAAGTGATCTTTTTCTATCCATGCATTAGGCTTGCAGTAGTCCATACACACTCTCTAATCAGTCACCGGCCTCATCCGAACAATCTCATTTTTCACATTAGGAACCACAGTGTTCCTACCTTTCTTAGGTACACAATGTACAAGACAGACCCAACTACTATCTGTAATTGGGTATAAGACTCCAACATGCATCCATTTGATAATTTCCTTTTTGACTACCTCTTGAATTGGTGGATTCAGTATCCTTTGGTGCTCAGTACTTGGCTTGCTGACCAGCATAATTTGGATTTTGTGAGAACAAATGCCAGGAGGAATCCCAATAATGTCCGCAGTAGTCCATCCAATAGCCCGCTTGAACCTCTTCAACATAGTAACCAATGTCTATACTTGTACCTCACTCAAATCAGCCGCAATGATTACCGGTAAAGTGGCACATTTCCCCAAGAATACATACCTCAAATGAGATGGTAGAGGCTTGAGCTCAAATTTTGGAGTTTCTTCCACAAATGGTTTTGTGGGTGGAGCGTCGCGATTCTTCATATCTTGCTCCAATCGTTTTGTTTTGGAACAAAATTCAACCTATCAAGTGCGGAAACTAATTAATCATAGTCTTGAATACCATCACAGTCAAAATTCATCATTATCGCCACCAGTGCATCAACACCCAGACAGTTCAGAATCTCGCTCCAAAATATGATTCACCACTGATAGTTACTTAAGATCGCTTTCCTACTTCATAGACCAATAGATATTAAAAGTTACGTCCTCATTATTCAGTTGGAACTTCATCTGCCCTGTTTCCATATCGACTACCGCACTCCAAGTAGGAAGGAATGGTCTCCCTAAGAGGATGGGAACCTCAAAATCAACCTCACAATTAAGTATCACAAATCCGCTGAAAAGATGAATGACTTCACCTTCACAAGAACATCATAGGGAACACCGATTGACTTTTTCACAATTCTATCAGCAATGAGTAGACGCATCACATTCCTTTTTGGAGCCCCTAAACCTAACTTCTTGTAGATCGACAATGGCATCAAATTAATACTAGGACCCTAATAGCACAAAGCCTTTGCAAATTGCAACAAACCGATGGTACAAGGAATAGTAAAAGCTCCAAGATCCTCTTTCTTTTGCACAAGTGACCTTGTAACA
This sequence comes from Solanum stenotomum, assembly GCF_019186545.1. Taxonomy (NCBI): domain Eukaryota; kingdom Viridiplantae; phylum Streptophyta; class Magnoliopsida; order Solanales; family Solanaceae; genus Solanum; species Solanum stenotomum. The sequence goes on from NC_064286.1 coordinate 19,969,241, forward strand.
ATGTCACTATAATGTTGCAACCTCTTATCATTTTCAAAACTAACAACCCTCTTTTTGGTCACCAAGTCCTTCATGACTTTTCTTACCCAGGCATTTGATCCAAAGCTTCTATCAACGGAACATAATGGAAAGTTGCTTCAACATAGTTATGAACCTTGGTATTTTCCTTCATCGGTCTTCTTCACCTATCTCTGTGGAAATGGAGATAGAAGTGTAGTAGCAATATCCTTATCCCATAACTATGTTCCCATATATGTCTTTGGCTAGTGGATCCACTTAAAAGCTAAACATCTTAGTTCTACATTAGGTAAGTAGGACACATCTTTTCGGTGTGGGGCATGACAACGGATTCCATGTAGCTCACATGATCTATGTCGGTTAAGGCTACATCCCTACATGACAAGTAACATGAATAAGTAACATGAACAAGAACAAGAACAAGAATATGGGTTATTTACTATGGTTCATTAAGAGGTTCTACTTAATGAGAATGGGATATGGGACTTCATTCATACATTGCACAAGTAGGCTTTGAGAGTGGGCATGGTAGGTTTCCCTCATGATATGATGATTATGAGTTAATGCATTCTTTATTACGAATTATGAACATGAGCATGAATATGAACATGGACTATTTCTATGACTTCTTATTGGGCTTTACTTAGTGTGAGTAGGGGTGTGGGACTTCACTTATACATTACACAAGTAGACTTATGATGGGGGTTGTAGTGTGGTTTCCTTATGCTATGAAGATGTATGAACTTACGTATGCTTGATATGGGTCATTGCTATCAGTGACTTTACTTATTACAAGATATGAACATGAAGGTCTCCTTGTCTATGAGTGTTGACTACGGATTAATTAAAATTATGTTATGCATGATCATGGTGGCCTAGAAGAGATACTTAGTGTACATAGGATCATTGGATCCTACCTATGCATTGCACAAGTAGAGGTTAAGGTTACTTATCTGATAGTTTTATTATGATGAGATGATCTTGGTATGTGACTATTTGCATGAACTATGTATTGTGAAGATTGGGATATGTATTATGTTTATGTTGGAGACTATGCTTGTTATAATGATGATATCCTTTATGCTATGATGAATTGTACATCAGTTGTGTTATGAGCTACATTCTCCAACTATTTGAAACGTGATGTTCTAAAGTGGCATATAGCATGGTTTCAAATAAAATGTCCCTTTTATGTATGTTTTAAGGATTTTAAGCATGGCTTCCATACTTAGTACTTTTTGTGCTAACCCCAGCTTTGTACATTTTCTATAAGTGTAGGCTTTGGAGATATTAGATTGCATCCTAGTGGCTAGAACCATAGTAGATCAAGAAGAAGAATATTGGTAAGTCCTCATAGTATTCGAGGGCTTGACCACATGTCCTCTATGTCTTTCTTTTATGTTTAGACTTATGTAAGGGCTATGTCCCTAAGATTGTATTTCAAGAGTTTTTTTCCAAGTAATATATATGGTTTGAGACATATTGTTATAGATTCTCTCATTTTATAAAAGACTTTGATTGTAAAGAAAAGTTTAAAATTTCGTACTATTTTCCCTATTTTCTTATGTCATGATATGCTAAGGGTTTGTATGAGACCCCTTTGGGGTCAAGTACATCGTGTTACGTCTAGGGGGTACCCCTCGATCGTGAAAAACTTGGTATGAGCTCATAAGGTTTTGGTATGGTTAGGATGTCTCAAACCACATCTAGTAGAGTTTTGTTAATAACTGTGGAGCGCTATCAGATGTTAGAAAAACTGCACAACTTCATTCTCTAAGTCGTGCCCTAGAGTTTAGTTTTTTAAAGTCTTTCTCCAAATGTGTGCCCTATGGTTCTAAGTATATGACTACTTCAAGGGCTCATGATCAAAGGAATAAGGAAGACAAAGTGGAGCAAGAGGTTTCTGTCCAAGCGCCAATTGTCCCTGTAGTGGAGTATGTTATTAATGAGAAGATTAGGTACCATTTTGTATTGTTGAGTCAAGTCGGGATAAAGATTCCTGCATTCTATGGGTCAAAGATAAAGGAAGATCCTCTAGAGTTTATACATGAGATCACTAAGGTGTTGAACATTGTTGGAGTAACTCTGGTGGAGAAGGCGGAATGATCCGCTTACCAATTGAAGAATGTTTCTCTAGTGTGATTTAGTCAATGGAAATGAGCAAGGTCGATAAAAGCGGACCCCATGGAATAGGAATGATATAAGTATATGTTCATTGATAGGTTTTTCCCTTTAGAAATGAGAGAGGCTAAGATACTTGAGTTGATTATCATTCGCCAAGGTAGGTTGAGTGTTAAAGAGTATGCTCGGGTATTCACTAAGTTGTCAAGATATGCTCCATCCATAGTTCCCAACCCTAGGATAAAGATGAGTAAGTTTGTGTCGAGGGTATTCGACTTGATAGCAAAAGAATGTAGTATGGTTATGCTTAGGAGTGAAATGTATATTGATTTTCTTGTGATCCATGCTCGATGTTTTGAAAAGGAGAAGCATGAAGAGAGGTCCAGAGGAATAAAGAGGTATATATTTGATAATGATAACTCCTCTCAAGAAAGATCTTATGGTCAAAGCTTTTCCAAAATTCCCCCTAAGTTTAACCAAAATAGGGTGTTTACCCAAAAATCTCAAGGTGGGAGTCGTAGTGGATCTTGTGTGATTAGGCCTACTTGTGCTAGGTGTGTAAAGAGACATAGTGGTAGGTGTTTAGCCGGCACGAAGGGTTGCTATAGTTGTGGTGGAAGTGACCACAAATTGAGTGTTTTCCCGATACTCAAGGCTAGGCGAAAAGAAAAGAAGAAAATTAGGCCCAATGCTCTTCAAGCTAGAGGTAAACAAGTGTGTCCTTATAATGTTACTCCCGGTATGTGTTTCATGATTACTTCTATTCCGATAGTACTTGTCTTTTATGACTTGATAAATTGGACATGATGAACTATTATGTTATCCTTTGATTTCATGGGTTTAATTGTGGTTATACGTGTGTCTTGGTAGAACAAAACTTAGCCACAATGATTTTTTATGATGTGTTGGAGGATTTAATGAATAGTGGTTTTTAATTGATGCCTAGAGAGGTTGTGTGAATAGACTCCTTTAAAACAGGCTAGAAGTGTAATCCACTATGGTTTAGAATCCCCTTGTGTGGTTAATATGAAAAGTTGAGTGTTCTAGATGTTCATAATTTGAATTAGCTAAAAGTTCTCACCTTAAGAGGTGTAGCTTGAAAGGTTTAGTCCTGGTTTGGTAGGCTCATTTGAGACTTTGAGTAATGTTGGTAAGGGTTTTAGTTGAAGGTGCTTATTTGGGATTCCAAGGGGCCAATGAGATGTCCCAATATACTTATGTCCCCTTCTATTCCTCCTCTAACTGAAGATGATAAGTTATCCTTGACTTCTTTCATGATTGTGGAGTCTTGAATGTATATGTGTTCCATGATTCCCTTGTCCCTTCGAGTTACTCTAGTTAACCTTGGTAGGGTTTGGATGCATCATCATTAGACCTCTATTGTTTTTTAGAACCAAGTAAATTTACAATGAGTCTTGGTAATGCTTTTGGTTTGTTTGAATGGAGTAGTATTTGAGGTTTTAGTAAAGAGGCCTACTCCTAAGGTGGAGATCATGTGCTTAGGTAGCAAAATTGATTGAGAGTCCCGATATCCTCATCCTTTCATTTTATTCCTATTCAAGTCTGAGATCAAGAGTTCCTTTTGGGCTTGTTTTATATCTAGGAGTCATGAGTGTTTTAGGAATTTCCATGACCTCCTTATGTTATGCATGTTTTTGAAAGATTCATATCTTGTATAAAATGGGTTTTTTATTACTTACATGTTCCTTATGTCGTTGTGCATTTTAGTATGGTGATGGCATAGGCTCACTCCCAAGGGGGGATGGTTTGCCTAGCTAGCAATGTTGTTATATGCTATGTGTTGCCATGATTTCTTTGTAAAATGCATGTTCATGAAAACTTGTGTTTGGAAAGGAAATGAGTTTATGAGAATTGTTTTCCTCATGTTGTAGTCCTTTGAGTAAGAGTTGCTTATTGTACTTCATGAGAAGAATTTATGAGCAAATTTTAGTTAGAAGTTGAGATATTCCTCCTTGAATAAAAGGATTTTGAGAAGTAATTGCTTATGAGCTCCATGAAAGTATGTTGTGACTAGGAGACAGAAGTTCCTCCTTAAACATGATTAGTTATGAATGTCCCATGCATGAATGGGTTATTAAATGTAATTCATACTTCCTTGTGTTGCGTTGAGTATATTGTGATGGAGTGATGTTTCCTGCTTGTTTATGTGCTTTTTGATGTTTCATGCATGATGGGATTCTAGTCTTGAGTCTTTAATTCCCTAAAGTGTTTAAAGTGCCCTTCGAGGATGAATGTTCCCAAGTGGGGGATAATGTAACAACCCATAAATCTAGTAAGACCAAGATAGAGACTAATGGAAACTAGAAGGTGTCTAGGGGTTACATGTCAAGGTGAGACCAACCAAGGGTCCTTGGAGAGGACCCTAATGTCTCACCCCCAAGGATGCCTAGAAATAAAAAATCTGCAATGTTAGTGTGACCTACGGATAGCCATCTACAGCTAGTAGATGGACCCACGCCCCGTAGGTGGGGGTCGTGGGTAAGCCCCATGTTGACAAGCTGTAGCCACAACCTATGTACCTGCAGGACGGGGCGTCAATGTACCCACAGTCCGTAGGTCCATGGGGCGTTGATTGCACCTGCTTGCTGTCCAAAATCTCGGCCAAGGTAAGTGGTTTCCAATTAATTCCTTTTCAATTAGTTTTCATTAGGGGTCGTTTAATATGGGTTTATTTTACCTATATAAAGTTATTTATATCATTGAACCCCTAATTTACTAATCATATCTCAAGAGTCCAAATCAAAACCCAACTACCTCCCTCTCAAAGAATCTTCTCTCTAGAACCTCCATTGAAGAACAAAGAAACAGATCAAGGAAAGCTTGAAGGAAGGACCTTTTCAATACAAATTTGGTAGGATTCTACACCTAAGGTATGGGAGTTTTTATCCTTTGGAAGCTATCACCCAAGGAGCTCTTTCGAAAGCTTTTATCTCAATTCTAGAAAACTCAATTAGATACGGTTTCAAGTCACCCCATGGATTCCTTTCAAAGTTGTTTTTAAAGGTTGAATTATGTTTTTTTATGAATTAAAGACTGATTTTATATGATTTTAACTGAAATCCTTCAAGAATCGATGAGATCTTTAATCCTAGCTATGGTTATTTTTTACATTATCTGATGGGTTTGCAAGTTGGTACAATTGATTGGATGTGAGTACATTATGATGTAATTTCATGATTTGTGTATGATTCTACATGTATACTTGATTATCCTAAGATCCTATTGAAATGACCCAAAAGGTTCTTAAAAATGTACTTCGGATGTAACCGGAAACTTGTTTAGCTATATCAAAAAAAATCCATTTCGTTTTTCGAAAATCTGACTTCATATTCTTGTTTAGGGGGTCAAATTGAGTGGGAAATGGGTCTAACCCAAATTTTAGAGCAACCGTATCAAAATCCGAAATTTCCAAGTGAAGCCTTTTCCGAGGGTCTACTTTGTAGGGTCATATCTCCTAGCATACAAATAATTGGGTGGCCCATAACATATCCATGGAAATCCCTTTGAGTTAGCTACCTAACGCACTTAGTTTCACCTCATTCAGAATTCGGACAAAGAAGTTATGCCCATTTTCGTAAAATCTGTCCGGCAGGAAATGCAATTTCCAGTGAGCGTTTTTACTGTTCACCCGCCTCATTTTTTTTTCTAAGTGTTGGACCATTTTTCCAAAGGGCATATGTTATTTCCTATATACCATTAGTTCAATTCCCATCTCTAAAACATTTCCCAAAACACCTCTCCCATACTTAGACACATTTTCTCTCAAGTTCTCTCAAGAACCCTAATCCAAAACCTTCCTCAAGATTGAAGAGACTCTTGCTCCAAGTTCCAAGCTTCCATTGAAGACACTCTCAAGACCTTCATAAGAACTCAAGGTATGTGGTGTTGAACTCATGGGTCCTTCCACCCATAGTGCCTAGACTCTATTCTACTCACTAATTCATGGTTTAAGTTAAGATTCATAAATTAGTCTTGTTCTTTGTAATAATTTCCTGCACATTGAATTTTAAACATGAAAAGTGATTGTTTTGAGCATGTTGTGACTCTAGAACTTGAATCTAAATTTGGAATGGATGTGGAGATTTTCATGTGGTATTGTGGGTGTTAAAAGGTGTTGTTGTAGGTTGTTCACTGGTTTGGCTGCATAATTACTACCCTATTTTCCATGCTCTTTGATTCCATTACATGCCTTCAAGGTGTTTGACAAAATGTCCAACTATGGAGAATTGATGAATCGATGCTTTAAAGCTTGAGTTATGAGATGTATGGCAATCCAGAGATGTGTTGATGACAAACTAAGCTTGTGTATATGTTCATTCCATACGTGAGATTGCATTAGAGTCTAATGGGAATTTCCTATATAAAGTGTTGCATGACCATGCCCGGTCCGGGGGAAAAGAACCGGACAACCATGTGAGAGGTTTATATCTCACCACCTAGGATGCTTGGGGTGTGACCAACATCAACCATGTGAGAGGTTTATATCTCACCACCTAGGATGTTTGGGGTGTGACCAACATCAACCATGTGAGGTGTGTTATACCTTTCCACCAGGGTGTCCGGTTGTGAACGGCATCCCCCATCCTAAGTTGGGGTTATAGATTGGTTGGATCATGCATACACACATGATATCTACTATTAGTATAGATTTACTTAAACATGTTTTGACTTCACTTTGATCATGCATCCTCATATTCTTATTCATAATGCCTATGAAACTATTTCTTGTGTTTCGATTGTGTCCTTGTCTATTGTTGTGTTGCACCCTGCATATTTAGTACATTCCAAGTACTAATGCATATTTTGCCTACCTGATGTCACCATGTAGGGACAGGAGCCACTCTTGATCCCTATATCCATTCACGTGGCTAGTACGGTGCTTATTCGAGTTTGTTGGTGAGTCCTCAATGATTCGAGGGCTAGGCTATGTTTCCTACTCCTATGTTTTGAGACTTTAGCTTGTAATTGTATTTTGACTATGAGGGGAGCCGGTAGTATGTCATGGCCCCCATCCTATCTATGTATGTAGAGGTGCGCGTTGGACAAGTATTTTGTAAATGAGCTTGACTCTTGTTCTATGATGTCATTTTGAAATGGTTTACCCTTAGTCCCTATTTCCCGTTATTTAATGTTGATTGTACTTCCGCGACCGATGAACTGTGATGACAAGTTTGAGAGGCTTGTTTGGGGTTCCTTCGGGTTCCTCATTCGACATGTCACGTCTAGGCCCTAGGCTTGGTTCGTGACAAGCTTGGTATCAGAGCACTAGGTTGTTAAATACTCGGAGTCCAACACACCGCGTTGAGTAGAGTCCTTATCATGGTTGTGAAGCCTGCCACGACTATGAATGGGAGGCTACAAAACGTTTTAGGAAAGGTTTCCCTTCTTCATGTTCTATGTCGTGCTTAGAGTGCGATAAGGTGATTCCTCCCTAACGCTTGTTCTTTGGATTGCTAGATCATCATGCCAAACATGAGGGGAAGACGGGCCCGATCACCGGAAAAGCCACACACCAATGGTGAGCTCCGTGATGCACTCACCATGCTTGCACAAGTGGTAGCTAACCAAGTGCAACAAGGATCCCAAGCTCCTCGAACTACCACCCCGGGGGGAAAGGGTGAGACATTTCATGAGGATGAACCCTCCGGTCTTCCATGGTTCAAAGGTGGATGAGGACCCGCCAGAGTTCATCAATGAGGTATGCAAAATCTTGACCATTATGGATGTTGGTGCTTGTGAGAAGGCGGAATTGGCGGCCTACCAACTCAAGGGGGTTGCTCAAATTTGGTTTGATCAATGGAAGGGTGAGAAAGGTAATGGCTATGTGGTGTTGTGGGAGGAGTTTAAACTTGCTTTCCTTAATAGGTTCTTCCCTCTTGAGCTTAGGGAGGCAAAGTTGGTGGAGTTCATGAACTTGAAGCAAGGAGCTATGAGTGTGAGGGAGTATGCCCTCAAATTTGTCCAACTCTCCAAGTATGCACCTCACTTGGTGGCCGACTCTAGGTCGAGGATGAACAAATTTGTGATGGGTGTATCCGACTTGGTTAGTGAGGAGTGTCGGTCCGCTATGCTCATTGGAGATATGGATTTGTCTCGGTTGATGACTTATGCCGAGCAAATGGAGGAGGAGAAATTGAGGAAGAGAAGGGGGCACGAGGCCAAGAGGGCCCGATTGGAGAATAGGTTCCCTAAGGGTGCTAGATTTCATCAAGGCCGAGGAAACCCTCATGTCAACCGGGGATTTGCTATCAATGTTCCTAGACCTCAAGGGGGAGGTGAAGTGGGTTCTATGGATGTATGCCCTAAGTGTGGGAGGAAGCATGGTGGTCCTTGCATGAAGGGTTCGGGTGCTTGCTTTGAATGTGGAGAAGTGGGTCATAAGAGGTTTGAATGTCCCAAGATCCGCAACAAGGTCCGAAGTGCTAACACTACTCCTTTGGGTAGAGGTGCTTCTCAAAGTGGTGCCCCAAGGGACAATCGATTTTATGCTTTGCATGGTAGACAAGGTGTTAATGAGACTCCGGATGTGGTGACCGGTATGTTGCAAATCTTTGATCTTGATGTTTATACTTTGATTGATCCGGGTGCCACCCTTTCCTTTGTTACCCCCTTAGTTGCTAGAAAATTTCATGTCGAGTCGGAATTGTTGCATGAGTCATATGAAGTATCCACTCCCATTGGTGTCTCTATTGTTGCTAGAAAAGTGTATAGAAATTGTCCGGTTTGCATATTAAATAAGTTGTTGCCTTGTGATCTTGTTGAGTTGAACATGGTGGATTTTGATGTTATTCTTGGGATGGATTGGTTGCATGCATATTATGCTTCTATTGATTGTAGGACTCGTAAAGTCAAGTTCCGATTTCCTAATGAACCCGTCCTTGAGTGGGAGAGCCGGGATGTTGTGGTGAAGGGGAAATTCATTTCTTGCATTAAAGCCCATAGGTTGATTTCCAAAGGGTGCTTGTACCATATTGTGAGAGTCAATGATGTGGAGTCTAAAGTCCCTCCTATTGAGTCTATTCCGGTTGTTAATGAGTTTCTAGATGTCTTCCCAGAAGACCTTCCCGGTGTCCCTCCCGAAAGGGAGATAGATCTTGGTATAGACCTCCTTCCCGATACTCAACCTATTTCTATCCCCCCTTACCGTATGGCCCCGGCGGAGTTGAAAGAGTTGAAAGAGCAATTAAAAGATTTGTTAGAGAAGGGGTTTATTAGACCTAGTCATTCTCCCTGGGGTGCTCCGGTTTTGTTTGTGAAGAAGAAAGATGGGTCTCTTAGAATGTGTATTGATTATCGACAACTTAATAGGGTCACCGTCAAGAATAGGTATCCTCTTCCAAGGATTGACGATTTATTTGACCAATTGCATGGGGCTAGTCACTTCTCTAAGATTGATCTTCGGTCAGGGTATCATCAAGTGAAGGTGAGGGAGTGTGATATTCTCAAGACGGCCTTTCGTACTAGGTATGGGCACTATGAGTTTGTGGTGATGTCTTTCGGGTTGACTAATGCTCCGGCTCTCTTTATGGATTTGATGAATAGGGTTTTCAAACCCTACCTTGATTCTTTTGTGGTGGTGTTTATAGATGACATCTTGATCTATTCTCGGGGTGAGGAAGAGCACAAGGGTCACTTGAGGGTTGTACTCCAAAGATTGAGGGAAGAGAAGTTGTACGCTAAATATGAAAAGTGTGAGTTTTGGTTGAAGGAAGTTGCTTTCCTAGGCCATGTGGTGTCGGGGGATGGTATTAAGGTGGATCCTAAGAAGACCGATGTTATTAGGAATTGGCCTAGACCTTTGACCCCGTCGGATATAAGGAGTTTCTTGGGTTTAGCGGGTTATTATAGGAGATTTGTGGAAGGGTTTTCTTCTCTTGCTTCTCCTATGACTAAGTTGACTCAAAAGAAGGCTAAATTTGTGTGGTCGGATGAGTGTGAGGAAAGCTTCCAAACTTTGAAAGAAAGGCTTGTGTCCGCTCCTATTTTGTCACTTCCGGATGGGTTAGAAGGTTTTGTTGTTTATTGTGATGCTTCCCGTATTGGTTTGGGTTGTGTGTTGATGCAAAGTGGTAAGGTTATAGCCTATGCTTCTAGGCAACTTAAGGTTCATGAAAAAAATTACCCAACCCATGATCTTGAATTGGCCGCCGTGGTTTTTGCTTTAAAGATTTGGCGTCATTATTTGTATGGGGTGCATGTTGATATCTTCACCGACCATAAGAATCTCCAATATGTGTTCACGCAAAAAGATCTTAACTTGAGACAAAGGAGGTGGTTAGAATTCCTTAAGGATTATGATATGAGTGTTCACTATCATCCGGGGAAAGCTAATGTGGTGGCGGATGCATTGAGTAGAGTGTCCATGCGTAGCTTGGCTCATGTGGAGGAAGGTAGTAAAGAGTTGGCTAAGGAGGTCCATCGGTTGGCCAAATTGGGAGTTAGGTTAGAAGGGGTGGATAGTGGAGGAGTAGTTGTTGTTAATGGTTCAAGGTCTTCCTTGGTTGATGAGGTCATAGTCAAGCAAGATCTTGATCCTTCTTTGGTAGAATTAAAGGCTTCGGTAAGTAGTGGTAAGGTGGAGGTTTTCTCCCAAGGGGGAGATAGTGCCCTTAGGTACCGAGGTAGATTATCTGTTCCTTGTGTGGATGGTGTGAGGGAAAGAATCTGTGATGAGGCTCATAATTCTTTTTATTCTATTCATCCGGGGTCAACAAAGATGTATAGAGACTTGAGGGATGTGTATTGGTGGGGCGGTATGAAGAAGGACATTGCAAAATTTGTTTCGGGTTGCCATAGTTGTCAACAAGTCAAGGCCGAACATCAAAGGCCGGGTGGCCTAACTCAAGACATTGAGATACCTACTTGGAAGTGGGAAGAAATCAACATGGATTTTGTAGTGGGCTTACCCAAGGCTAGAAGAGGCTTTGATTCGGTTTGGGTGGTAGTTGATCGGATGACAAAGTCGGCTCATTTCCTACCGGTTAAAACTACTTAGGGGGCTGAAGAGTATGCCAAGTTGTACATTGATGAATTAGTAAGGTTGCATGGGATTCCTTTGTCTATCATTTCGGATCGTGGTGCCCAATTCACTTCTCACTTTTGGAGGTCATTCCAAAGGGGTCTTGGTACAAAGGTAAAGCTTAGCACGGTCTTCCACCCTCAAACGGATGGCCAAGCCGAAAGAACAATTCAAACCTTGGATGATATGCTTAGAGCTTGTGTATTGGAGTTGAAAGGTAGTTGGGATGATCATCTTCCTTTGATTGAATTTGCATACAACAATAGTTATCATTCTAGTATCGGTATGGCTCCTTTTGAGGCACTTTATGGTAGACGGTGTAGGTCACCGATTGGGTGGTTTGAAGTTGGAGAGGTGGCCTTGTTGGGTCCGGATCTGGTCATGGATTCTCTTGAGAAGATAAGGATGATTAGGGAGAGGTTGAAACCAGCCCAAAGTCGTCAAAAGTCTTATGCCGATGTGAGGAGACGGAATCTTGAATTCAAAGTGGGTGATTGGGTTTATTTGAAAGTTTCTCCAATGAAAGGTATGATTCGTTTTGGTAAGAAGGGGAAATTAGGTCCTAGGTATGTCGGTCCTTATGAGATAATAAGAAGGGTTGGTAAAGTAGCCTATGAGTTGGGGTTGCCCAAGGAGATGGAATTAGTTCATCCGGTATTCCATGTATCGATGTTGAGGAAATGTGTTGGTGATCCTAACGCTATTGTACCTCTTGAGGTTGTGGGTGTTGTAGAAGATAATTTGACGTATGAAGAAGTCCCGGTTCAGATCTTAGATAGACAAGTTAGAAGGTCGAGGAACAAAGAAGTGGCGTCCGTTAAGGTGCTTTGGAGAAATCAACAAGTGGAGAGTGCTACTTGGGAGGCCGAAGCGGACATGCAAAAACGTTATCCTTATCTATTCAACTCCACTCAAGCCTAAGGTATTAAATCAAGTCCTTTGTACTCCATTGAGTCTTACATTTCATCCCCTGAATCATTAATGTGCAAATATGTTTAAATTGTTGAGTTATGGATGCTTTACACTAAGTTTTGAAATCTTGAAGTGATGTTTAAATAAAATTTTTGCATTCATGTTTGGGCTAATATGTTCTTACTAAGTCTTACCTTGTACGCCTCTTCCACATTCGGGGACGAATGTTCCCAAAGGGGAGATATTGAAATGACCCAAAAAGTTCTTAAAAATGTGCTTCGAAAGTTACCGAAAACTTGTTTAGCTATATCAATAAAAATCCGTTTCATTTTTCGAAAATCCGACTTCATATTCTTGTTTAGGGGGTCAAATTGACTGGGAAATGGGTCTAACCCAAATTTTAGAGCAACTGTATCAAAATCCGAAATTTCCAAGTGAAGCCTTTTTCGAGGGTCTACTTTGGAGGGTCATCTCTCCTAGCACACAAATAATTGGGTGGCCCATAACATATCCATGGAAAACCCTTTGAGTTAGCTACCTAACGCACTTCGTTTCACCTCATTCG